>NC_057861.1:548702924-549015067 GCF_019393635.1 Dromiciops gliroides
CATCACAAGGTTGTGGTGAGGATCAAATATGATAAATATGTAAATCATTTAGCACAGAGCTTGGCATATGGTAAGTGCTGAATAAATGTTAGCTATTGTATTATCTAGGTCCAACATTCTATCCATTGCACCACCTAGGGGCCAGTGTGATAATTTGCACCTCCAAAACAAGATCTGTTTCTTTCAGAGCAGCAATAAAGATGACAGGCAAGCCAGTATATGTAATTAACTTTCCCCAGGTCATAGTGCCTTATTAACAAGTTGTGTTTCTTCAAGTATAGAACATTTCCTTTGGAGGCTATTGGTGGAATAAAGATAAAAATGCAGGGTACCCAATGACAGCCTGTTAATTGTCTCTTTGCTGCTTTGTGGAGCTGCTATAGACCTCGCAGGGCAGGAACAAAACCAAATTTTTGTTTTTTTTGTCTTTGAAATAGTAAGAGATAGGGCAATGGGCCACAACCAGCTAGGTTTAGAACCCTTTGCAGCAGTGTGGACTTGTGACACACTTGTGACACTTGATGACTCCCTTAGATGGAGGGGTGCATTTGTGGTCAGCACAAACCAAACTTTAGTCTTTGAGCAAAAGTGTCATTAAAAAGGAAAATAAAAAAGAGAGAAAAAAAGAAAAGAAAGGAGTTCCAAAGACCTCAGAGACATCAAACAACTCTGACAAAACTCAATCAGATGAGTTCAGTGTCAGGGAATCAGAAACATGTGGATTAGATTTCCTTTGAAATCCAGATGTATTTGAAAGGGGACAAAACAAGAATTAGGATAGAGGGGAATCAGAGTTTTGATTCTATCTTCAAACAGAGCTTAGAGTATGTTATTCTATGTTTCTGGGTTTGCCTTGCCTTCTCATACTTAACATGAAATGAGGGAACTCAGATCACCTACACTAATAGATTTCAAGCTTTTTGTAGTGGCAGAATTCCCCTTTCGTTTTCAGAGAACCGTTGCAGAAAATTATTTTTAAGAGATTTCTTTAAAAAAAAAATGACTACTAGCAATGGTACCAAATAACAGGAAGCTGGCTTTAAAAAATCTTATGTTTTCAAATCAATTTTATTCTGAATCTAATATTACCAACAAATTACTCAGTATAAAGGATGTGGTTGTTTTCTATCAATAAGTGTTTCATAATTGGGAACATTATTGGATGTGATAACTCATTTGTATACTTCACAATACTTTTCATTTTTTTTTTCTTTACTAATGCAAGGCTGGATCTGCTGGATTACTGCAATACATCACTTTTTTTCTTAGCTATTTCTAGGAGTTTTCCCCACAATTCTTTGTGTTTGGGTTATTGATGATGGCTGTACATTTTCCAGAACCATGGAACACATCTTCAGGAGCAATGAGTTGTTTCTACCTACTGAAGTAATGCAAGTAGTGGGAACATCCTCCAAATTTTATTACTCTAGGGCAAAATGCCCTGGTTACAACTGGCAAGGGAACTCAGATTGGCAATAGCTATGGCCATCTTTACTTTTTTTTCCATTTTGCCTCATCAGATAGCATGAATAGAAATTCTGCTTTTTTTGGTTTCACTGAATCCATAGCAAGTTTTGCTCCATCTCCTCAGCTTTATTTTGTGTCTTTGATTTTTAAATGTGATTCTTGTAAGCAACAGATGTAGGGTTTTATTTCTTGTCCAATCTATCAATCTTTTTTGTTTTTGTTTTTGTTTGCAGGGCAGTGGGGGGTTAAGTGACTTGCCTGGGGTCACACAGCTAGTAAGTGTCAAGTGTCTGAGGTTGGATTTGAACTCAGGTCCTCCTGAATCCAGAGCCAGTGCTCTATCCACTGTGCCACCTAGCCGCCCCCCCCCCAATCTATCAATCTTTGATAATTCATTTCTAGGGCAGAGTCAAGATGACAGAGGAAAGGTAGTAAGCTCTCGGAACTCAAGACACATTTGCTCCAAAAAACCTCCAAGTTTATCCACAGGATATTTCCTGGAGCAGCAGAACCCAGAAAAGAATGGGCTGAGATAATTTTCCAGCCAAAGACTGCTTAGAAGGTTGGCAGGAGGGGACCACTGTGATGGGGCGGGAGTGGAACCCAACCCCAAAGTTACACTGATACAGATCCAGTCCCAGGCAGGCCTCTCCAGAGAAAGAGACCCCTGGAGCCTCTGAATCAGCTGCAGTGCCAGTGTTATCTAGAACTAAGCTCACGATCTGGTGAGAGGGCTGAGCAGTTGGCTGGGGGGAGATTACAGGAGTCTCAGCTGATACTGAGGTGGAATTTGGGTGTTTCACCCCTGCTGGGAACCAGGAAGTAGGCTTTAGTGGCAGTGGTCCAGGAGGAGGAGGGGCACAGGCTCATTGGAGCTAACAACCATAGCACACAAAGTTTTGCTGCCTGGTTAATTACCAATCTATCACTCTTTTTGTTTTATTAGCTTGTTTAATCCATTCATATTTAAATTTATAAGGGTTAGGTTAATATTTTTCTATATCTGTCTCTACTAATAGGTTTTTTTCAGCTTGTAATTTCCCCCTTCCTCTTCTGCTCTAAACATAGTACTATGCTGCTCCTACAGTTACTTAAATCTTTTTTTTTTTTTTTTTGGTGAGGCAACTGGGGTTAAGTGACTTGCCCAGGGTCACACAGCTAGTAAGTGTCAAGTGTCTGAGGCTGGATTTGAATTAGATCCTCCTGACTTCAGGGCTGGTGCTCTATGCACTTCGCCACCTAGCTGCTCCTTAAATCTTTTTTTAATGTGGCCCTATTCCCACTGGATCTCTTCCCCTTATCTTTGATTCCCTCTTCTCATTTGTTCCCCCTTTCTCTTTGGGATTTTGCTTATTAGTTCCATTTTCTCTCCTGTTTTTATCTGGTTATATAATTCTTCCCCCACCTCCCTTTCCTCCTTCAGTTAGTCAAATAGATTCCCCATTTCTCTCCTCCCCTTCAACTAGTTCTGTTCATTAGTTTCCTTAAATTTGGTTGGTTTTTTGTGTTTTTTTTTTTTTTTTGCAGGGCAATGAGGGTTAAGTGACTTGCCCAGGGTCACACAGCTAGGAAGTATCAAGTGTCTGAGGCTGGATTTGAACTCAGGTCCTCCTGAATCCAAGGCCAGTGCTTTATCCACTGTGCCACCTAGCTGCCCCTGTGTTTTTTTTTTTTTGGTTCCCTTTTCTTTCACTGTCTTCATTATCGATCTTCTCTTTCTACTCTAGTCTTTCATTCACTATAATTTATCTGGTCTCTCCTCTGTATTCCTCATGTACTCAAAATTCCCAAAGTATCCATTCTAGGCTCTTCCCTCTAGCTGGTTTCTCTCACAGCCTATGCGATAGAATTTGCCTCATGGATACCCTTTTCCATTATGCCTCATTCACAGGACAATTGCACTTGATGCAAGGGTCACAGAAGACAATGCCTAGGGGTAGAGCCCTTTCCCAACAACATCCCTCATTATGTATTATCCCTCATATACTCTCTTCTGGTTATGTTTTTCCCCCTATTTACCTCAAAATTTCCTTTCTGGGTCCATGTCCTCCCACTTTCCCATTTGCCAGTTGCCTGTAGAAGATCCATCTCCCCCCTCCAAGGTAGAACAAATGGACATTTCAAGCAAAAAATCCTCTGAAACATACCCAGTGCAAGGTCTCCATTTCCCTTCACAGACTACCTCTCTTTTTTCCATAGAAATATTTTATTATTTCCAGTTACATTTAGAGATAATTTTCAACATTTGTTTTTATAAGATTTCTAGTTTCAAATTTTTCTCCATCCCTCCCCTCCCTCCCCCCTCTCCAAGACAGCAAGTAATCTGATATAGGTTATATATGTATAATCACATTAAATGTATTTCTGCATTAGTTATGTAATGAGAGAGAATCAGGGCAAAAAGGAAAAACCTCAAAAAAAGAAAAAGAACAACAACAAAAACAATAGAAACAGTATGATTCGATCGGCATCCAGATTCAACAGTTCTCTTTTTTTTCTGGATTTTGAGAGCATTTTCCATCATGAGTCCTTTGCAACTATCTTGGACCACTGTATTGCTGAGAAGAATCAAGTCTATCACAGTTGATCAACACACAGTATTGTTGACACTGTGTACAGTGTTCTGGTTCTGCTCATCTCACTCAGCATCAGTTCATGCAAGTCCTTCCAGGTTTCTGTGAAATCTGCCTGCTCATCATTTCTTACAGCACAATAGTATTCCATTCCATTTACATACCACAACTTGTTCAGCCATTCCCCAATTGATGGGCAACTCCTCAATTTCCATTTCCTTGCCACCACAAAAAGAACAGCTATAAATATTTTTGTACATCACAGGCTACCTCTCTTTACCAATAGGAGCATTCACCAGTGAAACTTCCTCAATCACTCCCCTCTAGGCTCTTCTCTTTCTTAGGTAACAGGGGTCACCTTCCCTTCATTGATATATTTTGAGCCTGGCACATCACACATCCCTCTGTATCTCCCTACTCAGCTCCCTCCTTTCACATACCCTCCCATGTTGTTACACAGTCCCACAAAAACAAAGCAAAACATTGAATTTAGGCAGGGTATTGACAGGTTCTCTCCACAATGCCCCAGAGTCACTTATTCACTCTTTTTTTTTTTAAATTAATTAATTAATTATTTTTTTTTAGTGAGGCAATTGGGGTTAAGTGACTTGCCCAGGGTCACACAGCTAGTAAGTGTTAAGTGTCTGAGGCCGGATTTGAACTCAGGTACTCCTGACTCCAGGGCTGGTGCTCTATCCACTGCGCCATCTAGCTGCCCCCACTTATTCACTCTTAATTCCACTAGGCTTCCACTTTCATCATGGTCTCCTTGTATTCATTTAGAAAGAAGTATTTTACTGGTTTTTCTGCTATCAGTCTTTTGCTATTGTTGTCCTTGGCTGCTACTTTTATTCACTCCTGCATCTTTATTGTTTAGGGTGTTTGAGAAGAGTTCTGGTTTTCTTTCTAAAAATGTTTCTAAAAATGTTTCCCTGGATTCAGGAGTTCCTGAGTTCAAATCTGGCCTCAGACACTTGACACTTACTAGTTGTGTGACTATGGGCAAGTCACTTAACCCCCACTGCCCCGCAAAAAAACAAACAAACAAACAAAAAAATGTTTCCAAACTATTATTGAACAACCATATTTTTTCCATTTATGTTTAAGCTCAAATTTACAAGGTATGTCGTCTTGGATGGAATTCTATTGCTCTCTGAAATACATTATTCCATTTCTTTCTGTTTTCTTGTGGGTATAAAATAGTCTTGTGTTATTCAAATTTGCTTTCTTCTTTATTTGAAGGTCTTTCTCCTGATCTTTTGCAGGACTTTTTGTTTCTGAATTGTATTGTTCAATTTAACCACTTTGCATTGTGGAGCTTGTAGTCTTGGAATTTTTTTTTTCTGTAGGTTATCTATGAATGCCATTTCATTTTCTATGTTTAGAAGTTCTGGACATTTCTCATCTATTATTTCCTACATTATGGTGTTAAGATTTTTTAGTCCTGTCATGAGCTTCTTGGGAGACTTATGAAGATGCCTATTTATAAGATCTGAATGTTTTGCTTACATGGTAAGTATATTTTCTTTAAAAATTTATTTTGTCTTCTTTTCTACTAGATTCTCCTTCACTTCTGTATATTTGTATCCCCATTCTGTTGTTTTCTCTTTTGTTTCTTTGGTGAGACTCACCATAGAAGATTCCAGTTTTTCTCTTCTGTCCATGATTTTTGCTGTGCAGGTAATATATTCTGCTCTCATAATTCTCATTTGAACCACCAGGAACACTGTGTTGTGGTTCTAGGTTCTCCCAACATTCCACAGCTTCTTCTGTCTCATCAGGCATTAGACCATTTTCCTTTGTAGCATTTCTTCATAAATATCTGAACTTGGGGCAGCTAGGTAGCATAGTGGATAAAGCATTGACCCTGAATTCAGGAGGACCTGAGTTCAAATCCAGACTCAGACACTTGACACTTACTAGCTGTGTGACTCTGGGCAAGTCATTTAACCCTCACTGGCCTGCAAAAACAAACAAACAAACAAACAAATAAATAAATGCCTGAACTTATTTCCAGGGCCTGCAGCCCATAGTTCTTTCTTTTATTAATGTTTTCCCTGTTCATTTATGTGCTTATATTCAAAGTCTTTAAATTTTCTTCTTCCTGAGAT
Source organism: Dromiciops gliroides (assembly GCF_019393635.1). Classification (NCBI taxonomy): domain Eukaryota; kingdom Metazoa; phylum Chordata; class Mammalia; order Microbiotheria; family Microbiotheriidae; genus Dromiciops; species Dromiciops gliroides. The sequence continues at coordinate 548,709,076 of NC_057861.1, forward strand.
CTTTGGTAATTTTAGACTTTTTCTTTCTTTCTGATTTTTCCTTATTCACTTCCTGACTCTGTCCCCTCTGATGGTTGTTTCCTTGAAGGCTGGATCTCAGTGTCTCAGCCTCCTCTCATGCTGGGCAAATGTCAAGCAATTCATGGCTCATTAACCTAGGTCTCTGCCCCAAGAGACTTTTGAGTGGACAGGACTGACCCCTTATGGATACTGAGCTATTTTTCTGAGGCTTAAGGAAGTGCTTCATAGCTCTCCCTACCCATAATATCCTGTTTTGGTAACCTGTCTCACTCTCTCTATTCCTTAGATCTTTGGTCTGAAATTGGAAGTTCAGAGAGATACAGCATTGGTGCTGCAGGGTTATGTGGTGAGGTTCTGGCTATTTGTGATAGTCCCTAACATACTTTTGCTCCTGAAGGGGTATAGCTCCACTTGCCAGAGCAAACTTCTGTATCCTAGAGCTGGGATCTCCACTCCATTTGAAAGAGTGAGGGGAGACTTGTGTGTGTGTGTGTGTGGGGGGGGGGGATGGATTTTGTTGCAAGCCTGTGTATCAGGTCTTTGAGTGTGTCAATGTCGTTTCACTGCCAGTAGCACAGGAGTTGGGTGAGAGGTGCTGAGTAAGCTCAGGGTCAGTAAATGTCAGTTCATGCTTTATTTTTTAACCTTCTTTTGGATTCTGGGTAAAGTAACTGATGCCTTATTTCTGCTTTAGAGAGCTCTGAGGTTGTGGGATCAAAGAAAATATGTAGCCTTCAATCTTGTTGATTACTTGACCTCTCTTTTTAGACTTGAGGCTCAAACTAGGCTCATGAATATTTGAATCTTGGTTATTAACATTTTTGTTTTCTTGACTTCATATTTCACAGTTTTCCCCTGAATTATTGAAATGACAAAAACAAATATAGGAAAACTAAGAATACACATAACTGACTATCTTACACACACTCCACTGGGATAGATTGGAAATCAACTTTTTGTGCATCATCACCACCACCATCATCTATATAGCACCTTAAAGTTTGCAAATTCCTTTCCATATATTATCTCATTTGAGCCTTACAACAACTTTATAATAGAAGTGCCACGGGTATTCTTTTCCCCATTCTAAACATATATTTGAGTACTCTATACACTATTCCAAGTGCCAGTGATTGATTCTAGATCACTAAGAGGCCAACTTTTCAATCACATGATTAATTTTGACCAATCTACAATGCTTCTCTGAATTGGTTGTGTATAATGCAGACAATTGAATTGATGAGTTAATGGTTTACTTTGCTAATCTGTCATTACAACTCTTCCCTTTGGAGGAACTTCAATGTTGTGCAAAGTATAGTTTCAGAAATACTACAGGAAAATCATGATTTGTGAAATATATTGTTTGATCTTGTAGTTATAAATTATAGGACTCTAGTATAGACCCAATTAGGCTACTATCCTATGCCCATAAACATAAAAAAATGACAGATTGTACTTTTCCACTGTCCTGACTCATTCTGACCCTATGTCAAGGATTTAAAACAATTGAAACTTGAGATTGCATAAGCCTCTTGGCTGACTATAGCTGCTTTGATCCACACCCATCACTGGGATTCAAATTGCCAACTCAAACCCTTATCCAATTTTTGGTCTCAATGTAGAACTCTACCACCCACCACCAGAGCCTGGTATTGATAAGTGGCCCAGGGAATTTCTGCACCACATTTGGGTCTGATTAACAATGCCCACTTTCACATCTGGCATTGATTACCTATTCTCAATCAAGCTCATTTTTAACATATAAAACTTCCCTGCTTAGATCCCCATTTTGTTTTTTAACTATATAATATTTTATTTTTCCCAATTACATGTTAAAATAATTTTTAACATTTTTGAAAAAAAGTTTTGAGTTCCTAATTCTGTCTCTCCCTGAGTAAGGTACTCCCTGAGACAGTAAGCAATTTGACAAAGTTTATACATGTGCACATACTAGCTTTCCCAAGTACCAATTTCTTGTTTTTGTTTTTGTGTTTCTTTTTTTGGTGAGGCAATTGGGGTTAAGTGATTTGCCCAGGGTCACACAGCTAGTAAGTGTCAAGTGTCTGAGGCCACATTTGAACTCAGGTCCTCCTGAATCCAGAGCCAGTGCTCTATCCACTGTACCACCTAGCCGCCCCCTTCCAAGTACCAATTTCTAGTGAATTTCCAAATCTAGGTCTTTGCTCTAACCTGAGCTGTGAGGCTGAATGGAGCACACTGATTTAGTTTAACCCATAACAGAAGAGGAAACTGAGTAATAGAGAGCTTGAATGACTTGCACAAGGTCACATAGTGAGTTAATGGCAGGGACATGACTAGAGGCAGCTGGGATGTGTAATGGATGGAGCTATGAACTTGGAGTCAGGAAGACCAGAGTATGAGTCCTACTCTAGACACTTACAAACTTGTAACCCTCAGCTTTAGTTTCCTCATTGAAAAAATGGGGGAATTTTTTTTAATCATTTACCTCACAGGGTTACTGTGAGGATTAAATGAGATAAGTTATATAAAGTGCAAACCTTAATGTGCTATATAAATGTTAATGATTAATATTGATTTTGTTGTTGTTGTTGTTGTTAACCTTTGTGTCTTGGCCCCCAGTGCAATGTGAGTCTTTGAAGGTCTTGGATGCATAACATTCTAAAGAATGAGATTGAGTGATGTCTTTTTCTAGTTGAGTCTTCACCAAGAAAATACTTCAATATGAAGAAATTCTAATCAATTGATCTGTCTTATAAGATACCATGAATTAAGAGTATACAAGTTAAAGAGACAATCCAATTTACTGTTATTCACTAATGAAATCTTGTCAATATGCAAGGTAACTCACTGCTGCCCTAAGCACTTTCCATTTGGGAGAAAGCATACTAATGTTTCTATCTCATTGTTCAAATCCATTTTCACAAAGATGGGTTGGGAGAACTTTATTTTTGTCTCTTCTTTTTGTTGACAGTGGCTGTGGGAAATCTCTATTTTTGCTGCCTTCCCCTTAATGTGAATTGTTCCCCACCCTGTGTATTAGAACATAGATGATTTCCATTCAGATCACTATTCCATTGATGTTGTGCATGAAGGTAATAATAATCTCTTGCTATCTAAAGATGAATAATTGGTTGTTTTCCCAAATGACTTATATGAATGATTCTTTTTCCCCATTTGGGGAAGCAGAGTGTGGACAATAGAAAAGAAAGAAATAAAACATCCTATAGGGGAACTGAACTTGGGATCTTGATCCAGAGCTATAATTAGGGGGCTTTGAATAGGGCTTTGTCCAAAATTGAGTGTGCACTGACAGCACATTTTATTTCTCCAGCACTAGAAGCTACCAAGCTCAGTACTTTGTTAACAAGAAGAATATTTAGTTAAAATCAGAAACTTCCATTAGCATACTCTCTCCTTCTGGGGGGCAGAATCACAGGTGAACATCTAGGTCTGGCTCTGGTGCCTGCTTCTTTCCTAGAGGTAGTCTCATGCTGTCCTAGTATCACTGTCTCCCTCCCATGAGACAAAGTTCTGGAGACCCTCTCACCATGAGCTTTTGTGTCCTAAAGTCCAAGGTCTCTCCCAGTCTTCCCCCCCCCCCCCATCTACATTTATCTGAGAAAGTTGATGTAAGGGAACTTTTCATGCTGATTTTTCTGCATACAAGAATGGTTAGTTAGGACTCTGCTTTGGCTAAATAAGAATAATGATGACAACAGTGAAGAAGATGATGATAAGATTTATATAGCATTTAAGGTCTACCTATCTCATTTGATCCTTATAACAACCCTATGAAATAGGTACTATAATCACACTTTACATATGGGGAAACTAAGACTGAAGAAATTTTAGTGACTTATCCATGGTCATGCAGCTTTATGTGTCTGAGGCAAGATTCAAATTCGAGTCTTCCTGTACCTAAGATCTACATCCTATCCTCTGAGACTCCATGAATCTTTTTTAAGCACCAAGCACTGAGCAATTGGGTTAACCAACCAAGAAATATCTATATACTAATAAATTGGTTCAGCTAGAATGGAATGTTTGCAGGATCTGAGTTGTTTCTCCTTCATTTTCAAAGAAGACCAGTCTCATCATAGGGTGATGTCTTGACTTATGCATTCCCTGGATTTAAGTGAGCAGATTTGTACAAAGTCATCAGCCTCACTCTCTTTTCCAGAGTCATAGAAGTTCAGTGGCAAGACAAAAGTCAGTATAACTGGAATGCAGTGAATGGTATCTTTGATGTCTGACCAAGCACTCATTTCAGCTATTGTCATGGCCATTCGAACAAATTGTTGTCATCTGCCCATTCTATTGGGAAAAGTGTTCACATGCTTGGGGTAGACATCCCTCTACCTTACCAACATGTTTGAGGCCTGTTGGTTACCCTCTCTGAATTGATAATCCTCCCTGAAGACCCTATATACCCCAGGATGTGAGTAAATGATTCACTAAGGACTTTAAGAACATCAGGACCGCGGTCAGCATAGGGAAAAAAATAGGCCCATGGATGACAAGCATAACTTGATCTTGGATATTTAGTCAATTGCTCCATGAATCTGAGAGGGGAGAAATACATTAGAATCAAATTCAGGGGTGGCTAGGTGGTGCAGTGGATAGAGCACCGGCCTTGGAGTCAGGAGGACTTGAGTTCAAATCCAGCCTCAGACACTTAATACTTACTAGCTGTGTGACCCTGGGCAAGTCACTTAACCCCAATTGCCTCACTAAAAAAAAAAAAAAAAAGAATAAATTCAGCCAGCAACCCAGATATCCACTCTGATATAGAGCCTAGAATTTTAGAGAAGAACCCTAAAGGAGATCTAGTGACTAAATTATAGTTCAAACTTCCTATTATTTTAGAAGAAGTACTTGAGGTTCAGAGAGGAACAGTGATTAGACTGGGGTAGAGTTGCAACTAGGACATCTGTCTCCTGCCTTTTACTACATTTCCTTTCCTAAAGTCCCTGTCTACTGCCTTGTAAGTATTACCTTGGGTCAGATAAACAGTGCAAGGAGTTAATTGACAAGGAAACTTAATTAGATACAGTGTTGATCCAAGTTAACTATGAATTTTAGGGAAAAACAATATAAAATCATAACAACAGTACTGGCATAAACCTGGTGTAGTTCTCCTTGGAATCAAGTTGGTTGTATTGTACAGTCATGATCTCCACACTCCCAAATGTATTCTTCCCTTCATCATATATGTATGTCTACACAATGAGCACATATACACATGTGTCCTGCACAATAATAACTAATATTTATATAGAATTTTAAGATTTCTAAACACTTTTCAAATATTATTTCATTTTATCCTCACAACAACCCAGGGAGGTAAGTGCTATTATTAACCCAACTTTGTAGATGAGGAAGTGAAACAGAGGCCAAGTCACTGACCCAGGGTCACACAGCTGGTGAGTGTTTGAAGCTGGCTTGGAACTTGGCTCTTCCTTATGCTAGGCTAAGTGCTCTACCCCTTGTGCCATTCAGCCACACTTCTAAACACATATATGTGAATATAAAGAAATGAAACAGGCCACTTCGCAGATACAGTGGAATGGATCCTGGTGAGTTACCTTGCAAAGTACTTACTTCTACTTACTCTGGTTTTGTGACCTTGAAAATTTCACTTTCTCTCTTTGGATCTCTTGGGGAGGTTGGTTGGTTAAGTCTAAAGTACCTTCTAATGCTAACAATCTTTTTTTTTTTTTTTTTTGGGTGGGGCAATGGGGGTTAAGTGACTTGCCCAGGATCACACATCTAGTAAGTGTCAAGTGTCTGAGGCCGGATATGAACTCAGGTCCTCCTGAATCCAGGGCCGGTGCTTTGTCCACTGTGATATCTAGCTGCCCCTAACAATCTTTTAATGTTACTATTACCCTTATGGTTTGGGGGACTCCTTTTTTAGAATTTCTTCATGAAACTGATCCAACAATTCTGGAGAACAATTTAGAACTATGCCCAAAGGGCTATGGGACTATGCATACCTTTTGACTCAGTAATACCACTACTAGGTCTGTATCCCAAAGAGATCATAGAAAAGGGAAAAGGACACACATCTACAAAAATATTTATAGCAGTTCTCTTTGTGGTGGCGAAGAATTGGAAATCGAGGGAATGCCTATCAGTTGGGTAATGTCTGAACAAATTGTATCATATGAATATGATAGAACACTATGGTTTTGTAAGAAATGATGAACAGGCAGATTTCAGAAAAGCCTGGAAAGACTTAAGTGGACTGATACTGAGTGAAGTGAGCAGAACCAGGAGAACAATGGACACAGTAACAGCAACATTGTGTGAAGATTAATTGTGATAGACTTGGCTCTTCACAGTGGTGCAATGATCCAAGACAGTTCCAAAGAACTCATGACAGAAAATGTTCTCCATATCCAGAAAAAAGAACTGTGGACTCCGAATACAGATTGAATCATATTGTTTCTACTTTTTTTGTTGTTTTTTTTTTAGGTTTTCCTCTTGAGTTCTTATTCTTGTTTCATAACATGACTAATGCAGAAGTATGATGTGATTGTGCATGTGTAGCCTATATTGGATGACTTTCTGTCTTGGGGAGGGGAGGAGAAAAATTTGGAAGTAAAAATCTTATGAAAACAAATGTTGGAAACTATCTTTACATGTAACTGGAAAATAATAAAATACTTTTATGATAAAAAATTTCTTCAGGAGCCAGTTTATAAGAATAGTGATCAATGTGGGGCAGCTAGGTGGCTCAGTGGGTAAAGCACCAGCCCTGGATTCAGGAGGACCTGAGTTCAAATCCGGCCTCAGACACTTGACACTTACTAGCTGTGTGACCCTGGGCAAGTCACTTAACCCTCATTGCCCCGTTAAAAAAGAAAAAAAAAAGAATAGCGACCATGTTCATAGGAGTTCAGCATTTACAAAGGGATTTGCATAGATTATTTTGTCTTCACAATCACCCTGCAAAGTACTTTTCAGGTGTTTTTATCCTCATTTTACAGATGGTAAAATTGAGGCTCAAACAGTAACCCAAGATCATGCTCCTAAGCAATGTGAAGAGGTATGGTATTAACTCTGATCTATCCTAATTCTAAGTCTTCCACTAAGAGACAAAAACTAGCAGATCATTTTTTATTTGTTTTTTTTTTTTGGTGAAGCAATTGGGGTTAAGTGACTTGCCCAGGGTCACACAGCTAGTAAGTGTTAAGTGTCTGAGGTCAGATTTGAACTCAGGTCCTCCTGACTCCAGGGCCAGTGCTCTATCCACTGTGCCACCTAGCTGCCCCAGATCATTTTAAAAAAAGTATTATCTAGTTCGATTACTTACCTTATTCACCAGACTTTCTTTTCTTTTCTTTTCTTCCTTCCTTCCTTTCTTTTTTTTAGGGGGGCAATAAAGGTTAAGTGACTTGCCCAGGGTCACAGAGCTAGGAAGTGTCAAGTGTCTGAGGCCAGGTTTGAACTCAGGTCCTCCTGAATCCAGGGCTGGTGTTTTATCACAATTATTAAGCACCTCCACCCGACACATCTCTCTCCTTACTTACATGATTGGTCTAGTTAAATGCCAGAGAATGTTCCTTATTGGCTGTATAACCCAAACCCCTCTCAGCTGAACTGCTCCAGGACCAAATACCATTTCCTGGGGAAAAGCTGTTTCTATCCAGGAACTTCCTTAGTGCTCTAAATAAAACTTTTCACTTTAGTCCAGTTTCTCAGTCAGTCTTCTAGTCTGTGGACCCACTAGTGGGGGACATTCACCATGGTCTCTCCAGGAATCTGGCTGAGAAGTTCCCCAAGAGTATCCTCAATTCTTAATGTAATGTCTTTCACACAGTACTTAAATGCTCGTTAACCAGTTGCAACAGACAACATGGCATAGCATAGCATGTAGAGTGCTGTGCTTGGAATAAGGAAGACTTGGGTTCAAATTCCACCTCATACCCTTACATATTTTAGGGAAATCAACCTCTATGTATCGTAGGCAATTTCTTGAAGCTTATTTGCTAAGTCATAGATTGGTTGCCATCTGAACTGGTGTAAGGAGTTCCCCACACAGTCATAACAGTTCCTTTGTATGCTCCTGTATACTCTGCTAAGTGCTACAGGGACACATAAAGACCTGGTCTCTTCCCTTGCTTCTGAATTACTTTGGACTCTTTCCTGAAATCAAATTGACCCTCAAAGGAAGAAGATTTGTCACTACTGGGGAAGTTCCAAAGAATGTGCTGCCAAATTTGAAAGCAATTCTGAGAGTGGAGTTCAAAATTGTTGGGGGAAAAATGCACAGCCTCCAAATGTGACTTCTTTTTAGGTAACAGTTCTCATTTAGATATATAAATTCTATTATGCTTTTGTTAAGTGATCTATGCCATCACTTTGGCATTAAACATCTTATGCTGGTCTAGGCAACTCTCTAAGATCTTAAGTTACTGACAGTTGATGATCAGCCCCTGTGGAGGGAGTGTCCAACTAGAACACTTAACATTGATAAAATCACTTCTCTGGATCTTCTCTCCTGCGTCCAACCCCCTATAAAATAGAAGAATATAATTTCTATGAACTTTGATTATATTTTGTGTAATGTACTACATACATACATATCCAGGCACTGATACAACTTCTAAACTCCAATCAGTTCTCATAAGTTATATTTACATGACATGAACATAACTATTACTCTGTATATACAAAACTAAATTAACTGAGGTTTTTTTCCCCACTGAATTGGGTAGGGAGTTGGTAGGAAGGGAGGGTATTTTTAGAATAGGAACTAGATGAAATAAATTGACCAGTTGTTTTGAAACGTCATAAACATAGCTTCATTCACTCATTTAACAAATATTTATTGAAGACCTACTAAATGTGTTGTATTGTTCTGGGAACTGGGTATTTAAAGAAAGCGAAGATTATGGCCTTTGCTAATGGAAGAAGTAAAGCATTATCTTAAACTGTTTTGATGTAGCTAAAAAGAATACATTTTTCCTTCTGTACTTATTTCTTTTCTTTTTTTTTTTTTAAGTGAGGCAATTGGGGTTAAGTGACTTGCTCAGGGTCACACAGCTAGTAACTGTTAAGTGTCTGAGGCTGGATTTGAACTCAGGTCCTCCTGAATCCAGGGCCGGTGCTCTATCCACTGCGCCACCTAGCTGCCCCTGTACTTATTTCAAAGGAGAACTGTTTTCATTAGATTATCTAGGAGACTTGTGGGAGATGGACCTAATCAAAGCTCTGAGTTTGAAAAGCAATAAGCATGTATGGATTGGGTGGGTGGGTGAATCAAGAGAAGCACATTCTGCAAGCTTTTTCATTCTCCTGATTTTGAAACTTGGATAATTGTTCCTTGGAGCAGGTTCCCTGATTGTAATAAAATCACCAAGCATGGATGTGACAAAGGAAGATAAATAAGGAGACAAATTCATTTCAAGAAAGTAGGTAAGAAGGTATCTGTTCTCTCTCCTCATCACATCCTCCAGCTTCTAACTGATTGCCTCTTGCAGAACACAATCTAAAAAGATTTCTCCACCAGGTATGAAATTATTTTATCATTGTAACTTTGGGAAAAACATATACTCATGATAGCAAATGAAATTCTTCTCATGTTGGGGTTGAGTATAGAGGGAGGAATTTTTACTTTAAAGAACAATGCAAGAACTCCAAACTTGCAAAGAAGAGAAATATTGATGGTGTTGTGAAGTAAGAGCTCTTTAAGGAGAAGAATGGTTCTCCTTAAGCCCTGAAACGGTACTGTCTACCATTAATCATCCAAACCAATTTTCTCTATGCTGAATTACTATATTAAGAAAAATTGAGCCGCTTATGTCATTCAATAGTAGGCAGAATTTCCTTCAGCATAAAGCAGAGTTCCCTCACCTCATAATTACGAAAAGATGATGAGCCATTCATTCTAAATGAATGCACTAATATTTACTGAGCATAATTAATCTGCATTTAGTAAATAAATACATAGGGAAAATAACTCTAGAACCTTTGAAACAATAAGCATTCTAGTATTAAAACTTTCTATAGAAGACAACAGGATAGGTTCTTCAAGTTAGAGGAATAGATACCCTTATATGATATATATCTCATATTCACATCCATATGTATATATGTATGTATGTATCTATCCATTCATCCACCCACCCATCCAGCTATCTATCATCTACCTATGTATCTATGTATCTACACACATAGAGTATGGGATTTAGAGGCAGAAGATCCAAGTTTTAAAATTAATACTGCTTTGAACAAGTGTTTATTAAATAGTGTTTGTTAAATGTTTATTAAATGTCTATTATGTGCAAAGCAATCTCTAATTGCAAGGAGCTTACATTTGAGGTTTTTGTTTTGTTTTTCAGAACAGTATGTAAAGAAACCTTTTATGGAAAAAGACTTCAAGATAGAAAAAAAAAAGTACCATATATAACAGAAGTCAGAGCAGGACTTTTTATGGTGATGAAGACTTGGAAATTGAGAGACTGCCCATCCTCTACTGAATTGTAGCCCAGGTTCTACCTATGATCTTACAGAGAACCTTTACTCCAATTTATAAAAAAGGAAACCATCCTGCCTAAGTAAGTCCCCCAAGGGTATATGCCACTACCAACAGTCTATATCTTGTCTGGGAAAGGATTAGCTGTTATATTTCTGGAGCAAGGGTGGGCTCTTGGAAAGTCACTGTACCTCAGAGGCAAGTGAGTGGGTCCCTGGGACCTATTATCAGCACTAACCAGTTGAACATCACTTTAATCAATCAATCACCCAATTCAACAAGAATTTATTAAATGATTATTCTCTGGCAGGCCCAGTGTATGAGACCCTGAGGATACAAAGATGAAACAGTCACTTCCCTTAAAGAGCTTGTATGCTACAAAGTTGACAATATGGGAACAGATAAGTTAATACCAAATATAGCCACACTGACATGCCACTTCAATACTTATACATATATACCATATGTGTTAGTGTTGTACAGTATGTGCTGTGCCATTATCTTTTTCTTTTCAGGAAGAATCTAGGTCCTTCAAAATATTCCAATAACCTACTGGGCCTTAAGGGGTAGGGGGAAGCCAGCAACTCAGAGTACTTGCTGCCAAACTTGCTTCCCCATAGCTAATGTTATGAACCACTTGAGTAGTTCATTTGGTTGAGCTGAATCAATCTAAGAAAGCTGTCTGAGGCTGGGAGAGGACTTCCAAAGGTTCTAGGAATGATACTATTTCCTTTGGTTTTTAGGAAAATTAAGCTGTCAGGCTCAATTCTACTTAAGTTTATAATTTGATGCACTCTGGAATCATCATCCATGTCACACAGGCAGCACTGAGAGTCCCTGACATTCCTGGCACAGAGTCACTTCTTTACTCTCTCTCTCTCTCTCTCTCTCTCTCTCTCTCTCTCTGTGTATACATGTGTGCCTACCATTGGCAGCCACTTATAAATGCAATGTCAAAATAAATAAATGGCTTTTAACTAAAGGATGGCTCTTCCCACAATGGGATGGATTGAACTGGTTAGAAAAATCCTGACATTTGTGTCATGTATCCATTAATATCAGCTGCAGGTTAATTCTGAGTAATTTCCAGGTGATTTCCATAATTCATTAAAGTGATGAAAAGAAATCTTTGAAAGACCAAATTAGTACAGAGAGAAAACTGATGATTTATTGTGGTGTAAGGAAGAAGTATCTTCCATTCTATTCTTCAGTTTGTTGAATGGATGAAAGTATGTGGTATGCATTTGCTGACATTTATATAAGGTTTTGTGGTTTTTAAAGTACTTAACATAAAATATTTCATTGGATTCAACCAGGTAATGAAAGAAATGGTAGGGGCTACGGCTAAGGTTATGTCTGCCTAATGGTAGAGAGAGGTTAGATCATAGATTTAGAGCCAGAAAGTCAGCTAGTCCAACTCACCTAATAGCAAAGAATTGCTAATCTGCAATGATAAGAGGAAATTCCTTTCTCATAGTTCCCTATCCAAGCAAAATCACAAGCCTAGTCCAACATACCCAATGGTAAGGCCAATAACAATGATGGTAGCTAAGCTAAACTTGATTTATTAACATTGATCTAGAATGGATGTAAAATGAAAGTCAAGTACCAATTATGTGTATTGGGATTTGTATTCCTGAATACTGGTTGGGTTCATCTAATTAGGGAAATGCCCAAGTAACAAATGTTATCATTGAATTCATAGTGCTCCTCCTTATCTATAAAAATAAAGAGATGCATGCTGGGTATAAGTATCCTAGAACTCATTATTAATGAAGAATTGTTTGAGAGAAGCATTGTGAAAGATGTTATGCAAGAGACGAATGACTGGAAGAGGAGGTAGAACCAGTTGTTTGGCAAGAACAAGGGATGAACTGATAGATAGTTTGTGCTTACAGTGGTATACATACAATGACAGGAGAAATAGAAGAAGGTTGCTAGGCCTCCAGGATGGACCCCAGTGGGAGATTGATGGGAAGACTCAGACAAGAGTTCTGCAGCATATTGCAATCTACATCACTGGAGGGGGTAGCCGAATTGATGGGGATTTTAACCGCTAGGTGTTGCAGATCATAGAATGCTGGGCCTGGAATGGGGAAGATGCGAGTTCAAATCCAACATCGTACACTCGCTGTATAAACTTTTGCAAATCATTTTACCTTTGTCTACCCTGGTTTCCTCAGGTATAAAACGGGAATCACAGCATCTTCCTCACAGTGTTTCTGGGAGGATCAAACGAGATAATATTTGTAAAAAGCATTTAGCACAGTACCTGGAACAGAGCAGGCACTTGCCTTAGTTTATCAAATGTCTTTTTTGTCCTTAAGGAACTCTCTGCTTACCATATTTCTTCATCTAGTAGTCTATTAATTGTGTCAAAAAAGATTTACCTCTTGTTATTTTTAAAAAATGTTGCTTTTTTATTATGTAGTTCTTATTCTTTGTCCCTCTGGCTCCCCAGTTGAACATTTACTTAAAACACGGAAAAACATTTAAACAAAGTCAACCAATAGAGTGACCACATAGGACTGTGTATTCTGCATGCCGTATACATAGTTAGTACTTCTACTGAGGGTAGAAAATGTGTTTCCTTATCAGTTCTCTAGGACCTAGACTGTTCATTATGAACCATCAAACTTCACTACTTTTTAAAAAAATCACATTCTTTGTAATCATCATGTACATTGTTCCTTTCATTCTGCTTTCTTCACTCTGCATCATTTCATATAAGACTTCCCAGGTTCTTCTGAATTCCTTGCATTCATGATTTAAAAAAAATATTTAAAGTCTTGAGTTCCAAATTCTATTTCTCCTTCCTTTCCCTCTCCTCCCTCCCTGAGGTGGTCAGCAATCAGATATAGGTTATACATGTATAATTATGTAAAACATTTCCATTTTAGTCATTTTGTATAAGAAGACGTGATATAAATTCACACATCAGTTTGTTCAGTCATTCCTCAAATAATGGAAATCCATTTAATTAACAATTTTTGGTTTTGTTACTACAAAAATAGTACAATGAATATTTTGTTTTGGATGTAATGGGATACTTTATCTCCTGGAATATGCCACTGAGGATGTTAGTGGTTAGGAATGGCTCTATTGAATGTATAGACTGTTTCTTTTTCCTATAGACATCCTTGGGTAATATGCCTAACAGTGGGATTAAAGTTATGGGTTAAAGGATATGATCACATTGATTATATCAGAAAATGTTTCTAACCTCTGGCCCACTAACTGCAAAAAAGTAGCATGATTCACCATCAGTCTTCTAGAGTTCTAATAGGTCAATGATTGATTATACTTATTTATTTATTTTTTAAACTTTTTTTTTTAAAGTGAGGCAATTGGGGTTAAGTGACTTGCCCAGGGTCACACAGCCAGTAAGTATTAAGTGTCCGAGGTCGGATTTGAACTCAGGTACTCCTGACTCCAGGGCCGGTGTTCTATCCACTGCGCCACCTAGCTGCCCCCGATTATACTTATTTTTAAATTTATTTTTTCTCTATTATTCTGAATTTGACAAACACTAATAAAAACAAACATTTCTATTCCTTATAAAAAGGAGAAAAAAGATGACTACACATGAAATGCCTAATGTCATATTATATATAACATTTTATGTATATATGTGTATACACACATATACATATACATGCACATATGCACATACACACATCTAGATATAACAGGTGTATATATGCATACACACACGTGCACATATATATGTGTGTATATATGTATAGGTGTATGTGTGTATATATATGTATATATGTGTATGTGTGTGTGTGTGTATATATATATATATATATATATATATATATATATATATATATATATAAATTCAACACAAATTTCAAAGCTGTCCTATTTGTCTGTTTTTGCATCTGGACTTCCTCCTGGTCTCTCTTGTGTATTAAAAATGTTTCAATAATATTATTTTCTTTCTTCTTTTTTTTTGCATATCACTCTCCCTAGCTTTCTTCTTTTTTATTCTCTTTCTCCCATTTAAAAAAATCCACTCTCTCTTTCAACAAGCATAGTCCAGGAACATAAATCCACATGAGTCATATCTGAAAATATAATTCTCATTCTGCATCATTTGGGTAGTCTATCAATGAGAATGTAAACTCTTTTAGAATAGGGGTTATTTTTTGCCTTTTTAAAAAAACAAAACAAAACAAAACAAAACAGTGTTTTAATAGTATAAATTGTTTTCCTGGCCCTATTCACTCTACCATGCATCAATCCATTTAAGTTTTCCAAAGTTTTTCCGACTTCTCTCATTTCATTACTCCTTATGGTCAATAATATTCCAAAATATTTATATGCAATAATTTGTTGAGTCATTCAGCAACTGATGGCAACCCACTTTATTTTAAGAAGGTTGCTAAAACAAAAAATGCTGCTATAAATGTTCTCTCTTCCTTTGATCTATATGGGATAGAAGCCTGATAGTAGAATTACTGGGTTAAAAGGTATTCACTATTTAGTTTCAGGTGTGAAATAGAACCCCAAAGTTGTTTTAAATGTGCGTTTCTCTTACTATCAGTGAGTTTGACTATTTTTAGATGGTTGTTGAGAGCTTATACTTCTTTTGAAAATGTTATATTTATATGATTTAACCATTTATTTGTTGGGGAATGACTATTGCATATTTGTAAAAATTCTCCATACATCTTGGGTACCAGACCTTTTGCTGCAATGAATTTTTTCTCTGTCAACTTTTCTTCTAAATTCTTTTATTTGTACAAAGTCTTTTTAATTTTATATAATAAATCTGGTACATTTTATCTATTATAATCATCTCTAACCTTTGTTTGGTCAATTATTTTTCCCTTACCTATAGTCATAAAAAGGTATCTTCATTCTTGCCCTTCTAATTTGTTTCATTATGTGTCCTTTTATACCTGGATAATTTATGTATTTAAAACTTACCATGGTATATAGAATGAAATGCTGATTTAAAGCTGTGTTTAATTTTGATTTGAGGGCTTCTTTCAGGTTGTAATTAGTAGATTCTATTTCATAATACATTATATATACATATGTAAAAGGAGTTATTTTAGTTAGAATTTCTTTTTCTATCTCTTATTGGATTTTGTTCGTATTTTTAAGAAGGGATGTGAAATCTTGGGGGATACAGTATATATTGCTACTCTACTGAACTTTTTATTTCATTAAATATTTTCATTGAGTCTCTACTATGTTCTAAGTAAACCATCATGTCATCTACAATGTTTTTTCCCCTCTTTGCCACTGCTTATTCCCCAAATTTCATTTTCTTGTCTTTTTACTATCATTCACATTTATAGAACTATATGAAATAATAGTGGTAACAGTGGACATCCTTGTTTCACCTCCCGATCTTACTGGGAAGACTGTTAATGTTTCTCCATTACAGATAGTACTAATTTTTTATTTTGAATAGATAATATTGACCACATTAAAGGAATGGTACATTTATTTCCATGCTATTAAGTTCTTTTTTTAAAAACACAAAGATGTGTTGCATTTTTCAAAATATTTTTCTTCATCGATTGATATAATCATTACTTTCATTGTTTTTCTTATTAATGCTCTGTATTGATTATATTTTTATTGTGTTATGGCCAATAAATAATATGTTTAATATTCTTTTTTGCATTTGTTCAGGCTGTCTTATGTACATGGTAAGTTTTTTGTAAAGGTAACATGCACAGCTGAAAAATTATTATTATTCCTTTCTATTTTCATTAATTAAATACCAGAACTCTATTATAGCTATTTCCCCTAAAATTCTATTCAATCCCATTAGCTATTTTTTTTGTTTATATTTTTGTAATATTTGTCTAGATCTAAAATGGGTATTTTCAGTTCCCCAACTATTATAAATGTTATCTATTCCTGCCTGTAATATTATTATATTTTCCTTCATGCTCTATACTTTAGTCTATACCTAATTTCTGCTAAATTACTTTTTGATTTTCCCACCAGCTCTTGGTGTACAATCATTCTCCATCTAGTTTGTGTTCTTATGTTCATCCAACATTGGAATGCTCTATTTGCTCATTTCTAGGTCTTGCTTATTTACTCTTACACTTACCTTCCTTTTATTTTTTAACCAGTGCCAAGTATTTCTGCTTCACAATGTAGTTTGACATCTGATATTGTTCACCCATTTAATTCCTGCTTTCCCTACCTCCCCCCACCATTATTTCTTTGAGATTCTAGACCTTTTATTCATACAGCTGAATTTTGTGACTGTTCAGTTCTATAAAATAACCTTTCCTCAGTTTGATTAGAAGAGTAAAAAAACAAACAAAAAAACCTATAAATTCTTCTTCGTAGTATAATCATTTTTATTTTATTGCTATAGTCTATCAGAGTCAAGGCATTCTTAATTAATCCAGGCTGCCTATTAGTAGTTATTATTATCTTTTCTAAGTGATTCTCAAGTTTTTGAAGTGTAGCAAAGAAGAAGTTGCTGGAATCAATCCTTACAAAATTGTGGCAGAGGAGATCAGCCATCTGAGAAGGCTAACTGATGATCAATTTGTAGGAAGAGGAGAAAAGAAATATGAAGAGGTAGAAAGTATCTGGTAGCTGGATTTCTTGAAACCCTACAGCAAACATCAGTTGAGGATACATTCTGTTTACATTAGGGCTTTGAAAAGAATCTGCTAAGTAACCAGTTAAGGAAGCTGATAATAATCTAATGTCATATTACTACATGGGAAACTCACTATTCATAGATTCATATTCAAGCCTTATCCGGGAGCCCCTAGAATGAACTTCCTATATGGGGAACAGGCACAGCAAAGTGGAAATGGACAAAGTAGTTCATTACATGAACTAAAGCTACTAATCCAAATAGGACTGAAATTCTTTCAGTAGGTATAGGAGGCAAAGATCACAGGACTTTCTAGTTACAGAGTTAGAAATGATGTAAGAGGACATCTAGTACAATGCCTTTACAAGTGTACCTTGGAGATATTGTGGGTTCAGTTACAGATCACAGCAATAAAGCAAATATAACAATAAAGTAAGTCACACAATTTTTTTGGTTCATATAAAAGTTATATTTACAGTACACTGTATATTTACACTATAAATGTGCAACAGTATTATGTCTAAAAAATGTACATGCCTTCATTAAAATACTTTATTGCTTGAAAAATGCTAACCATGATTTGAACCATCTGAGTCATAATCTTTTTGCTGGTGGAGGGTCTTGCCTCAATGCTGATGGCTGCTGATCGATTAGGATGGTGGTTTCTGAAGGTAGGGATGGCTGTGACAATTTCTTAAAATAAGACAACAGTGAAGTTTGCTGTATCCATTGATTCTTACCTTCATTTGAACAGTTAGAAACTATTGGAGGGTTATTAATTGGCCTAATTTCAATATTGTGTCTCGAGGAATGGGGAAGCCAGAGGAGAGGAAGAGACACAGGAATGGTAGGTCAGTGGAACAGTCAGATGACATACAACATTTATTAAGTTCACCATCTTATATGGCTTCGTTCATGATACCCCAAAAACAATTATAATAGTAACATTAAAGATCACTCATAACAGATAAAATAATAAAGAAAAAGTTTGAAATATTGAGGGATTGCCAAAATGTGACACACAGACACAGCGTGAACACATGCTGCTGGAAAAATGGTGCCCACAGGCTTGCTCCATTCAGAGTTGGGACAAGCCTTTAACTTGCAAGAAAAAATGGAATATCTGCAAAGCACAATAAAGCAAACAGTATTAAAATGAGGTATGCCCGTATTTTACAGATGAGGAAAGTGAGGCACCTAGTGGTTAACTAAGTTCTCCAAAGTCACACGGGCAGTATATTGCAGCTCTGATTCTAATTCATTTCCTCTGACTCCAAATCCAATATTTTTTACATTATAATTTTGCAATGATATGCAGAAAGTTTGTTAACATTTTTCTTTGATGAGTTTCCCATTATAAATAAATATGCTCGGGGGCAGCTAGGTGGTGCAGTGGATAGAACACCGGCCCTGGAGTCAGGAGTACCTGAGTTCAAATCCGGCCTCAGACACTTAACACTTACTAGCTGTGTGACCCTGAGCAAGTCACTTAACCCCAATTGCCTCACTAAAAAAAAAATAAATAAATATGCTCAGGGATCACAGTGTATTATATATGAAGAGTACAAGGGGATGTTTCACTAGGAGGAAAGAGGACAAAGATCTTCAGCCTTATCAGTTCTACCCATCTCCATTCCCTTTTCAGTTAAGATCCCAGACTCATCTTCCCAGAGGCATTGAGGGGTTTGGAAAAAAATTTCCTTATATCACGTATCTTCTTTGAAGATTTGCTAAATGGTGCCTTAGGATGATTTGAAGGTACACAGACTAGTGATACAGGCAGCTAATAGAACTTAAAAGGAATGTTGGGCCCTAACTCAAAGAGAATTTGAACTGAAAGAGTATGAGTAGCAGCAGGGGAAAGAGAGTTCAAAAGAAGGATTTTAAAATGTCTAAGAGACAGCTAGTAAGCTAGGTATACCTCATAGAAATTTATACCACACATACAAAAAGCTACAATAGCCTCTGGCACTATAAGCTAAAAAGTGGGCAGACCACTCTCCCTGTGGGGAGGAAACCACATCATAGCTGACCACCAGCAGATGGCAACAGAGAGAAGTGTATCAGAGGCAGTACCCAATGGGGAGTGGACTCTCCCAATTGATTGATAGAAGAAAGTGGAAACTCCCCTAACCCATGGCTTCTTAAACTTTTTCCACTCACAACCTCTTTTTGTCCAAGAAAATTTTTACATGACCTGAAGCGTATGGGTGTGAAAAATAGGCATGTATAATCCTTTACTGTTGCCAAATTTTTCATGACACCCACATTCAGTTATGCCACCCAATTTGGGGTTGTAACCTACAATTTAAGAAACTTTGCCCCTAACTTATAATATTTACCTGGTTCTAGACAATGTTTCACATCTTATCCAGTCATTCCTCAGTAATACAGAGCCTCCATCATTGGCATCTTACTACCTGCCCTACCACCCTTCAGCTTACTACATTTCCCCTCTCCTCCTAATACTTTCTTTTTGCCTTTTGGTATTTATCTGCTAATAGTAATTTAAACTATTTTATCATTGGTACTGGAAAGAACATAGGGCTCTATAGCCGTATGAGACCACTCACAATCCCTGTGACTTGCCAGACTAGAATTCATTTCCCTGGCTCCCACTCTCACTCTATTGTATTGTATATTGCATTAGAATGTTGTTTTTTCTTCCTTTCAAAGAGGACCAATGATATCACAGGGTTCTGTCTTGACTCATGAGTGAAATGGACTTAAGTGATGCAGAGTTGCAAAAGTCATCAGCCTTATTCTCTTTCTGAGCCATTGAAATTCAGTGGTAGGACAAAAGTCAAGATGACTTGTGATGGCTTGGGAAGCAGTAGCATCTTTGATGTTTGACTAAGGTCTAAGAGCTCCACAGAGCCTGCTTCAGCCACCCTCATAGCCATGGGAACACATGTTTGGGTGTAGATACCTCCCTAAGTTACCTATGGCTTTGAGGCTTGTTTGTTACCCTCAACCTGGTTTAGCCCACCTGCCGAGTCAGTTTACTGGGGTGTGATGGCTGTTATACTACAACTTCTTGGAGTGACAAGTGAGAGTTGGGTGAAGTTCCTTGAAGTTAAGTGCTGTCTCACTTTTATATTTGTATCCCCAGTGTACCTAGCACAGGATCTGGCATATAATAGGTGTTTACTAGATGCTTATTCATTCATCCATTTATTTATATCCTCATCCACCCATTTATTTATTTATCTATTTACTTGTTCATTTATTTATTTATTCATTTCTCTATCTATCCATTTATTTATTTACTCATTCATTCATTCATTTAGCCATTTAGCCATTCATCTATTTATTTGTTCATTTATTTATTTATTCACATAGTAGAGATTAGTCTAATGGCATTCTAGGAGAATGTTGGCAGTTTATAACATTAAGGGCATGAAATGTTTCAGTCATCTGTGTTTGCTAAATATGAGGTCCTTTGTATGTATTCCCTGGTCAAATATATTTCTCATGCATGTCCTTTCACATACATGCCCTGCCTGTATACCCTACACCCACCAGTAGTGTGATAACCTGAATGTATGTATGGTTGTGTATGTATCTTTATCACCTATTTCATTTTGCTATTTGGTTAAATGTCTTTTGCTTTGAACTATGTCCTCTGGTCCCACATATGGATGGGCTGTTATAGGCTATAGTTTTGATTGGATGCTGACCCACAAAATGCATCATGATGAAGGTAGCTTTCTGTAAACTCTAGTGTAAAAGGATCCCTGAGTGTGTGCAGTTCCAAACTGTTCAATCTACAATAAAAGAAACTGAGGCAGAGCTCTGAGTCAATAGCATTTAATTAAAGGGTACATGGCCCCATTTAATGAAATGGACCTTGGATCTTCAGAATCTGAGATGCCCCTTTTCTTTAGGGCTTTATTTTTATAGTGCTTGATGCTTAGATGATATAGATGAAGCAAACTAAAAATGCAGAGTCTCATTGGTTGCTAAATCTTGACCTTGATTTTCCAGGTTCCACACAAAATAAAGAATCCCATTTGTTGACAAGCAAGCCAATAAGCAGACCATGACAAACCTGTCTTGACCTTTAGTGAGGTTCTACTGAGTGATGAGCAGACCCATGGGCTGGTCTGATAAACAGATGTTAAGACATCTACATGGGCCAATGGGCCAGTAGACAGGCCATAGGCCAACAAACGGTCACTTAATTGGTCCAGTGCTCAGGGCCATCTCTCCATATAGGGCAATAGAGGAATAATGATGGATAGAGGAGCAACAAAAATAATTGAAGGACTTTCCATGTTCTCAAGTCACCTCTGCCATTCTGAGCTTGGTCACCACAATAAGGCGAAAACATGGGTGGAGGTCTGCTAGCTAGCTTCCTATGACTAAACAAGTGAATTTAAAATCTACAGTTCACAGCTCTGGGGCCTAATATACAGAACTTCTAATCCCTACCCCTATGGAATCATATTACACTGATTAATACTGATTGGAATAAAATAGGGGTTCAAGTATTCATCTATCACAAGTGCTACTTATAGAAAACTTCATTAGGAGCTGATTGGCCTAAGGAATGACAGGAAATACCCTAGCATCCTTTCCAACTCAATCTATGATAATGACGACATCTTTGGTGTTGTGAAGCATCTGTTTCAACTGCATTTTATGTCTTTGAGAAGTCACATCATTCTCTGTAATCAGAGATAAGAGCTGGCAAAAACTGGGAGTAATGCAAAACATAGTTTCTGAATAGTCCCCAAAGTGAAGGTGAAAAGGATTATGGCTAGTAACCTAGGTGATGATCACAGAGCATTAAGGGGAGGCTCAAAAGCTGTATTTAAACACAGAGCTCAGGGGAACATGGTCATGCCACATTTTTCCTCTGCTCTGATTTAACCTGATTTAGTGGAATATAGATATTTGACCATTATCTCTAAGTACTTGAGTATATAGAAGTGTGTGTGTGTGTGTGTGTGTGTGTGTGTGTGTGTGTGTGTATACATTGGAGTTGCAAGGACAGCTCTCAATGAAGAAATATGGAAGCAGAAACACTCTTTTCAAAGATAGTCTAAGCCTTATCTTTAGCTGCAATAAACCCAAAGCAAAATATAGCCAAAGTGTCACTAATCTTCAAATATTTTAGGGACTATTTTCTCAGTAAGTGAAATATTCAGGATATTTAACTATCTTCATTTGCTTAAGTTCCTTCCTGCTCATTAGCTGATTATTTTCTATCCATATTTCTATCAAGGATACAATCATTCTTCCGGTCACTTAAGAATCATCTTCAAGTCTTCACTGTTCCTCACTTTCTCTCTCTATTTCTAATGTCCTCAGAACTTCCCAAAGTTATTGGTTCTCTTCTAGAACAAAGGACAAACAACAACAAACAACTAACATTTATTTAGTGCTTTAAGGTTTGTAAAGCACTTTACACATTATTCTCATTTGATCCTCACAACAATTCTACGTGATAGGTATAATTATTGTTCCCATTTTTCAGATGAAGTCCAGAGAGAGGGTTGACTTGCTAAAGATCCCATACCTTGTAAGTTTCTCATTCTAGATTTGAACTCAGGTCTTCTTGACTCGAGTCCACCATACCAAACTGCCCCCACTATTACAATTGTCTCATAATTAGTCTTCCTGCCTCGAATCTCTCTCCTCTATAAACTATTTTTCATTTGGCTACCAAAATGATATTCACGGAACACAGTTCTGACTAGGTTTCTACCCTACTCACAAAGATCTCTGGTTTCCTCTTGTCTCTAGGATAAAAAAATAGATTCTTCTGTTTGGCATTTACCAGTCTTACTCATCTCTCTGGGGTCAGCCCACCTTCTCAGAGTTATATGTTACTTCCATTCATATACTCCATAGTCTAGTTAAATTAACTTATGCACAACATTTCCCTAACCCATCTCTGTCTTTGGATAGACTATCCTGCATTCCTGGAAAACGTTCCCTTCTCACCTATGCTTCTTAGAAAGTTCTCATCATATTTCAAAGCTTAGAGAAGCCACACCCTCTACTATGGCCTTTCTTCCTCTTCCTACTTTTATAGCTTCTCTCCTGAAATGACTTTTAATTTTTTTTTTCAGATTTTATATGTTTCTGTCATTTCCTGTTTATATGTGTATGACCTTTCTCTGATAGAGGAAAATGAAGGGGCAGCCAGTGGTGAAATGGATAGAGTGCTGGGCCTGGAGTCAGGAAGACCCATCTTCCTGAGTTCAAATCTGGCCTTCAGAGACTTGCTGACTGTGTGACCCTTCTATTGGCCTCAGTTTCTCCAGTGGTAAAATGAGGTTGTTGTGAGGATCAAATGAGATAATATGTGTAAAAAAACACTTAGCACAATGCTTGGTACATAATAGATGTTATATAAGTGCTTATTCTATTCCCTAAGAGAGGTAAGCTCTCTGAGGTCATGAATTTTTTTCGGTTTTGTCTTTGTTTCCTCAGAAAGAAACAAATAAAGGCTTGTTGATGTCTTCAATAGCATATTCTCTGTGTGTTGTGGATAGTGTTGGATTTGGAATAAAGATGTGACTCTAAATTCTTCCTATGACACTCAGGGGCAGCTAAATGGCACAGTGGATAGAGTGCCAGAACTGGAGTCAGGAAGATTCACCTTCCTGAGTTCAAATATGGCCTCAGACACCTAATAGCTATATGACCCTAGACAACTCACTTAAGCCTACTTGCCTCAGTTTCCTCATCTGCAAAATGAACCGGAGGAGGAAGTGGCAAACCATTCCAGTATGTTTGCCAAGAAAACTCCAAATGGGGTTATGAAAAGTCAGACACAACTGAAAAAGACAACAACAAATGACACTTATTAGCTATTTAACCATGGAGAAATCATTAACCTCTCTGGCCCTCAATTTGCTCATCTATAATATAAGGAGTTTGTACTTCTTGTTGTTATTCAGTCATTTCAGACATATCCTAACTCTTTGTGACCCCATTTGAGTTTATGTTTTGTTTTGTTTTTTAGCAAAGATACTTTGGATTACATAACTTCTAAAGTCCTTTTCTACATCTTAATCTATAATCCTATAATTAGATGGCCTCAAATAACTTCCATTTTAAATTGCATTCTGATATTATAATTTTATGATCAGCTTTCATAGAGGGAATTCCCACATCTGGAGTTTCCACAAAGCCATAGGTCCTTAATACTAAACTAAGAACATTTCCACTAGGGGGCAAGAAGAAGCAAAGAGATAAGAAACTCAGCTTCAAAGTATTTGTAATTTGGACCAAGGTAGCTGGAGGAGGAGGTTGGAGCTATTGATTGAATTGGGTGTTTTGAGTTTTCCAAGAACTTAATTTACCCATGTTTTTTCCTGTCTGCAATCATCAGACAATTGGGTTAACTGAAGAAGCATTGCTACTAATAGGAAACAGCATCTGCCTTCCATGTAGATATATTGAACAATTTGCTCATCTTCTTCATATAATATGTTGGTCTTAAGAGTTCCAGTTGTTTATTATGAGGGGAAATTGAAGCCAAGGGGTAAAGTAACATGACTGAAATCACTTAGAGAGGGAATGAGAGAAGCCGAAATTGAATACTGGTCTTGCTGAACCAACACAAATGTAATAAAAATGCCCACAATATGAGCTTGAGTCTGTGAGGATTCAATGCTGCTTGAACCCATAGGCTATATAGAAGTACCAATTTCCCCCAAATCATATAATATTAGTTAGAACTCTAGAACCTTAAAGGTCATATGTAGTTCAATTTCCTCATTTTGCAGATAAAAAAAACCTTGGATCTCAAGAGGATAAATTTATTAATCTATAAAATTAAGGGAAGCTTTTTCATGGAGAAAATCAACACAGATAGGATAATAAGGGAAAGAGTCAATTGGGAAAATAATATTTGAATAAATATCTGATGTCTAATAGACGAGATATATAGGGAACCAACAGACATTTAAGACCAAAAGATATAGTCATGTAACTGGTCGAAGAACATGAACCAATAATTCAATTATTCTCAAAAGAAGAATCACCAACAATCAAAAAAACATGTATGACAATGCTCCAAATCATAGATAATTAGAGAGATGCAATTCAAAACAACTCTGAAATTTCACCTCATACCCAGAAAATTGATAAAGATAACCAAAGAAGGTTATAGTTAATATTTCAGGGTTTGTGGGAAAATGGGCACACATTCACTGTTGGTGGAACTATAAATTTGTCTAATTTGGGGAAGCAATTTGGAATTATGCTAATAAAGTTACTAAAATACTCGTTGACAAAGAGAGCCTATATATATATATATATATATATATATATACATATATATGTATACACACACACACACACACACACACAAAACAAGGGGGTCAATGAGAGAAGGAAAAGTTCTAATATATAACAAAACATTTATAGTGGTACTTTTTTTGTAGTAGTAGCAAAGAGTTAAGAACAAAGGAAATGCCTGCTGACTGACGACTGGCTAAACAAATTGTAGTGTATGAATGTTATGGAATAATATTGTGTTGCAAGAAACGATGTATATGAAAAATACAGAAAAACATGAAGAAACATATGAAGGCAAAGTAAAGTAAGCACAACCAGGAAAATTATACTGAATTATTATAACAATGTAAAGAACAAAAAAAAGCAAATAAAAACTGAAACCAAATGCTATAAAATTATAATTACCAAAGAAGAGATCATGAAAATGCACCCTTTCTTTCTTTTTCTTTTTTTCTTTTTCTTTTTAGTCTAGAGGTAAGGAACCAGGTCATGGAATTCTGCATACAATTTCAGACTTGGTCAATGTTTTGATTAGTTTTATTAAATTATTTTTCCTCGTTTTTTTCTTTTTTTTTGTAATAAAAGATGGCTCCGGGGGCAGCTAGGTGTTGTAGTTGATAAAGCACTGGCCTTGGATTCAAGAGGATCTGAGTTCAAATCCATCCTCAGACACTTGACACTTACTAGCTGTGTGACCCTGGGCAAATCACTTAACCCTCATTGCCCTGCAACAACAACAACAACAACAAAGAAATAAAAGATGGCTCTCTGAGTAAGAGAAGAACATATTGGGAAATAAAAGTGATGTAAAAACAAAGATGTCAATTAAATTTAATAAAATACATTAGGTTTGAAAATAAAATAAAATTGGGGGGGAATTGGAATATTTCAGTTCAATTATTGAATTATTTCTTCTCTTCAAATTGTTTTGTTTCATTTGTATGTCGTTTTTTGCAGTTTTTTAAAAATAATATTTTATTTTTCCTAATTACTTGTTAAAACAATTTGAACATTTAAAAAAGTTTTAAATTTCAAATTCTCTCACTCCGTCCCTTCTTCCCCTCCCCTACCAAGACATTAAGAAATCTGATTTAGGTTATACATGTGCAATTATATAAAATATTTCTACATTAGTCAATCTGTACAAGAAGACTTGAATGAAAGAAAGAGAAAGGAAGAAAGGAAGAAGGCAAGGAGGAAAGGAAGGAAGGATGGAATGACAGGAAGAAGGAAAGATAAATGGATGGAAGGAATGAAAAAAGAAAGATAGAAATAGTGAAAAATAGTAAGCTATAGATTTCATTCAGATATTATCAGTTCTTTCTCAGAAGGCAGATAGCATGTTTCATCAGGAGTCTTTTGGGGTCATCCTGGATCATTGTATTACTGAGAATAGTGAAGTCATTCACAGTTAAAATATTGCTATTACTGTGTATAATGTTCTCTATCTTTCTTTCTTTCTTTCTTTCTTTCTTTCTTTCTTTCTTTCTTTCTTTCTTTCTTTCTTTCTTTCTTTCTTTCTTTCTTTCTTTCTTTCTTTTTTAGTGAGGCAATTGGAGTTAAGTGACTTGCCCAGGGTCACACAGCTAGTAAGTGTTAAGTGTCTGAGGCCGGATTTGAACTCAGGTCCTCCTGACTCCAGGGCCGGTGCTCTATCCACTGTGCCACCTAGCTGCCCCTTATAATGTTCTCTTGCTTCTGTTCACTTCACTTTGGATCAGTTCATTTAAGTATTTCCAGGACTTTCTGAAATTATCCTGCTTCTCATTTCTTAGAGCACAATAATATTCCATTATAACCATATCCCAAAGCTTGTTTAGCCATTCCCCAATTGATGGGCATTCCTTTGATTTCCAATTCTTATCCACCACAAAAAGAGCTGCTACAAATATTTTTGTACAAATAGGTCCTTTTCCCCATCTTTTGTTTATCTCTTTGGGATATAGACCAATATTTCTTAAGTTTTTTTTCCAGATCTAAATCTTAGGATTCTAGTAGAGACTTGTCCAAGCTACACAGCTAGACAGTAAAGAAATTCACATTCAGGTCTCAAATCTCCTAATTTGTAGAATTATAGATAAGGAGCTGGAAAGAATTTCGGAAATCTAGTCCAACTCCCTCATTTTATAGATAAGAAAACTTAATGCTCAGGCAGGTTGTGACTTGTCCAAAGACATTCAGGTAATAAACAATGGAAGCAGGATTTAAGCCTAGACCCATATACTTCAAAGCCAGTGTTCTTGCCACCATCATGCATAACTTTCCATTCCCTCATTTATTTTGTTGCCCAAATTAAAGCAGAATGAAAATAGTGAATGTGAAAAGCTAGAAGGCATTTTTTTCCATTTCTGACATTTTTCTTTATTCAGATAAGTAAAAACCAGCCAAGTAAAAAAGCAACAGCTTTTGTTTGAGACCCAACCAAAATGTTTACCCTCTTACTTTGTCTAAGGTGTAACTGGAAAGTACACTGCTGTGTAATCTGAATACACAGAATACTTTCCTCTACTATCCTTATTAGAAATTTGGCAGCAGCCTTTTATTAATTAGCACAGACATATGTTTGAAATGATTTATAAGATTGGTTGGATCACACATTGAATTTGAACACACCCTGACTGGGAATCTTCCTTGAGTGGAAAGTTTGGACTCCTACAAATTACAACCAAAAAATAGTTTAGAAAATCAAGGGATTTCGCAGCAGTAAGTAGTTCAACTTCTTCATACAATATTAGAACTATAATTCTGAGATTTTTAATGATTATATTATCCAATCTCCTCTTTTTATAGGGGAAGGAACAGAGGTAGAGAGGGGAAGTGATTTACCTAAGGTCTTACAGCTACCTGCAAACATGTGAATTAAGAGAGGCAAGGATTACAAATTCAGTTTACCTTTAGTAGCCAGAATATGTCTTCTACAACATATTGAAGTTTTTGTAGATCACTGCATTCATTGTGGGGTGTCTTGGAAATAAATGTAATCTCATTCAGTTCAAGTCCTCATTTTACATCTTGTTGTTCAGTTGTTTTCAGTCATGTCTAATTCTTTGTAACCCTATTTTGGGGTTTTCTTGGCAAGCTACTTCCTTTTCCGGCTTATTTTACAGATGAGGAAACTGAGACAAAAAGGATTAAATAATTTACCCAGGGTTGCACAGCTAGCAAGCATCTAAGGCCAGATGGTACTTTATCCATGGCACCACTTAGCTTAGTTTACATCAGAAAACATTCAAATTATCTGACCTCTGCACCATAGCAAACCATAACAAGAAGATACATTTTATTTTTTTTTAATTTCCACTTATCTATCTATTTATTTATTTATTTGTTTATTTATTTTTGTGGGGCAATGAGGGTTAAGTGACTTTGCCCAGGGTCACACAGCTAGTAAGTGTCAAGTGTCTGAGGCTGGATTTGAACTCAGACCCTCCTGAATCCAGGGCCAGTGCTTTATCCACTGTGCCACCTAGCTGCCCCTAAGATGATACATTTTAAAACAAAGCATTTAATTACAACTAAAACAAATAGAAAAGTAATAAACAGCACACACACATACTAAGTGAATTCAGATCTCCTCTGTCAAACAGTGGGGTAAGAATGCATGCTAGGGAAGACCCTTACTTTAGGTGGAAAAGTTGTCTCTTTTATTTTCAGACAAAGAAGGGAAGACCACTGGCAATCTATCATACAATCACAACAGTAAATCATCTCTGTCTCTTAACTCCCTTAATATATTTTTGGTGGCTGTGAAGCAGATTTGGAATGAGCATTGGTAGGGGTGTGTGTGTGTGGGGAGATTGACTTTCTTCCTCAGCCTATTCTAGGCACCATCAATGCTTCCTCAATGTGATTCTCTTTTGTAGAAATTTCTTCCCCCCGATCAAAGTAATGCTTCTTGTAGGTATACTTTTGCATTTAGGTATATAGTCCCCTTGAAAAATGAGGGCCTCATCTATCAAGTGATAGATTTTAATTAAATTAATTAATTAATTAATTAATTAATTTTTAACAGGGCAATGAGGGTTAAGTGACTTGCCCAGGGTCACACAGCTAGTGTCAAGTGTCTGAGGGTGGATTTGAACTCAGGTACTCCTGAATCCAAGGCCAGTGCTTTATCCACTGCGCCATCTAGCTGCCCCCATGATAGATTTTCCTACTTAACTTCCTGGGTTCATGTATTGTGGGAGATCTGGTTAGACAAACATTGCTATTACAATTGTAATCTTAGTTCTAATAGTACTGGTTATTATCAATATTGTTATAGTTTCTTTAAGAGGGGAACTCACAAATAAAGTCAGATCTAAACAACTGGAAAAATATTAATTGCTTATGGGTAGACAGAGCCAATATAATAAAAATGATAATCTTACCTATGTTTATTTATTTAGTGCTATATCAATCAAACAATCAAAAATATTTTATAAATCTGGAAAAAATAATAAAATTCATCTGAAAAAGAAAAGTTCAAGGATATCATGGGAGTCAATGAAAAAATACAAAAGAAGGCAGTCTAGCAGTACCAGATCTCAAACTGTATTATAAAGAGGTAATTATCAAAACAATCTGGTACTGGCTAAGAAATAGAGAGGTGGATCAGTGGAATAGAATAGGTACAAATTACACTATAGTAAATGACTGTAGTAATCTAGTATATGATAAACCCAAAGATTCCAAGCTTTTGGAACAAAAACTCATTATGTGACAAAAACCACTAGGAAAACCAGAAAACAGTATGGCAGAAACTAGGTATAGACCAGCATCTCACACGGTATACTAAAATAAGGTTAAAATGGGTACATGATTTATACATAAAGGATGATACCATAAGCAAATTAAGAGAGCATGGAATCATTTATCTGTCAGATTTATGGGCAGAAGAAGAATTTAGGACCAACAAAGATATAGAGAGTAAAATAAGATATAAAATAGATACTTTTGATTATATAAAATTAAAAAGGTTTTGCACAAACAAAACTAAAGTAACCAAGATTACAAGGGAAGGAGAAAACTGGGAAAGAATTTTTTTATTGAATAGAATTTTATTTTCCAAAATATATGTAAAAACAAATTTTAACATCAATTTAAAAAAAAAATTATGTTCCAACTTCTCTTCCTCCTCCATTTCCACCCTCCACCCACTAGAACTCGAGCATTTCAAAATAAGCTATACATGAGTAGTCATGGAAAACGTTCCCACATTAGCTGGGTTGTGAGAGAAAACAGTCAAAAAACTCCCCAAACTTCAGACTGAGGAATTGTAAAAGAGAAAATAAAAATTTTTTAAAAATGTGTTTCCAGGGGCAGCTAGGTGGTGCAGTGGACAGAGCACCAGCCCTGGAACCAGGAGCACCCGAGCCCAAATCCGGCCTCAGACACCCAACACCCACCAGCCGTGTGACCCTGGGCAAGCCACCCAACCCCAATTGCCTCACCAAAAAAAAAAAAAAAAAAAAAAAAAGGAAAAAAACGTGTTTCCATCTATTTTCAGATACTATCACTTCTTTCTCTGTATATGGGTTGCCATTTTCATAAGTTCTTCAGGGTTATATTGGACCATTGCCTTGCTGAAAATAACCACATGCTTGGGAAAGAATTTTTAAAACAGATATCTCTGATGAAGGCCTCATTTCTCAATTTATATAGAGAACTGAGCCAAATTTTATAAAAATACAAGTCATTCCCCAATTGATAAAGTCAAAGGATATGAACAGGCAGTTTTCAGACAAAGAAATCAAAGTTATTTATAATCATATGAAAAAATGCTCTAGATAATTTTGGATCAGAGAAATGCAAATTAAAACAATTCCAAGGTATCACCTCACACCTATCAGAGTGACAAATAAAAAAAAAACTGAAAATATTGGATGTTGGATGGCATGTGAGAAAGCTGGGACACCAATCCACTGTTGATAGAGCTGTAAAAAGATCCAACCATTCTGGAGAGCAATTTGGAACTATGCCCAAAGGGCTATAGAACTGTGCATACCCTTTGATCCAGCAATACCACTGCTAGGTTTATATCCCAAAGGCATCCCCAAAAAGAGAAAAAGTCCTATTTGCATTAAAATATTTATAGCTGCTCTTTTTGTGGTGGCTAAGAATTGGAAATCAAAGGAATGCCCATTAATTGAGGAATGACTAAACAACCTGTGGTATATGATGGTGATGGAATATTATTGTGTTATAAGAAATGACAAGCAGGATGATTACAGAAAGGCCTAGAAAGACTTATATGAATTGATGTATAATGAAATGAGCAGAACCAAGAGAATGTTGTACATGGTGACAGCAATATTGGTTGATGAAGAACTGTGAATGACTTAACTATTCTCAGTAATACAATGATCCAAGATAATCCCAAAGGACTATTGATGAAACATACTATCCACCTCCAAAGAAAGAACTAATATTGATGGAACACAGACTGAAGCATGTTATTTCTCACTTTCATTTTTTATTTTATTCAAGTTTTCTTATACAATATGACTAATATGGTAATGTTTTACATAATCATACATATATAACTTATATCTGATTTTTTACTGTCTCAGGGAGGGAGAGGGGAGGGAGGGAAGGAGGGATAAAAATTGGAACACAAAGACATGAATAAAAAAACAAAAAAAAGAGGGGATAGACTTTTCTGATTGAGTCCATTTAATTCCATAGATTGTTAATTGTTATAGTTGGAGAGACTGTGTTCAATTAAAAGAGAAAGGCCTAAAAGAACTTCTTTCCTGAGTGACTATGTTAAACCTCAAGGCTTAAGAGTCTGAAGAGACTTCCTGGGAGAATTTAGTTTCTTATACTTTGAAGAAACATTATGAAAATAATTCTTGGGAAACATTGGCAACTGGAAGGAGAGAGAGAAAAACACACACACACACAGGGAGAGAGAGAGAGAGAGAGAGAGAGAGAGAGAGAGAGAGAGAGAGAGAGAGAGAGAGAGAGAGAGAGAGAGAGAGAGAGAAAGGGAAGAGAGAGAGGAGAGAGAGCTGAAGGAATTGTGTTTGTGTTTTTGGAGTTGAAAAGTCAGCAGTTATAGTTGAATGGTTCAAGTGTAGAGGTGTCTCTGGCACAAGTTTTCTCACTGCGGTACTTTATTCTAATACTTAAATATCTTTGTGTCATTTGTTGTTCTGTTAATAAATTGATAACATTCATGTTTATTTAAGCTTATGAAGGAAGAAGTGAAAAAGCATTTATTATCCTGTTAGACACTGTGGTAAATATTTGAATACAAATGCATAAGGCAGAATTTGAATACAAATTCATAGTTTCTGTCCTCAAGGAGTTTATATTCTAATAAGGAAAAGACCACAAAAACAGGGAAGTGGTAGTCTGGTAGGGGCATTATGGTCAGGGATGGTGAGTCAGTCACAAGGCAATTGATGGACATGTACTTTCTAGGAATGATAATATGGATTGATTACCATTCCTAAATGTGAAAATCTCAGGTTAGGGGAGGAGTAGATGTCTTCAAGATGGCCAGAGAGTAACTGCAAAGTAGTGGGCCTGGCCTGGGCTAATAATGGTAAACACATACAATCAGAAGCTTGGGGGTCAAGTGCTGGATTGCTGTGTTAGAGATGAAGCTGATATATGGAAGAATGACATTATTAGTGTGAGATGTATGAACTGAGCTAGTCATGGTGAAAGACTGTTAGAGGTTGGCGGTGAGAGGTAAGCAAAAGATGATGGGAAAATAAATGTCTTTAGTTTATTTAATAAACTGGAATAGATGCTCAAAATAATTAATGAGCGAGATCTTGCATTTCTACTTCCTTATTTAAGAGAGGTAGATGGGTAGAAAACGGAATTTTTTTGTGGTTGTTCAGTCATGTCAAATTCTTCATGACCCCTCTGGGGGTTTTCTTGGCAAAGACAATGGAGTGCTTTGCTATTTTCTTTTCCAGATCATTTTACAGATATGGAAACTGAGGCAGACAAGATTAAGTAACTTCCCTAGGGTCACACACTATTAAGTGTCTGAGGACAGATTTGAACTCAAGAAGATGAGTCTTCCTGATTCTAAGTCTGGCACTCTATCCACTGCACCATATAGTTGTCCTAATTTGACTTTTTACCTGGTTTCTTTTCCCATCAGTGGTTAATATGGTACAAATTTCAATGATATTCCTCCTTTACAATTCACAAATTCAAATTCAAATAAGTCTCTCTTTCCCTCATTACAAAGAGGCTTCTTTGTAACTTGGTAAAGTAACATATGGATATAATCTATTTGGTGAAAGTGACATTTCCTGAGGGTAAACATCAGTATCATAGAATGGAGTTCTATAGAGTAACAGTATAAGATATAAATATTGTTTCAACCCTGGTAAACTCTGAGTAGGCACATTTGTTCTCTTTGTAGGTGAACTTAATGCCACTAACATGATAAAAAGGAATATCTGTTGTAACAAAGTCCTCTTTCTCCCTCTTTAATACCCAAATCCAATCTAGCCTTCAAGACCTAACTCAAATCTTCCCTCCTCTATGAAGCCTTCCTAACCCAATCCATCCACCTTCCTTTGAACTTATCAGTTATCTATGTATGACCTTAAAGCATTTCTTAGGTTGCTGTATTGTACAACTACTTCACTCTTATTATTAATATTTCTTGTTTTTATGTCTCACTGGGTGGATAGGTAGAGTATCTGGCCTAGACTCAGAAAGGCCTGAGTTCAAATTTAGCCTTAGACACTTATTAGCTATATAAACCTGGGCAACTCACTTCTGTTTTTCTCTGTTTCCTTATTCTATAATATGGAGATAATAATAATACCTACCCCCCAGGGTTGTTGTGTGAACTAAATGAGATAATAATTGTAAAAATGCTTAGCACAGTGCCTGGAACATAGTAAGTGCTACGTGAATATTAGTTACTATTATCAATATTATTATTAGCAGTTGTTGTAGTCATAGTAGTGGTAGTGGTAGTAGCAGTAGAAGCAATAGTGGCAGTAGTGACAGTAGTGGTGGTAGTAGTAGTAGTAGTAGTGGTAGTGGTGGTGGTGGTGGTGGTGGTAGTAGTAGTATACTCCATGAAGGCAGGCATTTAACTTGCAAAAATTTCTATCTACTTCACCTCATTTGTTTTAATGCTTCTAATGAATCTTTCAACTCATCTATATGGGTACTCCTTTCAATGGTGCAAAACACAATCCAAATATGCCCTCTTAACCAGTGTGACTCTTGTTCATATCCTCTATTGTGAGGTACCTGAAGTATCCCTTCTTTCTACCCTGGGGTCAAGGTATATCCTGTGAGTCCATATGCACTAAAATTCAAAGCTTAAAAGTCATCACTTATGTATTTACTTTTACTTGTCATTCAAAATGATAGAATCAGTTCAAAGTAAAGTCTTTTAATAAAATGATACATTAGGAAAATAGTACTAGAACATTTCTCCCATAAATAGGACATGCTATCCCACAAATGCACACCATTAGGAAAAGGAGTGGATATGCATGGATAGCATTCATAAGGGGCACACAATTAGGGACCAAGTGACCTTGGCAGACATGTAGAAGGAAAACACCTGTAGGGAATATGTGTAGCCAGGCCAGAAGCACATAGGGGTAATGCATGCCTCCTTTGCTGCTGGGCTACCAGTGTTTTCTGGTAATGTCATCACATTATTATCTCTAGGTCTTCTTTATACTTGGTGCTGCACTTTATTATACCTATTTCACAAAGGGCATTTGCACTGTTGTTTCCAGATAGGTAGCATATCTCTGCTGTTTCCTTCCTTTCTCTGTTTATTTTTTTTCTCTCTGCCTGTCTCTATCTATTTCTCTCTCTTTCTATCTCTGGTCTTTTTCTGACACACATCCCTTCTCCAGTTGTTCAGCTGACAATAATGTCCAACCCACAGAGTTGTTTAGCTGAGTCAATGAAAAGCCTTCAAGGAATATTGCTGAAAATCCATTTCAATTATCTCAATTAAAAAAAAATAAATTTTATTTGTTTATTTATTTATTTATTTTTGCTGAGGCAATTGGGGTTAAGTGACTTGCCCAGGGTCACACATCTAGTAAGTGTCAAGGGTCTGAGGCCGGATTTGAACTCAGTTCCTCCTGAATTCAGGGCTGGTGCTCTATCCACTGTGCCACCTACCTGCTCCCAATTATCTCAATTTATAAGCAAACAAGTTCTACCCTGCTCCTCTTCTAGGGGCAGGAAGCCGAGATGTAGTTTTTTAGCCCTGGAGATGATAGATTTGGAGTTCATCTAGAGTACCCCCCCTCATTTTACAGATGCGGAAACTGAAGTATAGAGAAGTTAAATGACATTGCCAAGTCAGAATTCAAACTCCATCTCCAGCACTTTTTCTTGCTACTCCCTTCTGAAGCTTTTATCAATTCAATGCTCCTCCCATCTCTACCTTTGAACAGATCCCTTTAAAATTTTTCTTTCCTAAAGGTCTCGTTTTTTGGAAGCTTTTAAAAAATGTTATTCCCCTCCTTCATTCCTGATCCCAGCAATCTACCTCATAAGAATAATCCATAAATCTATTCAGTGACTAACCTAGGAAACATAGACTCCATACAAGAGATTTCAGAAGAGCCTGTCACATCAGCAGGTTCCAGAGTAAAAGGCAGAATGCACTTCAGTAGAAACTTTTAATTCTGAAACTTTGGTATGGAGTTCCCTGGAGATTACTAGGATCTGGGGGTTAAGTAGGAGGCTAGGGGAGCCAGTGCTAAAGAGTTCCTCAGGGAGTTATTATTCAGATATGGTATTCTTTTGAGTGCAAATCAGAAACCCACAGCTACATTTTGCATTGATCTTTCCCTTCCCCAGAATGATTATCTCACCAAGTCCTACTCTTTAATAGGTTGCTTCTTCAAAAAGAAAGGATTCACCTACTCTGAATGAGGCTGCTTGCTAATAAGCACCCTGCCCCTAAGCCTCCTTCAATGACATGGAATTTAGATAGAAAGGAGATCTGATTGCTTGATCTGTGTGTAGTTCTTAGTTTTTTGTTTGTTTTGGGTTATTTTCTTCTTTTTCTTCCTTTTTTTTGGGGGGGGTGTTGTTTTGTTTAACAGAGATATGAGGCAGAACAATTTTGATGGAAAAAAGGTTAACTTAATTTATTAACTCATTAACTAATTTATCAATTTATTCACTCATTCATCCATTTATTCATTTGTCTATTTGTCAGCACATTTATTTATTTTTGTTCATTCATTCATTATTTACTCATTCTATCTATCTATACATCCATCATCCATCCATCATCCATCCAACTATCTGTCTATCTATCTATCTATCTATCTATCTATCTATCTATCTATCTATCTATCTATCTATCTATCTATCTATCTATGTGTTCTCTCCCTTTCTTTATGATCTAGACTGTAGTTTTATCCCTGTCAGAAATGCTCCATATAGAAACTCCCTCCATAGAAGCATATTGGCTGTTCATTTGTAATTCAATGTTAGATAATCGCCTATGGAAATGGTTAAGTAACTTAACCAAAGTCAAACCACAGGGTTTTTTTTTTAATGTTTTTAATTTTTTTTGGTGAGGCAATTGCGGTTAAGTGACTTTCCCAGGGTCACACAGCTAGTAAGTGTCTGAGGTCAGATTTGAACTCAGGTCCTCCTGAATC
Source organism: Dromiciops gliroides (assembly GCF_019393635.1). Lineage (NCBI taxonomy): Eukaryota > Metazoa > Chordata > Mammalia > Microbiotheria > Microbiotheriidae > Dromiciops > Dromiciops gliroides. The sequence goes on from NC_057861.1 coordinate 548,746,031, forward strand.
CAGGGCCAGTGCTCTATCCACTATGCCATCTAGCTGCCCCACCACAGGCTTTTCTGACTCCAAGGTTAGGACTCTATCCACCACCTTATGCTGCTTCTCAAAGAACAGTCACCAGTTCTAAGTAAAATCATAAACATGCAAGCCAGATGACATATTAGCCCAGTGCTTAAGACACCAAGGACATGAGTTTTTAACTAGTTTGGTTAGTTAACTTTGTTCCATTCACAGCAAGAGGATGTCTATGTCACCCTACTTGCATCATCTAAACAAGGCATGTCCTTTGTCACTGGGGCAACCATGAATAGGATCTTTATCTATGCCATTCTCACTAACTCTGGATGTATGCCAAAGTTTTGTCCTGACCCGAACCCCCTTTCTCCCTTTCATTTGTTGATCTCATCGGCTCCCAGGGGTTCAATGATCATCTCAGTGAAGATGATCTCCAGAACTCTATAATCAACCCCAGTCTCTCTTTTGAGCTCTAATCTCGCTTCACCAACTGGTAGCTAGCAATTTTGAACTGAATATCTGGATAGCTCTTCAGAAGCAACAGTTCCACAGCAGAATTTATTATCTTTCCACCAGAAGGGAGGTTGCCTCTTTTGAACTTCCCTATGTCTCTCAAGGGCATTATCATCCTTCTAGACACCCAAGTTCACAACCTTGGTGTCATTCTTGGCTCCTTACTCCCATTTGCCCCACATTTCCAATCACTTGTCAAATCTTGTCAGTTCTATCTCCATAATATCTCTCACATATGTTCCCTTCTATCTACTCACATATCTATCACCTAAATTTAGGCCTTTTCACCTTTTACCTAGGCAATTTCAATAAATTCCCGGTAGGCTTCTGAATCTCAAGATTCTCTCCACATTAATCCACTCCCCCCCCATTCAGTTGTTAAATGCCTTGAGTGTTGGTCTGACCATATAACCCTTTCCCCTACTTGATAAACTCCAATAGATATCATTACCTCTAAGACTAAATATAAACTCATCTGATTAGTATTAGAAGATCTTTGCAACTTTTTCCTTTTCTACATTTCCAGTATTCATACACATTATTTCCCTTTATGCATTATATAGCCTAGTCCTACTGACTTACTTGCTATTCCTCACAAATGATGCTCCATTATCCATTTCCATGCTTTTGCCCAAGCCATCTTCCAAACATGGAATGCTCTTGCTCTTTACCTAGCTCTTCACCTTAGAATCCATCTCTTACTTTAATCTTGCCTTTTACAGGCAATATTTCCTGGTTCTATGCAGTTGCTAGCCTCTCCCTCTAAGTTTACATTGAATATTCTTATTTATGCATGTTTTATCATTCATTAAAACAAGCTCTTTGAGGACCAGAACAGTTTTTACTACTTCTTTGACTACCCAGCACTCAATTCTTGCTTAGTATGTAGAATTCTGCGCCTAGAGTTAGGAAGACCCAAATTCACATCCAGTCTCAGATACTTAATAGCTATATGACCCTGGAAAAATCTCTTATTTTTTCTTTGTATTAGTTTCCTCAACTGTAAAATGGGAATAATAATAATGCCTACCTCATGGGGTGGTTGTGAGGATCAAAAGAGATTTTGTAAAGTGCTTAGCATGGTACACAACAATACCACTACTAGGTCTATATCCCAAAGAGATCATAAAAAAGAGAAAAAAGACCTACATGTACAAAAAATATTTATAGCAGCTCTTTTTGTGGTGGCAAAGAATTGGAAATTGAGGGAATGCCCCATCAATTGGGGAATGGCTGAACAAGTTGTGGTATATGAATGTAATGGAATACCATTGTGCTATAAGAAACAATGAGCAGGAGGAGTTCAGAGAAACCTGGAAAGACTTACATGAACTGATGCTGACTGAGAGGAGCAGAACCAGGAGAACATTGTACACAGTAACAGCAACATTGTATGATGATCAACTGTGATAGACTTAATTATTCTCAGCAACACAATGATCCAAGACAATGTCAAAAGACTCATGAAGGAAAATGCTCTCCACATTCAGAGAAAGAACTATGGAGTCTGAATGCAGATTGAAGCTTACTATTTTCACTTTTGTTTTTGCTTTTTTGTTGTTGTTTCTTCTTTCTTGTGTTTTTTTTTTCCTTTTGTTCTGACTCAACTCTTACAACATGACTAATCTGGAAATATGTTTTTTAGAAAAGTGCTTAGCATAGTAACTGGAAAATAGTAAGCTCTATGCGAATGCCTATTCCTTCCCTCCTAATATTCACTTAAGAGGAAGGGAAGAAACAAGCATTGATTAAGCAATACTATATACCAAGTACTGCTAAGCACCAAGGATACAAAGATAAGCAAAAATAAAGACAGTCCCTATCCTCAAGAACTTTATATTATAATGGGGGAAGATTGGGGCAGCTAGGTGGTACAGTGGATAGAGCACCAGCCCTGGATTCAGGAGGACCTGAGTTGAAATCCGGCCTCAGACTCTTGATACTTACTAGCTGTGTGACCCTGGGCAAGTCACTTAACCCCAATTGCCTCACCAAACAAAACCCCAAACAAACAAACAAACAAAATAATGGGGGAAGACAGCACATAACAGGAAGTCAAAGTTGAGGGAGGTAAAGGAGGTACCCAATATGGGGGCAGGGGTGATTGAATGTTTCAGAGTGAGGAGACTTCAGGTGCTGGGCAAAATTTCAGAACGAGATGCCATGATTTACAGGTATGGAAGCCAGTAATAGGGTCAAGAAGTGAATGAAGGCTAGCTGGCCTGATCCTGTCCACAAAATGGAGGCTCCAGGAGAAACAGCAATGGGAGAATGGAGCAGGTCTTACAGAGGGATGCTCTGGTTTGAGAAGACTGCAGGAGTAGTTAGATATTCAATGGTAAAGTAGCCCCAGATACTTGGGGATAAAAAACAAGGTAAAATTAGTAAATGAATATTGATTGACTGAATTATAAAATCATACATTTTGAGCTGGAAGGAAACTTAGAGATCATTTAATCAAATGCCTTCACCTTTTAAGGGAGGGAATTTAAGCTAATGAAATTTGTTACTTTTTCAAGACCAGATAGGTAGCAAGTGACAGAGCAGAGTTTTGAAACCAGGTCCTCTGACTTCAAATCTAACACTCTTTTCCCTGCTTAAAAATATAAACTTTCATTTGAGATCTCAATGAGAAAGGTCTTAGAGATGATCTTTCCTACAAAACCTTCAACAAAGTTTTAAAAATGACACAAGAAGAATGATAAAGAAAAAGGCAGTTAAAGAAAATCAAAGAAAAATAGTAATAAGCCCTTCCATTCAGTCCTGGGTTTCTCTAGACCAGAGATTCTTAAATTTTTTCCACTCACAACCCCTTTACACAATCCTGAATATATAGGTATATAAAATAGGTATACATAACCTTTTACTGTTGCCAAATTTTTCACGACCCCCTTATTCAGTTACATGACCCCATACAGAGTCCCAACCCACAGTTTAAGAAGCTTTGCTCTAGACCAATGTCAGAAACCTATGAGAATTCTGAATGGAGACAAGGCATGGGAATAGAAAGGGTGCCTGTAGTTGGAGCCTAAAGCCAGTCAGATCTCAGCCCTGGCTTTTCAAAGTAGCAGGTGAGGAAGGTATTCACTCACCTAGGACTTTCCAGTAACCTGGCAGCTCACAGTGGAGTCACAGTAGAGAGGGCCACTGTATGATACAGGCTCTAGGAATCACATTAGGAGAAGAAGCTATCTCCTTGTCTAAGTCATAACAGGAGATAGGGCCAGTAGGAAACAAGGTTAGTTAATGCAATGTACAGGTTGTATGGATTAGAGCCACAGAAAGATACAGGGCTAGCAAAACAGCCCCAGGGAATCCCAGAAGAGGCTTGAAGCTTGTGTTCCTATCAGGGACACCGTAAAGGACAGCCCCAGCCTAACAACCAGATAGTCCCAGCACCAGGGACCTTGCAGGAAACCCATAACCCAACAATTTACAACTTCTGAGTTGTTGTTGTTTGTCCTTCATTTTCAAAGAGGACCATGACATTAGGAGATGATGTCATGACTTGCATTAAATTGAATTTGCATGAGGCAGGACTGTGCAAAGTCACCAACTTTATTCTCTGCTCCAGAGCCATCTGGGTCCAGTGGCAAGAAATATATCAGGATGACTTGAGTCAACCCCCAAATGGAATTTGTGCAAGGAAAAAGAAAAAAGAACTGAGATCAAAAACCATAAATTCAGCCTACTAAGAGATAGATATAGAAGCCAAAGTGGGGCCAACCCTAGTTGCTTGATCCACAGTATCTTATCTCTTTACCAATGGCCTCAGTGGCAACAGTTATATAGAGCCTACCTTCATAAACTGTGAGACACAACCCCAAATGTGGTCATGTAACTGAATGTGGGGGTTGTGAAAAATTTGGCAACAGTAAAAGGTAATGCCTACCTATTTTATATACCTGAGGTCATGTTAACATTTCTTTGGTAAAAAGGGATCGAGAGTGGAAAAGTTTAAGAAGCCTTGATGTAGACAACAAGGGGAATAAATTAAATAGGACATGCTTGTCCCTCCAAGAGTATAGGAGGGAGTAGAGTTTGGCTGTAGTATAAAAAGTCTCAGTCCAGAAACTGAATCTGGAGGTGGAGAAAGGAGAAAATGGAGGAGAAAAAAATGCTGAACATTGAAGAAATATTATGAGTTTAGACAAGCCAATGAAGTAAACCCAGATAAAGACAGAAATTCTAAAACAAATGCAAGTAGAATCTTGGACAAACCAAAGGCTTTGTCACAGGGACTACAGGATTGCCTAAAAGAAATGAAGAAAGGAATAAAAAGTAAAATTATAACTCTTAAGGAAAATTCTGAAGGACAATAAATAGCTTAGAACAGAAGGTAGAAAAATGTACTCATGTAATGGATTCTTTGATTTAAAAAAATGGAAGAGACAGAACTCACTGGTTTCATGAGGCAACAGGAAATAGCAGAACAAAATTAAGATTAAGAAAAAAATAAAAGAAAATGGAATATAAAAAGCAAGTGATCTAAAAATAGTTTGAAGAGAGATAATTTAGGGATTTTTAGAACTTTTAAAAACTAGGACAAACAAAAACCCTTGGTACCATATTTCAAGAAATCACAAAAGAAAACCATCCAGATCTTTTAGAAAAAGATGTCAAAATGAAAATAGAAAAAAAAATCTACAAATCACATCCTGAAAGAAACCCCAAATTGAAAACATCCTGGGTTGTCATAACCAAACTATGGAATTTCCAAGTCAAAGAAAACTACTATAAGCAGATGGAAAGAAAGTAAAAAGAAATATTAGAAGACAATAAAAATGGGGGGGGGAATCAGACAAAGTGGAATAGTAAAAACAAGTGACCTAAAAATACTTTGAGGAGAGATAATTTAAAAATCATTGAATCTTTTAAAAACTATGACCAAGCAAAAACCCAACACCATATTTCAAGAACTCATATAAGAAAACCACCCAGATCTATTAAAACAAGATGGCAAAATAAAAATAGAATCTACGAATCACATATTGAAAGAAATTCCAAATTGAAAACATCCAGGGTTGTGATAGAAAAAAATATGGAGTTTCTAATCAAAGAAAAATACTATAAGCAGATGGGGAAAAAGAATGAAAGTTGGATTATACAGAATTTTTCAGGAGTCATTAAAAAAGAAAGAACATCTTGGAATACATTCTTCCAAAAGGTAAAATGAGAAAGGATTACAACTAATAATAACTTATGTTGAAAAATTAACTATACTCCTAAATTGTTAAATAGGAGCTTTAGCAGATTGGAGAACTTTGAAGAATTCTTGTTGAAATTATCAGAGGTTGGTAGAATCTGTGAAATTCAAAGACAAAGGACCAAAGAAAAAGAAAAATAAATATTTTTGACCAACTTGAAAAAGGTAAATGATGATGAAATACTTATATTGTAGTTGGTTTAAAAAAGAAAAGTGTCTTTTCACAATCTTGTTTTCAGAGGTTTCAAAGTATGACAAACATACTGCACAGTGAATACACTGCTATACCTGGAATCAGAAAGATCTGTATTTAAATTTGGCCTCAGACTTAATAGCTGTGTCACCATGGTCAAATGGTGTTTGCCTCAAGTTTTTTCTGTCTGCCTCAGTTTTTTCATCTGTAAAAATAGGATAAAAGTTTTTACCTCCTAGAGCTATTGTGAATATAGCATGAGATCATATACACCTTAAAAATGCTAGATTAATGTCAGATTGTTATTATTGTTGTTGTTATTTTGGATTTAAGAGAGAAAAGAAAGGAGAGTAAAGCAGGAATAAACTAGGAAAAGGCAGGGAAGGGGGAATTCATTTATTGTTTCACAAAAAGGAATGAACATGAAGAGAAATAATGAAACATGGAAGAGAAGTTAGTAGAGGAGGCACCTCATGAAAGATGCTCTTATGTGAACTGAGCAAAGGAGACTTAAACATACAATTCAGAGAGTTTTGTGTAGAATACATTAAATTTAAGAGGAAAACAAGAGGCAACTGGGAAAAAGGAGAGAGGGACTTAAAGAGCAGAGGAGGGTCTGAGAGAGAATGGTCACAAGAAAAACAAACTTTAACTTTGGAGAGTAAAGAATACAGAGGATCAAAAGGAGAGAAAAAAAGTGAAATAAACATCAATCAGGATACCACCACCACCACTGCTGTTGCTGCTACTGCTCCTCCTCCTCCTCTTCCTACTAAAATAGATGGCACATTAAAGTTTGTAAAACACTTTAATATGTTACTTTATTTGACTTTTACAGAAACCCTGTGGTATAGGTACTATTTATTATATCCATTTTACAAATGAGGAAATGAACTCAAAGAGGTTAAGTCATCTGCCTAGAGTCACATAGCTAGTAAGCATATGAGACAGCATTTGAACTGAAGTCTGCCTGACTCCAAGTATAGCTCTCTAGCCACTTTTTCCACCAGCTCCTTCAGTATGGGTTGTTGTTTGGGCTTTGTTCTCAAAGAGGACCATGACATCGGGGTGATATCATGACTTGCAGCGAATTAGATTTAAGTCAGGGAGGACTTTGCAAGGTCACCAACCTCACTCTCTCCTCCAGAGCCATCTGTGTCCAGTGGCAAGATACATATCTCAGGATGACTATAGGTGGCCCCAGATGTTTAAGGCAATTGGGATTAAGTGACTTGCCCAGGGTCTCACAACTAGTAAGTGTCTGAGGTGAGATTTTAACTTAAATCCTCCCGATTCCAGGGCCATTGTTTTATCCACTGTAGGACATGGAAGTTATGGCAGAAGACTGAGATTGACCATCTTAATTATGGATTTCTAGTGTTGATCACTTTTCTTTTTGTCATCACCTTCTTTTGGGTAAAGGGAAGTGACAAATATGGAGAAAGGTGTAAGAAAATTGCACTTGGGAAAATTAACAATTATAACCATGAATGTGAATAAGATAAACTTATCCATAAAATGGAGGAAGATAACAGGATTAGATAGCAGAACTCAGAAATACATTGTTTAGAAGAAACACACTTGAAATATAAAGATTCAAAAGGAGCTAATGAATGAAATGAGTTAAGGATCCAAATGGAGTTAAAATGAAGGGTTGGAGCAGAATTTATTATGCCTCAGAAGAATTAAAAACTCAGTTCTAGAGCACTGGCATCTTCTGGAACTGAGTGTGTGGTTGGACTGAACATCTGGCCCGGGGGAGTAAGTGCAGGGGTACCAGTGGACCAGGGGGAAGGATTCGACTGTCCCACCCCAGTGGGGAACCAGGAAGAAATCCTGAGTGGGGGGAGACCCAGGTGGGGGAGGGGAGCAGGGGAGCAGTCTCACCGCAAGCTGAGGACCACACCACAGAAAGCTTTGCTGGTTGGTTGCTTATTAAAGTAGGCCTGAGGTTATCTCCGGACCTGAGAACAGGCCAGGTGAGATTAAAGCCTACCCCCCTCAATCCAAACCACCTGGGACCCTCTGAAACTGAGAACAGGAGTGGAGCCGAGAAGCAGTCCCCCCACCCCCACCCCCCAGTGGAGAGTTTAAAATCAAATGAAAGTGAAGCCAGGCAGGCTGAGAAGAAGCCCAACCATCCCCCAGGTCATGCTGTAGCTTGAACAGTGTGTCCTGGAAGCAGCGCTACACTTTAAGAAGGAGTTAAAAGCCAAGAAATAGTAAGCCAGGATGAGTAGGCAGAAAAAGCAGAAGACCATTGAATATTTCTTTGGGGGTAAGGTAGACCACAATACAACCTCAGAAGATAATAAGAGGGTCAAAGCTCCAACATCCAAAGCTTCCAAGAAAAATATGAACTGGTCTCAGGTCATGGAAGCTCTCAAAAGGGACTTTGAAGAGAAAGTAGGAGAAATAGAAAGAAGATGTAGAGAAAAGGAAGAAAGAATGGAAAGGGAAATGAGAGTGATGCAGGAGAGTCATGAGAAAAAAGTCAACAGTTTGAAAAGCCAAATGGAAAAGGAGATTAAAAAACTGTCTGATGAAAATAACTGCCTAAGAATTAGGATTGAACAAATGGAAGCTAGTGACCTTATGAGAAACCAAGACACAGTAAAACAAATCCAATTGAATGAAAAAATAGAGGGCAATGTGGAGTATCTGCTTGGAAAAACAGCTGACCTAGAAAATAAATCTAGGAGAGATAATTTGAAAATCACTGGACTACCTGAAAACCATGACCAAAACAAAAGCTTAGACACCACCCTCCAAGAGATTGTGAGGGAAAATTGACCTGATATTCTAGAAGCAGAAGCTAAAATAGAAATTGAAAGAATCCACCTATTACCTCCTGAAAGAGATCCCAAAAGGAAAGCCTCCAGGAATATTATAGCCAAATTCCAGAACTCCCAGCTCAAGGAGAAAATACTGCAAGCAGCTAGAAAAAAGGAATTCAAATACTATGGAGCTCCAATAAAGATAAAGCAAGATCTAGCAGCTTCTACATTAAAGGACCAAAGGGCATGGAATATGATATTCCAGAGGGCAAAGGAACTGGGACTTCAGTCAAAAATCATGTACCCAGCAAAACTGAGTATAATTTTTCAGAGGCAAACATGGAACTTCAAGGAGAAAGAAGACTTTCAGGCATTTGTTATGAAAAGACCTGAACTGAATAGAAAATTTGACTTTCAAATACAGGATCCTGGAGAAACATAAAAAGGTAAACAGGAAAAAGACTTCATGAGGGATATTAAAAGATCGAACTGTTTACATTCCTACATGGGAAGATAATACTTTGATATCATAAGAACTATCTCAGTAAGAAATTCATGGAAGACAAGCCTGAACTGAATATGAAGGGATGATATCTGTAAAGCATTTATGTTTTGTTCTTTGTAGGGCAGATAGGATGGGGTGTCTTATGTCTGGGGCTGGATTTGGGCTTGGGGCCTCCTGGGTCAAGGGCTGGTGCTTTGTCCCCTGTGCCACCTAACTAATCCATGATGACATCATTAAAATAGGGTTGAGGTGTAGGAGGAATAAACTGGGGGAGGGAGAAGATGGTCTGGAGAGAGGTAGTTCACATGAAGTAAACAAGAAGAAAGCTTATGGAGGAGAGTAGAAGAGGGGAAGGAGTTAGGGAGTGAGTGAACCTTAATATCATCAGAATTGGCTCAAAAAATGACTAACATACATACTCAAGTAGGTATAGTAATATATTTTTGCCCTGAGGCGGGGAGGGAGAAAAGGTGGCGGGGGGAAGGGAAAGAGGAAAGGGAAGACTTGGGGAGAGAGCAGTAAAAAGCAAAACACTTTCAAGGAAGATGAAGATGTTCTGCATTACTGCACCAGTATGACATATTGAATTGCTTGGTATCATAGGGAGGGTTGAGGAGGGGGGGAGGAAGAAAAATTTAGAACACAGAATTAGCTCAGGGACCCTGATCCCATTGGAGTGGGCTCATGGAGGGAATAGCTTTCATACCCAATTGGGAGGAGCAATCTATTTAACCCTTCAGGAAAATAGGAGGGGAAGAGGATAAGAAAGGAAGGGTGAAAAAAGGGAGTGCAGAGTGAGGGAGAGGATAGTCAGAAGTAAAACACCTCTGAGAAGGAATAGGTAAAAAGAAGATAGTATATATCATGGGAAGGGAATAGGATGGAGGGAAAGAGTTATGATGATTGATTATAATGGCAAAACATATGGTACCTACTTTGCTGGGCTTTTATGAAGAAAATTCTCTGTCAAGCTGAAGGTAGTATATAAAGATTATGATGAACAGGATACTATCAGAAAAACTTGGAAAGACCTACATGAACTGAAGCAGAGTGAAATGTACTGTATACAAAATAACAGCAATAGTGGGGGAGGATCTGCTGGGAAGCATGTGGTTATTTTCAGCAAGGCAATGAGCCAATATAACCCTGAAAGACTTATGAAGATTACAGCCCATCTGCAGAGAAAGAACTGATAGTATCTGAAAACAGATGGAAACACATTTTAAACTTTGTTTTTTCATTTCCTCTTTGACAATTCCTTAATCTGAAGTTTTGGGTTTTTTGACTATTTTCTCTCACAACTAACTAATATGGGAATTTTTCCATGACTACTCATGTATAACTTATTTTGAATTGCTTGAGTTCTTGTGGGTGTGGGGTGGGAATGGAGGGAGGAATAGAAGTTGGAACACAAAGTTTTAAAAATATTGATGTTAAAATTTTGTTTTCATATATATTTTGGAAAATAAAATTCTATTCAAATACAAAAAAACCCCTCAGTTCTAATAAACTTGATCTCAAATAAGAAAATGGCAAAAATAGACAGATGTATTTATTTTTAGAAATTAAAAAGAAAAATTGCATATGCTTACAGGCAACATATATTATGCATGTATATATCTATGCATATGCACACACATATATGTCATATGAAAAAATATGTATCAAATGGTATAAAGTGTAAGTGCTTGGAGAAAAAGCAAAAGAATTTATAAGAAGTAGACTTAAGGGGCAGCTGGGTGGCACAGTGGATAAGCACCAGCCATGGAGTCAGGAGTACCTGAGTTCAAATCTGGCCTCAGACACTTAACATTGACCCTAGGCAAGTCACTTAACCCCAATTGCCTGACCTAAAAAAACAAGGAGTAGACTTAAAATTATATGGGGAATTCAATGTTTCCCATTCAGAATGAGAGAAATCTAACAAAAAAATAATCAAAGACCTGAAAATTGTTTTAGAAAAAAAAAAAAAACAAAAACTAGTTATGATAGCTCTCTGGCAATTACTAAATGGGAATAAAAATGGATTATACATACAGGTACATATACATACATACATATACATATTTGAACAAAGGGATCACACCTAAATGTAAGGAATTTAATCCTAAAGAATTAGTGGATTAAAGAACTAGTCATAGAAAAACACATAATTTCATTGAAAAAAGAAAACAGAGAAAATATGATAAAAGTTTCTGTGATAGCAAGACTAGTCATAAGAAATAGTTTAATCTGGGATGTTTCTTTCAAGGGGTCCATGGAACTGAATGGGTAAAAAGTTTCATTTTTATTTTCAGTACCCTCTAACAAATTTTGTATGTCTTTCAATAATTAAAAAAAATGCTATTCTAAGAAGGGGTCCACAGACTTTACCAGAATACCAAGTGAGTACATCTCCTAAAACAGCATTAAGAACCCTTGACTTAGAGGAATGTTTATATTACTAAACACTTTATATCAACAAAAGAGAACAATGAATTGATAATGGAAAAAACTAGAAAAGCAACAAATCATAAAATCCAAATTTGAAATTCTAAATATTGAAAATATATAAACCCAATAAAAAGAAATTACTGACTTGATAAATATTCTAGAAACCTTTTAAACAAATAGAATACAGTTAATCTGGGTTTTTTAAAGGAGGAAACCTACATTGCCATATCAAAAAGGAAAAAAGGAAAAATAATTTCCAAAGGAAGAAGAAATAGAGGAAATTAATAAAAACTATGTTTCCCATTATATCCTAACAAAATGATAACAAATTAAATAGATGAATATTTAAAAATACAAAATCCCTTGCTTATCAAAATAATAAATATGGAATTCAACCTCAACTGAAAAGACCACAAATTAATTCCCAAAGGAAAAAAAATGGGACCAAATGGATTCAATAGGAATTATATAAAATATTCAAGGAATGGTTAACTTCAATTTTACAAAAGCTGTTTGCAAAAATAGGGAAAGATAGCATCCTACCTTTCTATCAAATAAGTTTAGTTCTGATACCTAAACCACAGCGAGAAAAGTCAGAGAAAAAAAGTGTAGGATAAAGGCTTTAATGAATATCAATAAAAAGGTTGACCAAAATATTAGCACAGGACCTACAGCAATGTATTAGAGAGATTAAGAATTATGACCATGTTAGGTTCATACCAAGAGTGCAGTGTGGGTTTAACATCAGGAAATTTGTAAATAAAATAGACACTAAGAATAACAAAACCATCAGAAAGCTCATCAATACATTCAGAAAAAAAAATCTCAGCATATAGTAACCTTTTAAACAAAATTTAAAACAAAATACTAAAAAGTATAGAAATAGAATACCAGAAAGTATAGAAATAAACGGGCCCTTCTTTAATGTTATAAACAGTATTTATCTAAAACAAAGAGGTGACATTATCCATAATATAGACATGTTATAAGCCTTCCAAACAAGAACAGGTGAAAATAAAGGATATTAATTGTCATTGGTATTATCTAATGTAATTCTAAAAATACTAGCTATATCAATAAGATGAGAAAAATAAATTGAGGGAATAAGTATAAACAAAAAAGAAATACAATGATCACTTTTTTGTGGATGATACTGTTTACTTAAGAGAATCTTAAAGACGCAGCTAAAATGATAATTGAAACAATAACTTCAGCAAAGTAGTGGGATTAAAATAAAACCACAAAACCGTCAGAGTTTTGAACAACAAAAACAACAAAAGAAAATGAAAAATAAATTTCATTCAAAGTAACTTAAAAGCCTAAAACATCTGGGAGTCTAAGAAGCATACACACTGTGATTATATTAATGCAACTAAAGAATACTCTTTCCAGAAAAAAGGAAGACAAATAATTTCTTATCATTGGGCTATGTGCTAGTATTAATAAAAAGAACAACACTACTTAAATTAATTTATAGTAATGCAAAATAAATATATAGAAATGCAAAAATCTCAACATCTCTATCAAAAATGCTTTATATATCACTAATAATGAGGCATTCAAATTGCAACAATTCATAACAAACATTAGCTAAGCAAAGATGGACCAAAAGGAAAATGACAATGATTGGCAGCACTGTGGGAGGGCAGGCAACCTAATTTTCCAGAGGTGGAATTGTGAATTGGTTCAACCATTCCACAAAACAAATCAGAACTGTACCCCAAGAGTAATTAAGTTATTTATACCCTTTGATCTAGCAATTCCACTACTTGGCATATACCCCAAATAAATCAAGGAAAGAGGGAGAAGATTCAAATACAAATATATTTTAAACCATATTTTTGTTGTAACAAAGAAACAAAGTGGGTCCTAGGAAAGTAGGGAATGCCTGAATTAATTATGATATGTGAATTCAATGTAGAATTGTTACAACATAAGAAATTTCAAAATAGATTCAAAGAAATTTAGGAAGATTTGAATGAAGTAATGCAGGAATGTATCTGTTCACCACCTCAAAATGAAATCATTTCAATGTTTAAACAAAATATTTCTATACCCTATAATCATTTTATGAGGGGCAAAGCTCTTTGAATCAAGATTGATCAGGAAGGGAACACAGTCACTGGCTAAGAAGACATGCAAGATTTATTTCTAAAGTCTTTAACTAGTTGGTTAAATTTCAGCAGTTAGAATTCAGGAATTTAACAATTCAGGCTCATTTGTGCTTTGTGGTGGTAGACCCATTTGCAGTAGGGGATAGTCATGGAGTGGGGAATGAGACTTTCTCTTGTCTCCATTTCCCCTCATTAGTCATGTCATTCAAACTACTGTACTATTAAAAAAGAATGCATCCGGGGGCGGCTAGGTGGCGCAGTCGATAAAGCACCGGCCCTGGATTCAGGAGTACCTGAGTTCAAATCCGGCCTCAGACACTTGACACTTACTAGCTGTGTGACCCTGGGCAAGTCACTTAACCCCCATTGCCCCGCAAAAAAAAACCCAACCAAACAAAAAAAACAACAAAAAAAAGAATGCATCCATCTGGGAGCAGAGTTAGATTCCACAAATGCAAAGTAATAGTCATCTAAAGAAGGAAGCAGTTTCAAGGAGCAAGAACCCTTGCAAGAAGGAAGAGAGCTAGCTATTATCTCAAAAAAAAAAAAAAAAAAAAAAAAAAAGAAAAACAGACCTTTGGAGTCCAATTGAGCAGCCAAAGGGAACTATGTAGATTCTATAAAAGCATGCTGGACTTTCAAGTCACAAAGTGCCTAGGATTAACAATTACCTTTGCCATATGTGAATCCTATGTGTATGCCTTACTACCACTGTACTCTTAAGCATGACACCATTATCCCCAAAACACTGTGTGAATTCATGGGACAGTGCACTAGTTTATGGGGTGAATATTTTGTACCTATTCTGTATACTGTGCTTTGTAAATTTCTTTGCTAAAAAACTAATTAAGTCGGGGGCAGCTAGGTGGCGCAGTGGATAGAGCACCGGCCCTGGAGTCAGGAGTACCTGAGTTCAAATCTGGCCTCAGACACTTAACACTTACTAGCTGTGTGACCCTGGGCAAGTCACTTAACCCCAATTGCCTCACTAAAAAAAAAAAACTAATTAAGTCTACTGACTTTTGATAATGGGAAACATCGATGATAGTTTGTCAACTATAGTAATGTAGTTACAAATTGGGGCAATGAATCTGGAGAAGGGATGGTGTTATACTTATTATATACTAACTTATAGTATTGTTGTTTTTATAGTTATCCTATCTCATCCTACTTATTGAAAAATTCCTTTAGGGAGGAACTATGACTTATTTAATCTCTATATCCTTAACACAATGCATTATCTATACTTAGCTCTTAATAAATGTTTGCTGAATTGCTTAGTGAATTGAATTATTCATCTTTCTAACTTCTATAGTATCTAGGACAGTCTCTTGTACATTGTAGGTGCTCAATAAATGTTTGTTATTTTATTGAATTAGGAAGATAGTACTTCAGCCATATTGAGCATTTAATAACTTTTCAGGTGCATTCATTAAAATATTTATTATGAAATATAAAGTCATCAGCCAACATATTTTTTTACAAAAAAAGGTAAGAAAAAAAGAATATTATATGTGAAACAGAATCTATCATATAACCTTGTTTTTAAAACATATTGGGCAGCTAGGTGGTGCAGTGGATAAAGCACTGGCCCCAGATTCAGAAGGACCTGAGTTCAAATCCAGCCTCAGACACTTAACACTAGCTGTGTGACCCTGGGCAAGTCACTTAACCCTCATTGCCCCACAAAATAAATAAATAAATAAATAAATAAACCATATATTAAATCTGACATGGTAGCAGCAATATTACCCTTCTAGATTTGTCTCCTGAAATATTTTCTGCTGTCTTCTGTGTATTTTTAAATGTTTTATTAACACTCTTTTCTCCTTCTTTTGTATTACTCTCACTACTCTCCCCACTCTCTCCTAAAACTCTACCAGGAAAAATAAAGCCCTCCTTTGTATCAAATGATCATAGTCAAGAACAACAAATTTGTGTTTTATTTATCATGTACAAAAATGTCATCTATGGTCCATTGTCTTTCCATCAAAACAGGGGAGGCATGCTTCATTATCATTCTTCTGGAGTCATAATTGACTGGTCATTGCAGTGTTAGACAACTAGCATTTATCAAGCACCCACTATATGCCAGACACCGGGCTAACTGCTGGAGTTACAAAGAAAGGTAAAAGATGATGCCTACTCTCAAGTTGCTTACAGTCTAATGGGGGAGAGATTATTCAAACATCTATGTACAAACAGAATACAGGTCAGGTGAAATTGAGTGAATCTCAGAGGAAACGTACTAACATTACAGAAGACTAGGAAAGACTTTTTGTAGAAGGACAGTCATTAGCTGAGATCTGGAGGAAGCCAAGGACCCTGGAAGGTAGACGATTGATAAGGGTCCCAAAGCTGTTCATGATTGTTTTCCTTTAAAGTCTTGTGATCACTGCATAAATATTCTCATTATTCTGTTCATTTCACTCTGTATTAGTTAATTCAAGTCTTCTCAAATTGCTTTGAATATGTACCTTTCATTTTTTTGGGGGGCAGGGTAATGGGGGTTAAGTGACTTGCTAGTAAGTGTCTGAGGCTGGGTTTGAACTCAGGTCCTCCTGCATCCAAGGCTGATGCCTTATCCACTGAACCACCTAGCTGCCCCGCCCCCATTTTTTCTTACAGTGTGATATTACATTACAATTTACCTCATAATTAGTTCTGCTATTCTTTATGGGGACCTCCTTTGTTACATCAAAAATGCTGTTATAAATTTATTTGAACATATGAACATTTCTTCTTTAAAAAAAAATATACAGGGTATTTGCCTTGTAGTAGAATTGTTAGATCAAAGGATCTACACAGCTTAGCCACTTTTTGGTTAGAGTTTTTTCAACCATTCTTCAAATGATGTAAACTCAAGGCCTTTCACCATTCTGGTTACTCTCCTTTGGATTAATTCCAGATTGTAAATCAATATCCTTCCTAAAATGTGATACATAGAAGTAAGGCCAACATTCCAGATGTGGTCTTATCAGGATGGAGGACAGTAGATGAGCATATCTCTTGCTTTAGAAACTCTGCCTCTCTTAATTCAGACTAAGATTCTTTTTTTTTTTTTTGCTGCCATATAACATTTGTTTGTTAATATGCAGTTTCCAGTTCACTATAACAACAACAACAAATAATAATAGTTGGTTGTTGTCCATTCATGAAGAGGACCAAAATGACATCCCTATGTTAGAGTCAAGTTACAGTGTGCCCGACTGTAACTGATCAGACCAATATGAGCTTGGAATGCTCTACCAAAGGTCAGGCACAAATAGTACATGTATACATTTGGGGTGGATTCTCTAAATCGGTGCATCCTGCACTTCTTTTGAGCTACTTCAATTCTGCTTTGCTCATAGAGGACAGCACCTTCTTTGATGTGGTACACTATGCTGGATGATCTTTTACCCATCTTCCCCATGCTACAGAACCAATTCCAAAGTTCTTCAGAGAGATCTTGAGAATGTCCTTGCATTGCTTCTTCTGGCCATTATGTGAGTGCTGGCCTTGAACGAGTTCTCCAGAAAATAGTCTTTTAGGCAACTGTAGGCTTGGCAATCAAACAATGTGGCCAGCCCATCAGAATTGTGCTATCTGCAGTAGAGTTTGAATGCTTGGCAGTTTAGTTTGAAAAAGGACCTCAGTGTCTAGTACCTTATCTTGCCAGATAATCTTCAGAATCTTCCTAAGAGAATTAAAATGGTAGTGATTCAGTTTCCTGGCATGGTGCTGGTAAACTGTCCAGGTTTCACAGACATATAACAATGGGGTCAGCAAACAGGTCCATAGATGTTCAGTCTGGTAGGCAGTCTAATACCTCTTCTCTCCCACACTTTCCTTTGGAGTCTCCCAAATGCTGAGCTACCTCTAGCAGTGTGTGCATCAATCTCATTATCCATGTGTATATCCACAGTATTCAAAACTTCTCTGTGCTGGTTCCATGGTACAATGGTTAGTACTTTGGACTCTGAATCCAGCAATCTAGGTTCAAATCTCGGTGGAACCTTGGTGAGCAGTCAATAAATAATAGTAAGCACTAATACTAGCTAGTCTTATATAACACTTTGAAGTTGGCAGATGGCTTTACAAATATGATTTCATTTCATCATCACAATAATCCTGGAAGGTAGGTGCCATGATTATCCTTATTTTATAGATGAGGTGAAGATGACTTGTTCAGGGTCATAAAACTAGTGTGTGTCAGTGATGGAACTCAAACTTAATTCATCCTGGGCTTCCTGGCCATCTTTCTATCCACTACAACTTCACAGTGCCCTATAATACACATCTATAATACAAAATAGAATATGAGACATACAAAAGACAGGTAAAAAGAGTTAGGACAAAGGTGAGAAGATGAATATCACTTGTAGTTATATGGATGTGCAAAAGCATTATGTAGAATGAAGACTTTAAAAATTGATATAATTCCAACAGGTGAGAAAGCATGGAACATACTTATGTCACCCAGGGAAATTTCAATATTATTATTATTATTACAGGGCAATGAGGGTTAAGTGACTTGCCCAGGGTCACACAGCTAGCTGCCCTCAAAATTTCAATTTAAAAAATTATTATTATTTGCTCATCATTTTGGTAAAGTTATTTATACTTACACCAATCATAAGATAAAGCAATCTATTGGTTTGTTTCAGATGAAAGAATTCTTTTTCAGTGGCAAATTGCTAGAAAAACTACTGAATTTGGATTTGTGTCAATGATAATAACAACAACAACAACAATAAGGATGATAGGTAACATTTATATAGCACTTATTTTGTACCAGGCACTGCGCTAAGAACTTTATAATTATCATCTTACTTGAGCCTCACAACAGCCTTCAAATATGGATCCTCATTTTACAGATGAGGAAACTGAGGCAAACAGAAGTTGAGTGCCTGGCCCAAGGTCACACAACTAGTGAGTGTCTGAGATTAGATTTTAGGCTTGGCACTAATATTCTTTCCTCTCCTCTCCTCTCCTCTCCTCTCCTCTCCTCTCCTCTCCTCTCCTCTCCTCTCCTCTCCTCTCCTCTCCTCTCCTCTCCTCTCCTCTCCTCTCCTCTCCTCTCCTCTCCTCTCCTCTCCTCTCCTCTCCTCTCCTCTCCTCTCCTCTCCTCTCCTCTCCTCTCCTCTCCTCTCCTCTCCTCTCCTCTCCTCTCCTCTCCTCTCCTCTCCTCTCCTCTCCTCTCCTCTCCTCTCCTCTCCTCTCCTCTCCTCTCCTCTCCTCTCCTCTCCTCTCCTCTCCTCCCCTCCCCTCCCCTCCCCTCTCCTCTCCTCCCCTCCCCTCCCCTCCCCTCCCCTCCCCTTTCCTCTCCTCTCCTATCCATCACTTGATGTCAAATCACTATCATCATATTATATAATATATAACCTAATACATCATATATCACAAAACATATCAATATATCATCACAGCATAATATATAATACAATATATCATATATAACAATATAACATGAAATAACATATAACAACATAATATACTAATCAATATTTTAATAATTGATGATGTAATCATTTCCCTTGCTTTAGTATATCCAGTCACTTCTTGTAAATGAAGACAAATTTAGAATTTGAGAGGTGTTTTTTTTTTTAACAACAATATTCAGCTAGGCTCTCAAACTTTTCAGTTAAGCTTTTGCTCCTGATGAGGCAGGCTGTTTCTCAGAAATGCTCTTGTGCCCACCTGGCTGTTGCTTCAAGACAGTAGGTATGAACCAAGAATACATTTTCAGCTATTTATTACATGTGAAAAGGCGTTAGTGAGCCAGAAGGCCTCAGGCTGTGGTACCCAAATGCATATCTGAGCATTCTTGGGTGTCTATTTTAAGTAATGCCATCAAAACAGAGAGCACCCACAGGATTTCTGATAGAAATTGTTGCAGAGGTTCAGTTATGACATGTCTCTCCTACTCCCCCTCTCAAAGTACCCAGAGGGGTGAGAACAAAGTAGATTAGTGACCTAGGCAATGGTGAGGTTGTCTTCAGTTGACAACTATGTCAGCCTAACAAGTTCTTTGAGGAGCACCATCTCTTTGTCATGAAATCAACACAGGAGAGATCAGCTAGCTCTTCAAAGAGAAATTCTCCACGGGCTAGATACTTGAAAAGACAACAAGCATAATCAAAAGCTCTCTGAAGAAGAGTCCAACCCGCTTTGTGGTTCAGTGGAAAATTCACTGGGTTTGGAGTCAGGGAACCTGCATTCCCTTATTGGACCAACTACCTAATATATTTGTGACCTTAGATATTCATTTAATTGCTTTGGGTCTGTACTTCCTCAATTATAAAATGAGGCAGTTGGATAAGTTAGCCTTTAAGACCCCCTTCATCTAGAGATCTCTGTTCATATGACTCTTAGCAACTCACAGTGGCTTAGACTTTATTAGTATTTATTGTGGGGTATTAGTGTGGTATAGGCAAAAGTGGATTAAAATTGAATTTAGGAAAGATATGATTATAAAGTCTTCTGACATTAGCTGAATGGCTATATGAATACCAATTAAAATCGTCTTAAGCCTGATATCTCCTCTGTAAAATGGAGATGATAATAGTATGTACCTCTCAATTGAGAGGATCTAATTAAATACTACTTAAGGTACAGGTACCCCTCTCAAAAGGGACCCTTCTCAAAAGAGGTCTTAGCTCTGGACTCATGTGGACTGGGTTCAGCCCTATAGGGGAGGTAAATGCCTCCCCCACAATGGGAGTCAGGTTGTTTTTTGACCTCTCAGGTACACTATGTTCCAACCTTCGAGTTCCAGGGGGAAATCTCTTTTAAAAAGTTTTGCTGTGGAAAAGATATTTACTTCCTCCAACTCAAGGGAAATGCCTAAAAGATGAATATTAATAAATCCTTAAAACATCAAACAATGATCCCAACTCTTAAACTTAGCAAGGAGGTAAAGAGAAATCTATTGGCCAAATATTCTCTTTTCTTTTTAAAAAAATTTTCTTTATTTTTCCAATTATAGGTAAAGATAGTTTTGAATCAGAAAAAAAGGAAAAACAACATAAGAAAGAAGAAACAACAACAACAACAACATAGCAACAACAAAAATGAAAACAGCATACTTCAATCTGCATTCAGACTCCATAATTCTTTTTTCTGGATGTGGAAAGCACCATAAGTCTTTTGGCATTGTCTTGGATCATTGTATTGCTGAGAAATTGATTACCACACAATATTCTTGATACTATGTACAATGTTCTCTTGGTTCTGCTCATTTTACTCAGCATCAATTCATGTAAGTCTTTCCAGATTTTCTATAACCTGTCTGCTTATCATTTTTTTACAGTACAATAGTATTCCATCACATTCATATACCACAACTTGTTCAGCCATTCCCCAATTGATGGGCATTCCCTCAATTTACAATTATTTGCCACCACAAAAGGAGCTGCTATAAATATTTTTGTACATGTGGGTCCTTTTCCCTTTTTAATAATCTCTTTGGGATACAGACCTAGTAGTAATATTACTGGGTCAAAGGCTATGAACGCAAATATTCTCTTTTCTTTCACCTCAGATATGCATTTGCAAAGAAAGTCTAGGTCTTTTGATCAGTTAGACAT
This sequence comes from Dromiciops gliroides, assembly GCF_019393635.1. Lineage (NCBI taxonomy): Eukaryota > Metazoa > Chordata > Mammalia > Microbiotheria > Microbiotheriidae > Dromiciops > Dromiciops gliroides. The sequence continues at coordinate 548,767,352 of NC_057861.1, forward strand.
AGCTTGTTATTTTTTTAAAGAGGCAGAATCCTCCTGATAGTGTATCCTTCTTTAAGAAGTCATTGCGGGGCAGCTAGGTGGCACAGTGGATGGAGCACCAGCCCTGGAGTCAGGAGTACCTGAGTTCGGATCCGGCCTCGGACACTTAACACTTACTAGCTGTGTGACCCTGGGCAAGTCACTTGACCCCAATTGCCTCACTAAAAACAAACAAACAAACAAAATAACAACAACAAAAAGAAGTCATTGCAGGGGCAGCTAGGTGGTGCAGTGGATAAAGCACCAGCCCTGGATTTAGGAGGACCTGAGTTCAAGTCCAGCCTCAGACACTTGACACTAGCTTTGTGACCCTGGGCAAGTCACTTAACCCCCATTGCCCCAGAAAAACAAAACAAAACAAAAAAATAAGTCATAGCAAAAAAAAAAAAAAGAGTCATTGTAGAAATCTCCCTATGCCTAACTTGCCCCCACTCATAAGCTCTCAAATTCATGAGATAGCCAACAAAACTGGAAACATCTATCTCCCTTGAGTGCTGCTCAGCTCAGTAACCTATGGTTGGGGGGAAACTTCCACAAAATTGAGGGGCAATTAAGAAATTGAAGGCCAGTCTCAGATTCTCCTAGGTGAGCACATGCTCTCATTGACATATGAGCGTAGCTACCATAGGTGCTGTTGGGTGAGGAGAGAATTGCCCTCTACTTTCCTTGTTGGAAGTCCAAAGAAGAATTGGCATTAACTATGTCCCAATAAAAAAAAAAACTGTATTAAAAGAGGTCACTAACCTTCTCTTTTCACTCCTTATAGCCCACAAAATAGGCAGCTTTTTCTGACTCAGTCATCAATCACCTAACAAAGCCCCCAGTCACAAGGATGCATGAGGATCTATGAGGAGCAATTGGCTATACAAAGGACCAGGGGACATGATTAGCCCTATCATTAGCCCAGTCAGAGCAAAAATGTAAAGCACTTTGTAAATATTTTATGTGTCAACTATTTTGATTTTGATTATTATAATTATTTGAATTAAAGAAAAGTCTGAACTTGGATAGTAATGGAATTATTTTTTTTTTTTAGTGAGGCAATTGGGGTTAAGTGACTTGCCGAGGGTCACACAGCTAGTAAGCGTTAAGTGTCTGAGGCCGGATTTGAACTCAGGTACTCCTGACTCCAGGGCTGGTGCTCTATCCACTGTGCTATCTAGCTGCCCCTTAGTAATGGAATTTTAAAGAAGGATAACATCAAGGATTAGGGAGCTGATACTCCTATTATACTGTAACTAAATCTGGCTGCATCTGGAATTTTGTGCTTAGTTCTGGGTGCTACAAATTTAGAAAAGATATTAATAAACTAGAAAGTATCCAGAATAAGGCAACCCAAGGGAGAAGGGCTTTGAGTTCATGCTAGATAAGGATGGGTTATATGAACTAGAGATGTTTAGCCTGGAGAGGAGAAGACTGGGCTCCTAAGGGCAGAACTAGGAATAGTGGGTAGAAAATACAGATAGGCAAATTTACCCTTGATATGAAGAAAAACATTTTGACCAATTAAAACTTTCGAAATGTGAAAGAGCCGGTTCAAGCTGTTCATATGATCATTGTTATTGTTATTTGTCCTTCATTCTCAAAGAGGACCATGTCATTAGGGTGAGGTCATGACTTGCACTGAATTGGATTTAAGTGAGGGAGGGCTGTGCAAGGTCAACAACCTCACTCTCTCCTCCAGAGCCATCTGGGTCCAATGGCAAGGTATACATCAGGATGACTGGAGATGACACCAGATGTTTAAGCCAATTGGGGTTAAATGCCTAGACATAGCTAGTAAGTGTCTGAGATGAGATTTGAATACTCCAGATTTCAGGGCCAGTGCTCTATCTGCTGCACATCCTAGCTGCCCCTTCATATGATCATAGTCTTAAAGTAAAAAGCAAACTCTAGAAAATATTTAATACAATCCCTTCATTTTACATATGAAGACACTGAAGCTCAGATAGAATAACTTATTTGATAAGGGTTACATGGTATCAGCTGAAGGATTTGAACCCAGTTCTTCCTGACTACAAGGTCAATGCTTTATTTATTATACTATGCTAAGTAATGAATTCCTCCTCAATGGAGTTCTACAAGAAAAGACTAGAAGACCACTTGCTGGTAATATTATAGAGGGGATTCTGGTACTAATATGGCTTGAACTAGATGGCCATTGAGGACCCTTCGAATTCTGAAATTCTGTGATTCTATGTAAATATTTTCCCTGATTCACTAAGGTCCCATCAATAATTACATTCATAGGGACAGCTAGGTGGCACAGTGTATAAAGCACTGGCCCTGGATTCAGGAGGACCTGAGTTCAAATCCGGCCTCAGACACTTGACATATACTAGCTTGTGTGACCTTGGGCAAGTCACTTAACCCTCATTGCCCCACAAAAAATTACATTCATATTACAACAGCCTTATTGTCTAACATGAACCAAACCAAACATCAATCCATTCTCTCCATGAACAAAAATGGACTGGCTTCTTGCTGAAATCTGAAAAGGCTTCTGACTTTCCAGGACTTGTCTTTCTCAGTCCAATAAGCCACCTATGTCCTAGTCCTTGTTTCTTCTCCTCTCTAAGACTTTGAACTGGCTGTTTCCCAAACCCAGAATGGAAACCCTAATTAACCTTTGCCTTACATAATTCCTCTCTTCCTTTAAGATATAGTTCTGGCACAATCTTCTATATGAAGTACTTCCTAATCTCCCCCCAATACTAGTGGTCTTCCTTTCAAACTACTTTATATTTAAGTACTTTGTATTTATATTCATTTATTTACTTAGTAACTTTATATTTGTGCTATTTTTATACTTTATATGTACTTGTTTCCTACATTAGAATGTCAGTTCCTTGTGAGAAAGGGTTGTTTTATTCTTTGTATTCATGTACCCAGTGGCTATCAGAGTTCCTGGCACATAGTAAGCCCATGATCAATAATTGTTGATTATTTGACATACAGATATATAATGAAGAGGATTTTTTTCATGTAACAGAGCAGTTTATTGCCTTATTTCCCAATATAGGGGTGTGTGTGTGTGTGTGTGTGTGTGTGTGTGTGTGTGTGTGTGTGTATGTGTGTGTGTGTGTGTGTGTGTGTATGGTGTGTCCCCATGTGTCACTGTGTGGTTTAAAGGGAGGCAACTCTAGCCTCGTCTCCCCTCATCCTTCTCTAAAGGAAAAACTTTAATTCCTTCCAGAAGAGGAAACAGAAAGTTGGGGCAGGGGCCATTACTCACTATTTTCTCCTCAAAGAGAAGTGACATTGGGCTATAATTATATTTCTCTGCTTCCTTAAATATTATTAGTCTAGGGCATAAGAGTTTCAGGTTCAATCTAACTTCTTATTGCTGTTTCGATATTGGAGGGGAAGGAGCACCCCAAGCTCTATAGCTAAGACTTGATACCTTCTTGTCAACTACCACAGTAGTTACCAGTTCCACAGTAAACATACATACCAAATAGTCTTTTTCTTGGTGAGCCAATTGGGGTTAAGTGACTTGCCCAAGGTCACACAGCTAGTAAGTGTCAAGTGTCTGAGGCCAGATTTGAACTCAGGTCCTCCTGAATCCAGGGCTGGTACTCTATCCATTGTACCACCTAGCTGCCCCAAAGCCATTTATCTTAATAGCAAGACAGAAATCAGAGAAAATATACACAGGACATTGTATACCAGACAATATACAGTGAAAGAACTCTCCCATTTTACCATTAAGAGTGAGATAATAGTTTAGCCGAGAGAGAGACAGAGACAGAGAGAAAGAGAGAGAGAGACAGAGAGACAGAGACACAGAGAGAGAGACAGAGACAGACAGAGACAGAGACAGAGACAGAGACAGAGAGAAAAACAGAGGGAGAGAAACAGATCTCACCCAAGTGGAAGTTCCTCAAAGTCTCTAGAGTAGGAAGCTAGGGGTAGGGATATGATGAAGACTGCTACTTCTTCTCATGTCTTCCTGGAGTCCTTTCTTTTTTTAATTTAAAAATTTTCTTTTCTTTTTAATGTATGGAATAAAACAAGCATTTCGATAACACAGTATAATAAAAAAGACGATTGCACATGAAATTGCAAATCTACTATGTACAACTTGCTATTCTTTTTAAATATATAATAAAGTTATCATGTAAATTTCTACACCCCGCCCCCCCCCCATCTTCTCCCTTGAAGCTGGAAGTCAGAAGTGTCCAAAGCTACTTGAAACTTGAAGAGGACTTGAAGGAGACTGAAGTTCTCTTGCTCTTTCCAACTCTGCTCTGCCCCTCATTCAAGGCAGGGGCATTAGCCTTCGCCAATATTCATTCTCTCTCTCTCCCCTCATATGTATATGTATATATGTCATATGCCTGTGTATGTACACATGTGTATAATATACACACATATATATGTATATACACATTCCCATACTTTCCTACCATATAAAATATATACACACCATATATACATGCCATGAGGCATATATGCATGACATATAATATATTTGTGTATTTTATATATAAATTTATATATGTTATATACATATGTGTATATATGCACACATACCATTTTATGTGGTAGGAAAGGATGGGAGTAGATGGTGGCAACAAAAGGAAACAGTCCTGGGGTTTCATTCCTTTCTCTATGAGTAAAATTCTCTTGCCCACTGTATTCTTTCTTGCAGAGACAACTCAGAATCTCTGCTGCAAGCCCTAAGAATTAATGGAAAACCATTTTCTTTGAGAGTAACATTTCTCACAACTGCATTATGTTCCATAACCCTAAACAGACAACACAATGTCTAAAGATTTAAAACTGGGATGAATGAACAGGAACAAGCCACGTAAATCTCTAACTCTTGGGTTTGGGTCGGACCTCTTCCAAAATAGACAGAGACATTGTCCTAAGAGGTAGGCAGAGCAGTGCAATGGGAAAAAAAATGCTGGATTCGAATCCTAGGTCTGCCCATTTGTGATCTATGTAACCTCGGGCAAATCATTTAACCTACCAAGTCTTCAGTTTCCTTATCTGTAAACTGAGAGGCAGTGGAATCCATGACCTCTAAGGGCCCTTCCAACAATAAATCTATGATTGAAGATTGAATCCTTTGGAGAGACCACACAATCCTTGCTGCAAGTCTAGGTAGAGGAAAAGCAATCGAGGGCAATGTAATTATTATTATTTCTTTGGGTGTATGAGTTTCATTGATTTTTGCAAGAAAAGAAAAGTTGTGTCACTAACCTTCTTTCACACAGAGGGCTTGCAAAGGGCAAAGCATCTGGCAGCAATTCAGATATCATCTGGCTCTGAGCCTGGTAACCCCTGATGGAACACGAGGGGCAGCCAGGCAGAAGCAAGGGCTGGATAGTGGCAGGAAGCCAGAGCCTGTGGAATGCTATATTCACTTTCTGCTACAATGGAAAACCTGGGCCCTGAACCATTGTGTTCCTTTTTGATCAGGCTATATGGAATGGATGGGGAAGGGAAAGGTGGGAGGCAAAAAAGTAGAGTTTCTATGGAATTTGTAGCTTCTGCTCTGGGTGACTCCACAATTATGGTGTGTGTCTTTGTAATACATCTTCCAGGTTGATTGTTCAGATCAAATTAGATAATATTTGTTAAGAGCTTTTTGTGCCTTAAAGTCCTGGTTATTACTACTACTGGTACTACCAGTACCGGTACCAATACTCCTTCTTCTTCTTCTCCTCCTCCTCCTCCTTCTATCATACCCTTTTCACAGAAACTAATCTCTAGCCATGCCTCCCAATACTGTGCTTCTGATATTGATTGGTTTTAAAAATATTTTTCCATTTACATGTAAAAATTTTGAAATATTTTTTAAAAATTTGAGTTACACATTCTTTCCCTCACTTCTTTCTCCCCTCCTCTAGAATGCAAGCAATTTGACATAGGTTATACATATGCAGTCATGCAAAACAGACTTCCATATTAGTCATGTTGTGGGGAAAAATAACAGATAAAAAATACCAAGAAAAATAAAGTTAAAAAGTATACTTCATTCTGCATTCAGATTCCATCAGTTCTTTTCAGAGTTAGATAATATATTTTTTTATCACAAATCCTTCAGAATTGTTTTACATCATTGTATTTTTGAGAATAGCTAAGTTATTCACAGTTGATCATTATACAATATTGCTATTACTGTGTATAATGTTCTCCTGATTCTGTTTATTTCTCTTTGCATCAGTTCATGCACTTCCATTTGTTTTCTGAAACCTGCTCATCATTTCTTTTTTGTTTTTTTGTTTGTTTGTTTTTGCGGGGCAATGAGGGTTAAATGATTTGCCCAAGGTCACACAGCTAGTGTCAAGTGTCTGAGGCTGGATTTGAACTCATGTCTTCCTGAATCCAAGGCCAGTGCTTTATCCACTGTGCCACCTAGCTTCCCCCCTGCTCATCATTTCTTATATTACACTGGCATCACATCATAATCATATACCACAGCTTATTCAACCATACCCCAGTTGGTAGGCATCCCCTCAATTTGCAATTCTTTGCTACCACAAAAAAGAGCTGTAAATATTTTTGTAAGTATAGGTAATTTTCCTTTTTCTTTGATCTCTTTGGCATACAGACCTAGCAGTGGTATTGGGTTGAAGGGTATGCACAGTTTGTATAGCTTTTGGGGAATAGTTCTAAATTGCTCTCCTTAATGGTGGAATTAGTTCACAACTCCACCAATAATGCATTAGTGTTCCAATTTCTTGATATCCCCTCCAACATTTGTCATTTTCCTTTTCTGTCATATCAGCCAATCTGATAGGTGTGGGGCAGTATCTCAGAGTTGCTTTAATTTGCATTTCTCTAATTAATAGTGATTTAGAGCATTTTTTCATATGACTATAGATAGCTTAGGGCAGCTAGGTAGCACAATGGGTAGAATGCTGGGCCTAGAGTCAGAAAGAATCATCTTGAGTTCAAATTCACTCTCAGATACTTATTAGCTGTGTGACCCTGGGCAAGTCACTTAACACTATTTGCCTCAGTTTCCTCATCTATAAAATGAGCTGGAGAAGGAAATGCAAACCACTATAATATCTTTGCCAAGAAAACCCCAAATGGGGCCATGAGAGTTGGAAGTAACTGAAAATGACTGAACAACAAAACAAAACAAAAATAGCTTTGATTTCTTCTTCTGAAAACTGCTTCTTCAGATCCTTGGCTATTAATTGGGAATGGCTCATATTATTATAAATTTGACTCAGTTCTCTATATGTTTGAGAAATGAAGCCTTTATCAGAGAAACTTGCTTCAAACCTACAACCCCACCCCATTTTTTTGCTTTCCTTCTAATCTTGGCTGCACTGGTTTTGTTTGTACAATTTTTTAAATTTAATGTAATCAAAATTATCTATTTTATATCCCACGATGCTTTCTCCCTCTAATTTGGTCACAAATTCTTTCCTTATCCATAGATCTGACAGGTAAAGTATTCCATGCTGCCATAATTGGCTTTTGGCATCATCCTTTATCTCTAAATCATATACCCATTTTGACCATATCTTGGTATATGGCATGGGATGTTGGTTTACATCTAGTTTTTGCAAAACTACTTTCCAATTTTCCCAGTAGTTCTTGTCAAATAGTGAGTTCTTGTCCCAAAAGATTTTGTGTTAATAAAAAAACTAGGTTACTATGGTCATTACTTATTATGTATTATTTACTTAATCCATTCCATTAATCTACTACTCTATTTCTTAGCCAGCATCAAATTGTTTTGATGATTGCCACTTTTTAATACAATTTGAGATTTGGTACAACTAAGCCATCTTCACTTTTTTTTTCATTGAGTCCCTTGATATTCTTGACCTTTTGTTCTTCCAGATGAATTTTGTTATTATTTTTTCCTAGTTCTTTAAATAATTTTTTGGAATTTTTGGCACTGAACAAGTAAATTATTTTAGGTAGAATGGTCATTTTATTATATTGTTTATATCTGACTTTATTTGTATGAAAAGTGTTATGTAATTGTGTTCATATAGTCCCTAAGTTTGCTTCATCAGGTAGACTTCTTTTTGTTTGTGGGGCAATGAGGATTAAGTGACTTGCTTAGGGTCACACAGCTAGTAAGTGTCTGAGGCCGGATTTGAACTCAGGTACTCCTGAATCCAGGGCCAGTGCTTTATCCACTGTGCCACCTAGCTGCCCATCGGGTAGACTTCTAAGTATTTTTTTTTAATTGTCTACAGTTGTTTTAAATGGAATTGCTATTTCTGTTTCTGGCTGCTGGACTTTGTTGATATTATATAGAAATGCTGATGGTTTTATATGGGTTTATTTTATATTATGACTTTTCTAAAGTTAATTACTTAAACTAGTTTTTAAAATTGATTTTCTGGGATTCTCCAAGTATATAATTTTATCATTTGCAAAGAGTGATAGTTTTGTTTCCTCATTGCCTACTCTAATTCCTTTGATTTTTTCTTCTCTTGTTGAAACTGCTAGAATTTCTAGTAGGATAATGAATAATAGTGGTGATAATGGGCATCTTTACTTTACCCCTAATCTTATTGGAACCCCCATTATAGATGATACTTATTTTTGGTTTTAGATAGATACTACTTATGATTATAAGAAAATTTCCATTAATTACCATGCTTTCTAGAGATTTTAATAGGAATGGGAATTATATTTTATCAAAATTTTTTCTGCATCTATTGATATAATAATATGGTTTTTGTTGTTATTATTGTTGAGTCAATGATATGCTGGTAGTTTTCTTAATTTTGAACCAATCCTGCATTTCTGGTATAAATTCCACTTGGTTATAGTATATGATCTTTGTGGTTTATTACTGTAATCTCCTTGCTAATATTTTATTTAAAATTTTTGCATCAATATTCATTAGGGAAATTGGTATATAGTTTTCTTTCTCTGTTTTTGCTCTTTCTGGTTTATGTATCAGTATCATATTTGTGTCAGAACAGGAAATTGGTCGAATTTCTTTGTATATTTTTCCAAATAGTTTATATAGTATTGAAATTAGTTATTTCTTTAAATGTTTAATAAAATTCACTTGTGAATCCATCTGGTCCTGCTGATTTTTTTTATTATGAAGCTAATTGTTCAATTTCTTTTTCTAAAATGGGATTATTAAGTATTCTATATCATCTTCTGTTAAAATGGGCAGTTTATGTTTTTGTAAATATTTATCCATTCCATTCAGGTTGTTAGATTCATTGGCATATAATTGGATAAAATAGCTCCTAAGAATTTCTTTAATTTCATATTCATTGGTGGTGAATTCACCCTTTTGATTTTTGATACTGGTAATTTGATTTTCTTTTTTTCTAAATCAAATGAACCATTGCTTTATCTATTTTATGTTTTTTTTTCATAAAACCAATTTTTAGTTTTATTTATTAATTAAATGGTTTTCTTACTTTCAATTTTACTAATCTCTCCTTTGATGTTCAGGATTTCTAATTTGTATTTAATTTGGTATTTTTAATTTGTTCTTTTTCTGTGATGTTAATTTTAAAAATCATATTAAGAAGTAGTGTTAAGGTGAAGCTAGGTGGCACAGTGGATAAATAATGGCCTTGGATTCAGGAAGACCTGAATTCAAATCCACCTCAGACACTTGACACTTACTAGCTGTGTGACCCTGGGCAAGTCACTTAACCCTCATTGCCCTGCCCCCCCCCCCAAAAAAAAAACCAAAAAAAGTAGTGGTAAGAAGGAGGTTTATGAGGAAGGTGAAAATGAGAGGCAGCCCAAGGGGTACCAAGTACAGAAGACTTACATTCCTTAAAGATTAGCTAATTAGATTCAGATCATGCTTCTAGCCTACTGATATCCCTTTGAATCTTGTCTCTGTCATCTGCTGTTAGCTCTGCCTTCCAAATCTGCAGATTCAGTTAGTATTCTATATTTGCTTTCATCCAAGCAATTAAAAAATACAGGGTGTCCCAAAAGTCTTAGTGTGTTTTTAAGATTTTATAGTTCTTAATTGCTTAAAACTGCACTGACTTTGGGGATACCCTGAATTAGCCTGGTGCCAAGAACAGATTCAATTAGAGACTTCCTTCAGTTTGACATCAACCTGTTAATGACCACTCTTTTGGTCAAATATCTCTGAATCTACAGCTAGATCCCAATTACTGTGAATAATGAATTACCTGAAGTGATCACATACATTCAGCTTTGGACTATTTAAAGTTATATAAAATATGGCAGTTGTTTCTAGCTAGAGTAATCCAGAGTGGATGCTAAATATGGTATGTCCCTATTAGTAAAAAAAAAATCATGAATTCCATGGTCACATTATTTGAATTCACATGGCATGATTTTTTTTTTTAATAATAGGGACATAGCTGTATAGCCTGGCTCACATTTCTTCTTCAATGTGCAGAAGAATAATTATGATATTCTTTGGCAAATGTATTACTGAATTCTAGGCATACCATATTTAGTATCCACTCTGGGTTACTCTCCAAATGATACACACACACTCATGGGTTGACTCATCTGAGGACAACTGTTATTCTCAGATTCTAGAGTACCCTGTAGGTCCAGGTTCTTAATATTATTATTAATATTACCTAGCTTATAGGTATAAATAAAAAGGTATTTCCCATTAACAATCAGTAAATAAAAATAGCTGAAGTAAAGGTATTTTTATTAATGTGACATAGTAAGAATAGTAGGTATAAAACACTACCTGCCCCCCCAAAAAAACTTAGGACAATTTCATAAACACACATATTTGTGGAAAGAATGGGAAAAATTAAAAAATACAATGACAGTAAAGCACTGTATTGCTGGCCTTGAAATCCTCCCCCCCCCCCACATATATTCAATCTTTTTTGCATTTTTTGAATTGTCAAGGTTAGCTTTAGGACTTCATCTATACTAGATGCTGGCGAACTAAGTCCTATGAGCCATTTCTGACCCGCTGCCTTCCTCACGTTTGACATGTGGGACATACAAAAACAGGTATGGGCTATTTGTGGGCTGTAGTTTGCTGACTTCTTAATCTACACACCATATATGTATAAGAAACACACACACTTTGTTTTCCCTCTTTATTAACTCAGTGTTGTAAAGCAGAAGGATTAGCACCTAGGCTTGAGATTTTTGGACTATAGTCTTGGGGAAAAATGTTCCCTAAGTGAAGAGGTTCTTAATCTTTTTTTGTGTATCATGGACTCACCTAGAAGTCATGTGAAACCTATGGACTTCTCAGCAAAATGTATTTAAACACATAAAATTTAATTTAAATATTTAAAACATTGGACTACAAAGGAAACTGATTATATTGAAGTACAGTTATCAAAATATTTGAGAAACCAAGTTCATGGACCCCAAGGTAAGAATCTTTGCCCTAGAGCTTCCTTTACATCATGGATGGTGTGGTATAGATTTTTATATGGGAATCAAAGTCCATCTTGAAACATGGCTGTATGGCTGTATACACAAAGTTTTCCAATGGACCTTGGTGAGGATTTCCTGACACCTGTTTGCTCTTTGTTGTCTGTATACATCAGGTCAGTTGCAAAGCCTGAACTTGAAAATCTCCTCTTATTTATAGACCTTCAAGATCCAATAACCCAGGCTCCACTTCATTACTAAGTTCAGGAAGAGGTGATACCTTTAGCATCATTAATATTTCATGCTTCTTTCATGTGTTGCTGTATAGGCTTATCTATGACTTTAGGGTAGAAGAAACCTCCACTCTTTAGAAGAAACCTTATGTTGTTTGCACATCCCCTTTTAAGAAGATGATAATGCTTATATGTGAAAAACTTTCACTCAGGACCATCCGCATTTGATCTCCCACTTCCAGGGGCATATACTCTTTCTCTCTTTGAAGGTTGTTTCTTCTTGACCTGTTTCCATGCCGGTGCATTGGGATTTTCCCAGAGAAAGGGAAGTTGCTATAGCTCACAGCTATCAGAACTTTCACATATACTAGAATGCAGAGTTATAACCAGCTATATCCACACCTTGAGGCAAATTCAGTAGGGTGAATGGGAGGGTGGCATAGAGGACTGTCTTATTGCAATGGTATTTGTACCCAAAAGATAGCAACCTGTTCCCCAGAGAAGTAAGCCCTTCTACCTATCAAAATCTAAGGAAAAGGGTACAACCTGGGTTGCTGTGGCAATGAAATGCTGTTGGAAAAGACTAAAAGCAGACAAAGTAGGTACTTTGAAATGTGAGTCAAAGGGCTGGAAGTTGCCCTGGCAAGGAATTGTGCTCTCATAGGAAGAAAGTGAGTCTCACACTCGACTGTGTTGGCACATTGGGACAACGCCCCTTTTACTTCATGTTAGTTATGGCTCTGCTAGAATGTTCCAGAAAATAAAATTCTGCATTAATAATTTGTTTTTCTCATATGGGCCATTCAGGTGCAAAATGATATTCTGGTCATAGCACGATGCTTCCTCTACTCATTTACATTCTCCATTGGCTTAATTATACTTTTCAGTGGGAGTACTTATTAATTTTATAGACCTACCTGAAAATTAAATTGGAGAAATTCTTTTTACTGGGTAATTTGAAGAATGTTTTCTGTCGATGGCACAGGAACCCATTTCATCCCTGTGCAATTTTGTTATTCTTTAAGTTTGTTTGAGAATAACATTGGGTTGATTCAAAGACCATTCATCATCTCTGAGGAGCAGAAACATTGCAAAACAGAGCCCAATCCAAAACAAAAGGACAATGGAGAAAATCATCAAATATTTTATTTTCTTATTAGAAAAAAACAAAACAAAACTGCAACCTAAAATTTCTCTCATGATCCAATACACCTGTTATTGCTAGGATAGAGACCATCACCCAATGGTGAAAAGAAAATCTGGTCCTTCAAGTAAGTTATGAGTCACCAGGCACAGACAAGTCACAGTTGAGTAGAGAGCCTTCTCTTTGACCAACGTTAGTGGGGCAGACACAATGATAGCTGCCATTTATGTAGTGCTTTAAGGTTTGAAAAGGGCTTTATAATATTATATAATATATAACATTATACATTATATAATAACTCATTTGATCCTCATAACTACTCTGGGAACTTGGTGCTAATATTATCCCCATTTTATAGATGAGAAAACAGAGGCACAGAGAAGTTAAATAATCTGCCCAGAATCACATAGACAGTAAAAGTCTGAGGCAGGATTCAAACTTATCTTCCTGATACTAAGTTCTATGTTGTATTTATAGGGCTACTTTGCTGGCATCACTGACCCAAGTAATCAGTGTGAAGTCATGTCCATAATTTGGCCACATACCCATCCCTGCCTTGATTTATATTATTTTTGGTACACTAGGACCTTGTTTAAGATATATATATATATATATATATATATATATATATATATATATATATATATATATATATATATATATATATATATATATATATAAATAATGTACAAAATATTTACCCCTGCTCTTTTTGTGGTGGCAAGGAATTGGAAATTGAGGGGATGCCCATCAATTGGGGAATGGCTGAACAAGTTGTGGTATATGAATGTAATGGAATACTATTGTGCTGTAAGAAACAATGAGCCGGGGGCGGCTAGGTGGCGCAGTGGATAAAGCACCGGCCCTGGATTCAGGAGTTCCTGAGTTCAAATCCGGCCTCAGACACTTGACACTTACTAGCTGTGTGACTGTGGGCAAGTCACTTAACCCCCACTGCCCCGCAAAAAAAAAAAAAAAAAAATAAAAAAAAAAAAAAAAAAGAAACAATGAGCAGGAGGAGTTCAGAGAAACCTGGAAGGACTTGCATGAACTGATGCTGAGTGAAATGAACAGAACCAGGAGAACATATTACACAGTATCAACAACATTGTGTGTTGACCAACTGTGATAGACTTGACTCTTCTCAGCAATACAATGGTCCAAGATAGTTCCAAAGGACTCATGATGGAAACTGCTCTCAAAATCCAGAAAAAAAGAACTATGGGATCTAGATGCAGATTGAACCATACTATTTCTATTTTTTTTTCTTTTTTTGAGGTTTTTCCTCTTTGCTCTGATTCTTCTTATACAGCATGACTAATGCAGAAATATGTTTAATGTGATTGTACATATATAACCTATATCAGATTGCTTGTTGTCTTGGGGAGGGAGAAGGAGAAAAATTTGAAACTAAAAATCTTATAAAAACAAATGTTGAAAACTATATTTACATGTAACTGGAAAAATAATAAAATACTTTTATGAAGAAAAAAGATATGTGTATCTCAATGTACATGTCTGCATGTGTTTGTGTATAGTGGGAAATGGGAGTGAAATTTACATTATGAAGTATCTGTGGGGATAGATATGCATTGAGCACCTGTGGTTACTTCTTGAGATGCCAGAGCTCAACAATGAAGACATTGGCATTCTAAGACAATGACACCTTTCCTTGATTCTCAAGATGGCATCAAGGGGATATAATGAAAGAGGATTGGCTACTGGAGCTGGAAGACCCTTCCATTTATAGACTTTATAGAAGAGGTTATTAACCTGGGGTCCATAAACTTTAAAAACCAAATATTTTGATGACTCCATCTCAAGACACAATCATCTCTGGCAAGGAATTAGCTGACCAAAAAAACAACAACCTTGGGATTTGTAGTTCTTAGTCAAGGAAGAGAGGAAACTGCTGGAAGATCAGTCATTGGACAGAAGGGCTGAGGTAGTTTGGGGTCTCCTGAGGAGAAGAACAAGGAGTGGACAAGCAGAACAAGGAGAGAGGACAAGACCATGGTAGCAATCACTGTCTGTGATATCTACTTTTCTCTTCTTCAAGACCATGACAGATGCCTTCTAAAAGGAAAGGGGAAACGTCTTTGAGTTATTTTGGTTACTCCCTGCAGGAGCAGGACTGCTAAAGAGAAACAAACTAACTACTTTCACTTGTTTTTTTCTATTTTTCAATTCTGTTAAAAAGTTGGATTTCTGGATTTAATATTTCTCAGAAACACCCATGTTGACCCTGTCCTTATGTTGCCTGGTATCCCTTTCTTTATGGCTTGAGAGTTTAATGGGAGGCACGAAGCAGAGTGACCTTTCCTAGTACTGGGCTAGGAGCTCAACCCCCAGCTCATTGTTAGAGAGTTTGGCTCTCTTACTAGGGACCTAAGCATGAGACATTTCCAAACTACATGTCCAAGTGCAGAATAGCTAAGAATTTCAGTTATAGTTTATAAATTTGCCCTATAAGCATGAGTCTAAGAACAAATGGATGTGACACATCTTGTAATCTTACATATTTTATGCAATTAAAAACATTCTGATAAGGGGTCTATAGGCTTCACCAGATTGCCAAAGGGCACAAAAAGGTTTAAAACTGCTTTAAAGGGAGAGGTGACTTCTACTCTCATGATTTTCTACCTCTTTCTGTGAAGTAAGGCATAGGAGGTTCTTTTGGGAACTTTCTAAGGTTCTTGAATATTTTCCTTCCTGGCATCTATGTCAGTTGATCAGCCAACTAGAGCATGTTTTTGTTGACTGCCTGAGTTAGCAGTCCTTACCTGCATCTTCTTTGTTGTTAACATCTCAAAACCTACTTTAAATTCCCTTAGCATGGGTAACCAAACCAAGATCCTGAGATAGACATTTTCAGCTTGGGAGGTAACTTCATGAGTTCAAGAGATGAATATCATTTAGGCCCTTCAGTTGGTGCCATCTGTAATAGGGGAGGTACTCTCTATATCTATTGCAATGCTTCCCAGAAAAAAAAAAAGATGCTCATTGGCAGGAAGACAGGGAACTGATCAGCCAGTATAGAACCAGACTATTCCACAGGCCCTCTAAGTGATTCTGGTTTTAACATATTAAATATCACAATCCTATGAGAGTATACAGGAATTAAAGAGGATTATATCATGTTTTAAGCCTGTCATATGTTTATGGTCTTTTGGGTTTCAAGTATTATTTTTGGTTGGAGAGAATAAATAGAAGTCCTATAACTTATCTACATTATACATTGACTACCTTTCTATTCCCTTTTGGGAAGACATGAACCAAATCGTTGTTTTTTGTTTTTGTTTTTGTTTTTGTTTTTTTTTAGTGAGGCAATTGGGGTTAAGTGACTTGCCCAGGGTCACACAGCTAGTAAGTGTGTGTTAAGTGTCTGAGGCCGGATTTGAACTCAGGTACTCCTGACTCCAGGGCTGGTGCTCTATCCACTGCGCCACCTAGCTGCCCCCAAATCTTAGTTTTTAAGTAATTTTCCATGGTGGGGGTATAAAGAGCCATAGATAATGAGAAAAAGCTTGACCCTTCTCTTTAGAAGTCAGGCTGACACCAGTACCCAGACTGACCCTAGGACTGACCCCAGTACTGCCATGAGCCCAGAGGTGAAAGACTCATTTCTGGAAAAAAGGTGAATACCCTACCCCCACTGGGCCTACTTGGCCTATTACATACATTAAACATATACATATACATATGCATATGCACACACATACATAGAAATATATCATAACAGTATAGAATACACAAAACATACATACAAACCTATATACATGACACATGAATGTATATACACATACAAGTATGTATACATATATGTATTCATTTTTTACTAGACTTGTGATTTCAGTGGTATAGTAAACTCCAGGTAAAGAAACTCTCCCAATGAAGATCTTTAACTACTCTACAGTTTATAGCCCCCCAAAGAAGTATTTATAAAATTATATATATATATACATATACATATATGTGTGAATATACATAAATACACATATATGTCTTTGTGTCTAATGGTAGCCATCTCTGGGTTGGGGGGAGGGAATAAAAGAAATTTACATGATAACTTCATTATATATTTAAAAGGAATAACAAGTTGTACATAATAGATTTGCAATTTCATGTGCAATCATCATTTAAAAAATTATACTATGTTATGGAAATATTTATTTTATTCCATAAATTAAAAATTAAAATTTTTATTTTTTAGAAAAGAAAAGCTAACTTTTCCAGGGTTCCACAGCTAGTATGTACCAGAGGCAGGCTTTGAATTCTGATCTTCTTGTCTGCATGGCTGACCCTCTATCCACCATACCATACTAACTCTTATATGTGTGTATGTATGTTTGTATACACACATATCTATATATACTCATATACATGCATATATGGAAATGTATATATGCATAAGTTTAGTCCAGGAGTTCTTAACCTTTTATTATTTCTTTTTATTATTATTATTATTATTATCATTATGGACCCCTTTGGTAGTATTCTAAAGAAGAATATTTTAAATGCATAAAATAAAATGAATAGAATTATAAAGGAAGATATTTATTTAAAAAAATCAAGTTCATAGACTCAGGTTAAGAAACTTTAGTTTAGATAATGTTTTGTTGCTAACCTTATGCATTTTCTCACTGGGGTTTGTTAGCCATGGAGACTGACTGTAGACCTTGAATGAAATGATTGCCACTGTGTCCTTGAAAGATTTTGCTTCAAATGATATAGTCTGCTCATCTCCCTCTGGGTGTTTCACTGCTGCTGCCTGTCTTTCTCCCAATATGTCCTGGGCCCCACTACCCAGCCTTCTCATTTAAACTACCTGGGGGAAGCAGAGGCAGGGATATCTCCTCTGTACAATCTGTATTTGTTTTGTCCCTTGCTGTTGCCACCATCTGAAATCTACCTTTTCTATTTGCATGAGGTGGGGGTGTGGTGTAAACCGACAAGGTTAACCTCTCCTCTTTCCTAGGCCTATCTTCATTGTTGCTTGTTGTATTTGAGAATTAGGATTTGGCATCCCCTATAGTTTCCTTGACAGTGGAGAAGTGTCTATATCTCAATAGAATCATAGAATATCAGACTTGGAAGAGACCTCTGGCAGTCTAGGGGAGCTTACAGGCTTCTTCTCAGAAGAATGCTCATTTACTTTACTTTGCCGATGCCCAGGTCATCTGGCACTTCAGAACCACCAGGGACCTCCTTCTGGGAGAAGACATTGTAAATTGCTGTACCACATTGTGAGGCCTCTTTCCATCGGCTGCAAAGCTAGAACAGGCTGTGTCTTTAAAACTACCAGGTTTTTAAAAACTACTCGTTCCTAGCTGTCTCAAGAAGGAATAAAGGTCCTCTTTACTCACAGTGTGCATACTAAGTTGGATGAGGGGAAGGAATACTTCCCCATCCCCGCTCTTTCTTTCAGTCCTAGTGGCTCTTAAAATATGCTTGGAATTTTTTGTTCTAGTCTGTTTTATTTGTCTTTTTCAGTTCGAGGTGCAGGTGGTGGAATATGCACCAGAGTCAGATTTGAGTTCCAAGCACCCCTT
The DNA here is from genome assembly GCF_019393635.1 of Dromiciops gliroides. Lineage (NCBI taxonomy): Eukaryota > Metazoa > Chordata > Mammalia > Microbiotheria > Microbiotheriidae > Dromiciops > Dromiciops gliroides. Next base: position 548,785,624 of record NC_057861.1, read on the forward strand.
GGCTTATCAAAGCTTCCCTGATGGACTGGAAGCAATCTATGACCTGGAATCCTGCCTCCAAGATCACCATAGCTTGAGTCAAGTCCAATCCCAGAGCCATAACTAAGGCGAGAGACTGGGGCTTTGCCCCAAGGCATCAGTATCTGTGAGATGGTGCTTCCTTCCTGAGAAATTCAAGCTAGACTTTCTAAAGGAGGGGCCAATCCCTCTCTTGGCATTATTGTAGCTGCCCAGGACAGACTGTTCTGGTGATTTGTGCCATATCTTTCATGGGTGATTCTCCCCACTCTGAAAAAAAATAGGCTAAGTTACCTTTTCTTGTCTAATGAGGCAGAGTCCTGAGACTTCTCCCTCCAGGGGACTTATGTCTCCATGTTCATCCCATATTCAAAGTGTAAAAGTTCCTAATTATATTTTTGCCTAGTCCTTCCTTCACATCCCATCTAAATTCCTACCTTGTACAGGAAGCCTTGCTCAATCCCTCAGAATCCTCATGCCTTCCCTCTATTAATTATCTCCAACTTATCCTGAATACAGCTTCTTTTTACATAGTTGTTTGCATGTTCTCCCCCCCATTAGACTGTGAGCTTCTTGAGAGAAAGGATTGTCTTTGCCTTTCTATGTATCCCCAGCTCTTATCACAATTGCTGGAAACAGTAGGAAATTAATAAATATTTATCGACTGACTGGTTAGTCCTTACTCTAATGAAACAGTCATAATCTTCATCTACCCACTAGACAATGAGACTAGAAATTTTATCTAAACTCACAGTTTTAAAAAATCTGGATATCTAACACCTACAGTGGGCAACTGAGTGGTGCAGTGGATGGAATGCTGGCCCTGGAATCAGGAAGACTCATCTTCCTGAGTTCAAAGCTGGCCTTAGTCACTTTCAGATGCATGACCCTGGGGAAGTCATTTAACTGTTTCGCTCAGTTTCCTCATCTGCAAAATGAGCTGGAGAAGGAAATGGCAAACTACTCTAGTATCTTTGCCAAGAAAACTCCAAATGGGGTCACAAAGAGTCTGAAATGACTGAACAACAACATCACCCAAAACTCAATTCCTAGAGATGGGGACTAGACTTGTGCTTTCAATGGTATAAAGAGGTCTTAGTAAGGAACTTGTAACTATGTGGATTGGTACTTCCTCTGTAACTTTTAGTTTTTTTTTTTTTTTTTTTTTTGTGTGTGTGTGTGTGTGTGTGTGTGTGTGTAAGGCAATTGGGGTTAAGTGACTTGTCTAGGGTCACACAGATAATAATTGTTAAGTGTCTGAGGTCAGATTTGAACTCAGGTCCTCCTGAATCCAGGGCGGGTGCTCTATCCACTGCGCCATCTAGCTGCCCCCTGCAATTTTTAGCTTTAGAGAGTTGCCTATATCACTGAGAACTTAGGTGATATGCTCAGGGTTACACTGACAGTATGTGTCATAGGTGAGACTCAAACTCAAGTCTCCACTATGACATACACTCCTCTTTGCTCAGTACTTACTCAAAGGTTGTTGTTGTTTTTTAATGGAGGCACAATTTTCTGAGGATATGTCAATGATAAGGTTGTATGCTATATGTGTGTGCATATATATGTATGTGTGTATATTTTGAGTAAGTTTATATCTTAAGTGTTTACTTAAGATATATATTGAGAAAGTATATATATATTATATATATTTATATATACACATAAATACATATATAAGTATATGTATACTTATACATACTAAATATATACAGTATATGTATGTGTGTATGTATATGTGCATGTATGTATGTGTATATGTATATGTGTGTATACATGCCCCCCCCCACTTACTCAATGCTTAAAGTGGTAGGAACAAAGGAAACTCGAATAAATTGCTCTTTGTTTTTTTAATTTAAATTTTTTCAACCAGCAAAAATTTGCCTTCTCTCTTTTCTCCATCCTTCCCCAATTGAGAATGAAAGAAAAACAAATCCGTTACAAACAAGCAAAACAAATTTCTGTATTGGCCATGCCCAGAAAAATATGTCCCATTGTGTACTCTGAGTCCTTTTCCTCTCTATCAGGATTTGGGTGACATGATAAACCATCCTTTGTATTTCACCACATCACATCCACACTGCAGCTCCTCTGACCTTTCATTCACTCACATCCTTGCCTAACTTCTTATCAACACTTTCCCTCTACTTCCCCCTTCTCACCAGCTAGATTCTTACAATTGGCCCAAAGAAGAAGGCCAAGGAGGAGAAAAAGAAACCATAACATCATAGGATATTCAATCTCAAAGGGACCTTAGTGATTATCCCAGTCCACTCTCCCACCCTCCAGACTCCAAAACATGTATTTTACAGATAGGGAAACGGAGGTTCAGACACGCAAAGGACCAATAGCAGAGCTAGAGCCCAGACCCATCACACCAGGAAGAAGAGAGGAATTGTACCAGAAGGGGAAATTGCATTTTGGGAAGCTGTGGGGATGCTAAAAGGAGTATAAAATGACTTTAGATGGTCAGGAGGGTGTTACCTGGAATCCCACCTGCCACTGCAACTCTGGTCTGCCTTCCCAGAAACATAATTAAAGTGCACAGGTGGTGAGGTAGTTATTTGTGTATTCTGACTTGAGGGTGGTCAAAAATAGACTCCACTGGCCTATATGGTGACAGATATCTCCCCCTCCCCATTGATAGTCTTCCTTGAGGGCCTTCTTAAGGAGACATCTGGACTTAAACTAGGCTTCCTAAAGTAGTGTGTGTCCAAAGTATGTATTCTCTGAATTCAGAAATATGTAGTTAATGCCTCCATTAAAAACTCTGCCTTCTTGGCTCTTATCTGTCTAGCTTGACTGTAAGGTCCTGAAGGGAGTCCTCTACACTGGATATCCTAGGGAGTTTTTAGCACAGCTCTGGGCACACAATAGGCCCTTCTCTGATAAATAGTTCTTAAAAGAATCTGAAAGTAAATTTGAATCTGCTTTCTAGCAAGTGATTAGAATACATATTTACTTTCAAGAAAAAACATTAAAACCCAATTTCTGCACCGAAGTTCATAAAAATTCCAACACGCAGTGGGCCCAAGATAATGCACCATTTTAAATGAGATGTTAAAATGTCGGCAGAGCCCCTAGAGCTATATCACACCATGCAGGATGGTGAGGGATGGGAGAGAAACTGTCTCCCTGTATTGACTATGTATTTATAATTGAAGAATTCAGGAATGAAAATGAAAATGAATCAATGCCAACAGGGATGCCTAAAAGACATAAGAGAGAATTACAGCAATTAAGAATGTTGTCTCAAAGGAAATTAGAACAGTCCATTAATTACAATGCCTTAAAGGAAAAGAAACTGAAATGAAAATACAATAAATTAAAATATCAGGGAAATTAGTGGCTGGAAAGGAAGGGGATGCGGTGGAAAAGCTATTCTTGGTGTAGCTAGGGAGAAGAAAATTCTGTATGTTGAACCCTGACAGAACAAGGCAGGATGTTCTGATGAAGGGCATTTGTTGTAAACTGTCCCCAACGTACAATGGAGAGAAGCCCTTTAGGAGGTACAATCGCCCACTTCTCCCTCCTTCCTGCCTCACCAGATTAGTCCCTAGTAAGCATATGGGTTAAACCAACTTTGGCAGAGATCAGACTTCTACTGAAACCCACCACTCTGTACAGGCAGGTTTTAGGAACCACCAGCCAAAGGTACTTTTGTACCCCACATATTCCTTGTGATGATTTTGTCACCAATCATAAAAAATAATTCTTATCAGTCACTTAGGTTTAACAGAGTAAGACCAGGTTTGACGCTTGAGTTAAGATTGGAAGGAAGATAGGGTTTCTACATGGAAGAAGTGAGAAGGGAGAGGATTTCAGACATGAGGGACAGCCCAAACCAAAGCACGGAGACTGGAAATGAAATGCTGTGCATGCAAGGAGGACAGTCATTGGTTACACTGTACAGCGGCAGCAGAAATTTGGAATATCACAGAATTGAATTCTACAGTATTGGGTAATGGACTGGATATGAAAAGTAAGGAAAATAGGATATGGGGTAAATAGCTGTGATACAGGAGGGCTTATGGGGAAAGATAAATTTGGTTTTGGGCATGTTTATTTATAGGTGTCAGTGGGACACCTCAGTAAAGTTGTCTAGTAGGCGGGTGAAAAATTTGATTTTGGAGCCCATAAAGGGTGTCGGGACTGGAAATAAAAAATTGGAAGTCAGCTGTATGACTGATACAGTGGGACTACAAGATTGCCAAAAGAGAGATTATAGAGAAAGGACAAGAGATGTTCAAGGATAAATCTTTAAGGAACACTCACTTACAGGGTTCCAGAAGAAGATGAAGAAGAAGTGAACAAGATAGAGAAGAGACTGAAGAGACAGGACAATCTGGAGAGTCTGATGTGCTCAGAGTCAAGAAAGAAGAGAATGTCTTGTGTGTGTGTGTGTGTGTGTGTGTGTGTGAGAGAGAGAGAGAGAGAGAGAGAGAGAGAGGCAATTGGGATTAAGTGACTTGCCCAGGGGTCACACAACTAGTAAGGATTAAGTGTCTGAGGTAGGATTTGAACTCAGGTCCTCCTGAATCCAGGGCTGGGGCTTTATCCATTGCGCCACCTAGCTGCCCCGAGAATGTCTTATAATGAGAATTCTTTAACAGTGTCAAAATCTGTGAGATGTCAAGGAAGGTAAGGACTGAAAATGAGAACTGAACCCATGTCTTACGACTCTTTGTATCACAGTTTCTCAGGGTCTACAAATTTCCCAGCTCCCATCTCTATAGATAGATGCATAAGATAGGAGAAAATGATTGGAATACAAATTAATTTCAGGACAAGTCTTGAATGCTGCTTTTTTGATCAATAAATGGGATTTCTTTTTGGATGATGCTAGTATGCAATCACCTGTTAATTGAGAATTAAACAGAAAATTTTCAGTTCTGGTTAAAAAATCTTTCCAAAATGTATGAAATCATTTAAATCAAATAAATATTTATTAAACACCTACTTTAAAAAACACTATTCTTTGCCATGGAGATAAACAAAACAAAACAAAACAAACAAAAACAACAACAAAATCCAAACCCTTCTCTCAAGGAGCTAATATTCTAGTAGAGGAATACCACGTAAGTATACACAAAATAATTTAAGGTGGAAAAAGATACTAATAACTAGAGGGATCAGGAAAGGTTTCCCATAGAAGGTAACACAGGCATTGAACCTACAAAGAAGCAATCAATTCTAAGAGATCTCATTTTCCTGCCTTAGTAAGAATAGTATCTGAATGGAATAGATTTTATCTTTTCTGTTATCTTCACTGGAAGGATATAAAGTCATTTTCTGAACATAGATTTTTCATTGTCTGTAAAAATGTACAAAGTATAAGAGATTGATTGCAATACATCCTGACCTTGGGGACAGATTATGTCTATGGCTTTTTTGATGAATAAAATTTGTTTCCTTGAACATACCCAAATTTCTAGTGAATTAATCTTTCTGGTTAATTTAGTATTCACTGTAAATATGAATAGTACAATTCTAGCTCTTCAGCAAATCCTGTGAAGGGGTTGGGAGAGGATGGAATGAACTTCCAACTAATCTGATGCCTAGATTATACAATTCTTGAGGACAGAGAATATATCTAATACAGCTCACAATATCTCCTATCAATTTGCCCATAGTAAGCCTTCAATAAATGCTTATGAATTAATTGATCAATTTCCCACCCTTGCCAGATTTGGGACATTTTCTGTATTGTTGGGGTTCTAGATATTTCTGAAGTTGCTGTAATGGGAAGTAGTGAGATTAACTCCAGTAGCTGGTATTTACCCTCAGATGTATGGAAAGATGCTGACATTCAGATGGGGTCATAAACTGTTTCCCTGGCTACCAGGCATGCCAATTCTTATACTATTCTCCATCTGTGTTTCCATTTCTCCTGTGGGAGTGGGTTTATAGATCTCATTAATTCTTCTTCCTATCTTCAGCATAGGGAGGCAATGTCATCACAGTTTAAATGCCTCTTATATTTTGTGAATTACAGGATCATTATGGAACAGGATGGCAAGAAATACTATTTTTTTCAAACTCAGATTTTCAAAGCCATAAACTGTACGTTATTTAAATGACTGAGGACAGTATGTCTTCAGGGTACATCCACCCTGGCCTGTAGACAATAAAAACAAATTGAAACTTTCATTATCTCCTGTGAGCTCTCCTTGTTGAAAATCTTCATTTTGGAATCTGAAGGTTGTGGATTTCCTGAAGAAGAAATTTTTCTCATTAAGAGATATGCCGTTAAATTGTCTTTCCCATTTAATAAAAAATGGGTCTGGGGAAGACATGCAAAGAAATCAGCTTGAGTTTGTTGACTTATAGACTTTATGGAAGGAAATGGTCTTTGAAAGGAACTGCAAATCTAGAATTGGAAGGGGCCTTAGAAGTCATCTAGTATAACTTCCTCATTTTACAGATGAGGAAACTGAGGCCCCAAAAGGTAAAGTGATTTGGCTCAGACCACACAGATATTAAGTCACAAAGACTATGTGTAAATTCAGGTCCCTTGACTCCAAATTCAACACTGAAACTATAGAAGAGACATCAAATGAGAATATCCCAAGATATACTTTTGAAAAAAGTCTTTGGTTCTCCGATTTATATACAATATCTGATCTTTTTCCTTTTCAAACTTATTTTTATTGATTCTATTTGCTTTTGTATCACCTTCACTTCTGAATATATTCCTCCCCTTCCCCTACCCAGAGGGCCATCCCTTGAAACAAAGGTTTAAAAAAAGAAAGGAAAAAAGAAAGCAGGTCATCAAAACCAATCAATACATCTATCACATTTACTTCATTTTCATATCCCCAGTATCTAGCACAGTGCCTAGAAATAGTAGGTGCTTAATAAATGCCTATTGATTGATTGACAGTATTCTCAATATTCTCAGCCTCCTGCCCCACCCCCCCCAACCAAAGGTCCCACCTACCCATCCACCTCTTTGCAAAGAGGGGAGATGGGTCTTCCTTTCTCAGGATCAAGTAGGTGGCACAGTGGATAGAGCACTAGCCCTGAAGTTCGGAGGAACTGAGTTCAAATCTGACCTCAGATGCTTACTGTGTGACTTAACCTAGGCAAGTCACTTAACCCCAAATTGCCTCAGACATCTGGGGCCTTATCTAGTCATCTTGCTATATATCTTGCTACTGGACCCAGATGGCTCTGGAGGAGAGAGTGAGATTGGTGACTTTACATAGCCCTCCCTCACTTATATCCAATTCACTGCAAGTCATGAAATCACCTCCCAATGTCCTGATCCTCTTCAAGAATGAAGGACAAACAACAAAGCCAATTCTTCCAATCAATTAATCAAAAATCTAACAAAATTGTTTTTCAGCCAATACTCTTAGCATGCTACTTCCTGGAGAATTTATGCAGGTCACAATGAAATCATGCTAATAACCCTTAGAGGTTCATTTGACTGTTGGTTTGTTCTCAGGTAGATATATAGGAACAATGGAAAGATTTGGAGAAGGGTCTAGGGAATGTAGTAGCAGAACCCCTGTGAAGATGCCACTGTTTTTATGTAGGGAGAGAAGTATTCATCCATCCACCCTATCCCCACAGTGAGCACCAAGGAATGTGTGCTGGATTTAAAGAAGACCTGGGTTCAAATCTTACCCAGGATGCTTACTTTGAGAATGACCTTGGGAAAGTTGTTTCACTTCCTCTGAACCTCAGTTTCTTCATCTGCACAATGATGAGGTTGGAGCAGAAGGCCTCAAATGTCCCTTTCAGTTCTAAGCCTCTGATTCTATGACTGTTAAACCACTGCTTTAGGAGGAAGAACAACAGATTACAGAGTCTGGGAACAGAAGATATACTATAGAATTGAAAATTCTGGGACAAAACTATATCCAGGATCAAAAAGGATTAAGAGAAACAGGGCTCAGCAAAGCTATTCAAGGTCAGTCTATACTTTGCAAGCAATGATCTGGCAGAGGACACCGCAGGTGTCTGCCTCACCCCTCCACTCTATGGCTTCTTTCTGGAAGAGTCGATAACTTGTTTCTGGAGATGCATCAAAAGAAATTACTTAGCTGAGCCCGTGGGATTCATCAAATTGCCAAATTCAAGAATCCTTTGTGAACAAAGGGCTTTACAATTAACAGAACTGCTAGATTTGTCTGCAAGGCCAGACAACTGAACAGGAGCTGAATAATAGGAAAATGGTTATTCCTGCAGTGGAAAAACAAGGGCGTCACTACCTGTGTGGACTATAGTTTTGAAACAGGACTGGTGGACTTGAGAGGACACTTGTTTATCTCCTCCTTTCCCAAAGGAGTTAGCTTGAAAGTGGCCTCAAAGAAGGCTTATTTCTGAGAGTGATGTTTTTTCTCTTCTCTCCCTGTCCTCAGTGGAACCAAGTTTCAAGAAACCACTTAAGAATTACCTTATATATATATATATACATATATATATATACATATATATATACATATATATATATATACACACATACACACATATATATACATATATATACACACACACACACACACACACACATATATATATATATATAAGATTTTTTAAAAAGAATGACCTAATATGTCCGTGGGAAAGGTATCTTTACCACCTTTTTCTATCTTCCTGAAAGGAGAAGGGAAGGGAAAGGAACAAACATTTATATGACACCTACTGTGTGCCGGGTGCTGTGCTAATCACTTTTTACAAATATTATTTCATTTGATCCTCACAACAACCCTGTGAGGTAGCTGCTCTTATTTCCCCTATTTTACAGTGGAAGAAACTGAGGCAAACAGAAGATAGGTGACTTGTTCAGCATCACGCAGCTAGTATCTGAGGCCAGATTTGAATTTAGGTTTTTTACCTGAAAGATGCAGCTTCATTCACTTTGGTCCCCACTTTAAAAATTTTTGCATTAAAGATTCATTTTCTTTCACTGCATGTTAGGTCTATTGTTGTCTCTTCTCTGCCTGACTAGAGTGTAAGCAAGCTACTGTGTTTGAGGTTATTATCTATCTATCTATCTATCTATCTATCTATCTATCTATCTATCTATCTATCTATCTATCTATCTATCTATCCATTCACCCACCCATTTATTTATTCATCCACTTATATATTTGTTTGTTCATTCACCCATTCATTCATCCATCTATTCATTTATTTTTTGTTCATATGTTTATTTATTCATTCACTTATTTATTTGATTATTTATTTATTTGTTTGTTTGTTTTTTAGCAGACCTGTATTTATTGGATATAATGAACTTTCAGTAGGGAAACTCTCTCTTACAAATGCAGATCTAGTACTGCTCCAACTTGCAGCCTTCAAGGGCTTCATGGGGGCACTGAAAGATAAAGTCCCTATGGTCATAGTACCAGTATGTGTCAGAGGCAGCATCTGAACCCTTTCTCCCTGACTCCCAGTCTGGCTCTGTAGCCACTGTGGCAAGCTGCCTCTCAAATACCTGTTTAGAAACGATCAAAACTAATTTCCTCATGCAAAGTTATTATCAGCTTGCATTAACTTGCTCTTATTGATCGAGACTCATTCAGCCCCAAATCCTCCCAAACTAATCAATATATAGTTGAAGTCTCTTTGTGTCAATCAACAAATAATTCTTACTTATCATGGGCAGTGTACTGTCCCAAGTCTTACAGATACAAATATAAAAATGAAATAGTTCTTACTCTCAAGGAGTTCACATTCTTTTGGGGGGGGCAGGGCACTGAGGGTTAAGTGACTTGCCCAGGGTCACACATCTAGTAAGTGTCAAGTGTCTGAGTCCAGATTTGAACTCAGGTCCTTCTGAATCCAGGACCTGTACTTTATCCACTGCACCACCTAGTTGCCCCTAGGAGTTCACATTCTAATAAATTTAAACATATTTTCAAGGAAGGAACTGAGAGAATATGAGTTATTGGACACTATCTGCCAAGACCTACAATAGTTCAGTTCAAAGAACTCTGGATTTAATCCCAAGTCAGAGGAGCCAAGTTCTATTCCTAGGTCTGCTCCATACTACCTTTGTAAGTGACTGTCACCTGTGGCTCCAAGAAGCTGAAACATGTTCAGCAGCCTCACTCTGGTAAAAGCATCTTAGCAGATGGGCCAAGCCAGGTTTACTCTAACTGATAGGACTCAAACTGGTCAGTGAGTTAGGGGGGATGTATACTTGAAGCATGTAAAGACTTCCCCTCTATGGAATAGACAGATGAGAACAATTCATTCCCATGGCCAGGAAGGTGGATGAAGCAGTCCCTGTGGAGCACGTAGAGCTTGGTCAGACATCAAAGATGCCCGGGTCATCACCAGTCATGCTGACTTTCGTCCTTTGACTTTGATGACTCTGAAAAAGAGTGAGGATCCTGATTTTACCCGACTCTGCCTCATTTTAATCTAATTCACAGGCAAGTCAAGACATCACCATCACCCAGTATTTTACCCCAAGATCATGTTGTCATTGGTCCTCTTTGAACAAATGAAGGAACAACAACAGCAACAACTTTTGCAATACTCAATTATCTCTATGAGCTTCAATTTCCTAATCTGTAAAATGAAGGTAGAATAGATGACCTCTGGCTTTCTGTCCAGCTCTAACTTTATGTTCCTATGTATAAAAAAGTGCATAGTCATTGAAGGCAAGATAGCACCACCACAATTACCACTCAATTTTTTCCCCTTTATCTAGTCCCTAAGAAAAAAGGCAAGGAAAGGGAGACTTCCACCCAACATTCATGAACAGAGAATGAAATGACTTGGTTTAGAGCAGGGATTCTTTTTTTTTTTTGCAGGGCAATGGGGGTTAAGTGACTTGCCCAGGGTCACACAGCTAGTAAGTGTCAAGTGTCTGAGGCTGGATTTGAACTCAGGTACTCCTGAATCCAAGGCCAGTGCTCTATCCACTGTGCCACCTAGCTGCCCCTAGGGCAGGGATTCTTAATCTTTTTTGCATCATGGTTCCCTTTGTCAATCCGGTGAAACCTATGGAATCCTTGTCAGAATGTTTTAAATGCATAAAATAAAATACATAGCATTACAAAGGAAACCAGTTTTATAGAAATACAGTAGTCAGAATTGTATTTTAAAAAACCAAGTTCATTGATCCCAGATTAAGAACCTCTGGTTTAGTGTATTTTCCTTGAATTTATTAATTTATGCATTAATTTCTTTGTTTGTTTGTTTATTCATTCATCCATTTATTTATTTACTCATCCACATTTATTTGTGTGTTTATTTTTGCAGGGCAATGAGGGTTAAGTGACTTGCTCAGGGTCATACAGCTAATAAATGTCAAGTGTCTGAGGCCAGATTTGAACTCAGGTCCTCCTGAATCCCGGGCCTGTGCCACCTAGCTGCCCCATATTTCCCTTTAATTTAAAGCCTAGGACTCTGATATTGTAAGATGAAGATTAGTTGTTTATATATATATATATATATATATATATATATATACATATATATACATACATATATATAGTAAGAAGGAGTTTCCTGACTGGAAGGTCCCAGTATTCTATCCAAACAACAGCAGCAACAACAATGTTAATGCTATGTGTTCTTGTATGTAGTAAGTCTATAACTCTGTAGTTTTTGTTCTTGCTCTTGTTCTCTTCTCTCCTCTTCCTTCTCCTCTTTTTCTTCTTCCTTTTCTTCCTCTTCTTCCTCCGCCTCCTCATGGACCTGATTCCACTATTGATCAGTGCAAAAACTTTGACCTATTCCATTTTATATCAGAGCTGGTTTCCTCCTCATTAGGTAGACTAGTAGCTCTCTGACCCCTAGGATATCACAAAGTTAGTGTTGGACATAGAGTAGAAACCAGATCAGCTTTAGCTCTGATGCGGCTCAGAACTTCCAAGTTCAAGTAACCCACCAGCCTTAGCCTCCTTATTAAGAGGATTAAAGGTAGGTAGCACTAACCTGATGGCATCTTTAGAAATAATTGTGATATTGATAATAGAGATGAGAACTGACAAAAATTTCCATCTGCAAAATGGAAAGTAATCTTGGAAGCTGGCACAAATCAACTTAGATTCCTATATGGAAACTGGAAACCACTAAGCTTCATCAAGGAGTCTATAACTATTAGGTGAACACATTACCTTAAGACATTTTGCTGCTGGTGGTGTTCCACACATCCTGGACCCCACAGTGCACAGTCTACTCAGATAACACACCCTTTCTAAGCATCTCCCTGCCCAGCAAGTCTAGCTAGTCTGTTTTTTCAATATTCTTGCTTTGTTTCTACCTCCATCCACTGTGAGTTCAAATTGTTGATTTTCCTTAATTAAGACTGGAAGGATTATGTCCTGAGTGGATAATATATTTTCCATGCTCAGCATTTCATCTGTATGGCCCATATTTTATTCAGAAATGGGACAGATTCATTAAACGGAGAGCAGACAAATACCTTTTTTGTTGGTTTGTTTTCTGCACTTAATGAATAAATAAACAACATTCCTATTCATTACCAACTTTGGGATGGGAAGAATAGTCTAGGAAATTATTGCTAGGCTCCTTGATGAGTTAATAATACCTTCTGCCTATGGGCACCAGGGTAGTATGCAACAAGCAATGGGCCAGATCCTCCTGGAGAGAAAGCTCACCTCTAGCTCACCTTTACAACATGCAGTCATTCTTCCAAACCACCAGGGTCTCGTTCAGTATACTAGGCATGGTCGTTTACTTAATAGGACCCTGGGAACTTGAAAGAGTGAATGAGCCTAGTAGGCCCATTAATTCTCAGAATAGGCTCTTGGGGGCAACATGGATATTATGTATAATTGCTGCTGAGAGAATCTAAGTTCTTCCAATATTTTGCCAAAGGCCCTCTTCACCCACACAGATATACATCTTGTGTTCCCCTTCCAGGGGTTGACATTTCCTACTAGGAGTTCCAAAGATCTATCTTGTTGACTCTAATTTGATGAAGGTAGTAGATACCTCTTAAGCCCCTATCCTCTCCCTCATTCTGCAACAGTAGTTATTGATTGCTCACTTTATGACACTTTGAAAGAGCCTCCACTGACCCAGATTGTAACCCTTCTACACATTATGATTTGATTGTTGAAAAGTTCATCACCCACTGGACCATCTTCTGGTGATGAGCGTTTCCAAATTTAGCTTCTGTGGTCCTTGGATGTCAGGCAGAGTGTACTGTTAGGCTCCAGCATAAAGGCTGTCCAGGATGGTAAGACTAGAGTTTATTCTCCACTAATATATGCATTTAAGAACCTAGGATCACCCCTATGCCATGATGAAACATTGGAATGGGCTTTAGTGGAAGATTATGGGTCATATGTTCAATCATAGAATGTCAGAGGTAGAAGAAAGTTTAGAGATAATTTACTTAAGGAGTTCTTGATTTTTTTTTTGTGGGACAATGGGGGTTAAGTGACTTGCCCAAGATCACACAGCTAGTAAGTTTCAAGTGTCTGAAGGCGGATTTGAACTCAGTACTCCTGAATTCAGGGCCGGTGCTTTTTCCACTGTGCCACCTAGCTGCCCCCACTTAAGGAGTTCTTTATCCAGCTTTATATCCCTGAGGGATCCTGTCTAGGTGTCAGGGATATTTGTAAACTTCAATGAGGAAAAAAACCCATTTTTCTTTTCACTAACCTCTAACTGAAATTTAGCATTTCCTCTGATAACTTAAAACCATTATTTTGAGAAAAGGTCAATAGGCATCACTAGATTGGCAAAGACTTCCATGACACAAAGAAAAGATTAAGATCCTCTGACATAATGTAATCTAGTTTCCAAATGAGACTCAGAGTTGATGTGACTTGAAAAAAATCATATGTGGAATTAGTGTCTGACCTGGGACTAGAACTCAGGTCTTCTAATTCCTAGGTCTTTCCTCTTCCTTATTACACCACACATGCAAAGGAACTAGGGCTGGATTTCACTAGTTTATTCCTTACCAGAAGTGAGCGCAAGAACAGTCCAGGAATTAATTTAATACATTAAAGATGTTGGATAGAGCATGGCATCTGCCCTTGAAGAAATTGCAATTCCATTGTAATGGAAATAACAAGGAACTGTCAACATAAAAATCTATTCACATAGCCAATGTCCAGTATTCTGGAGTCACTGGCCATGTTCTGGGCCTCAACTTCCTTGTTGGTTATCATTACAGACACCTCTGTACTCTGACCCTCTATCTGCTTGTAGGGTCTCTCCCTTCCCCTAAACAGGTGCTTTCATGAGTTGGAGCTATTAGGAACTCTGTTCTTTAGTTACAGCATCTTTCTGGGTTTCTGTCATCACCATTGCTAAACTCTGGGAATCTTTTTCGGAGATGGCATAAGGACATGACTTCCTGTTTCTGTCATTTACCACTTGTATGACCTTGGTTAAGTCACTTAACTTCTCTGTAGCTCACATTCTTATAGGAGAAGGGAAAAGGGAATGAGATTTTAACCTGGTTCTGTGATTTTTATTGAATATTTTCATAACTATATTTCAAGATACTTTGTTTTCCTTGGTAGTCCTCTGTGGTTTACTTGAAGCATTTAAAATATTGTTCTGGTAAGGGGGTCATGGGAATCATCAGGTGGCCAAAGTGGACCACAACACAAAAAAGGTTAAGAACCCCTGTTCTTGCTGAGTCAATAATGTTACCAGGGTAGGGTTGTTTAGCTCTGTCAGCCACCTAAAGTCTTACTTTTGCCGTGTTTCCTAAATTGATATTCCTGCTAGAGGTAGATCCCTCAAAAAGCTTCTGGGGACTCAGACCCACTTTTTTCTCATTATAGGTGAGGGGACTATTATTCTTCCAGTCTCCAGACATTCCCCTTCGATGTCACCCTTGACTTATCACTCTCATTCACTTCACATATCCAATTAGCTGTCAAACTACTTTCTTTCGGAGGCAATCAGGTTTAAGTGACTTGTCCAGGGTCACCTAGCTATTAAATGGCTGAGGTCAGATTTGACCTCATATCCCCTGACTCTTTCCATTTTACCACCTAATTGCCCCTAGCTGTCAAACTTGGAACATCTCCAGTCAATCCTCTTCTCTCTACTCACACAGTCACTGCCCTCCTCACTTCTTGTCTGACTTTTGTGATAGACTCCTAATTGTTCTCTCTGCCTCTCCCCATCTGAGTCTGTCTTCTACGCAAGTGGTAGGAATGATATCTTAACTCTCTCTTTCCTCCCACCCTGGGCATCAGGCTAGGTTGAGCTTATTTGGTCTAAAGGCTAAAGACTGAGGCTCTTGAAGTCATTTCTTTATCACCTAAGTACAAAGCAGATGCAAGGAGCTGCAGGGGCAGTCTCATGCTTGGCTGGGGGGATCATGATGGGTAATTGTGGCAAGGGAGCTTTGCCCTGCTGTGTGAGCTTTAAGTGTCCTCAATGCCTAGCCTGATGGGACAGCCTTCTCCTGCTATGGTTAAGTAAATCTCTTTTTGCGAACTGTTGAATGACTTAAAAGAGTATTTCATGATTTTTCTAATATAGAACCTAAACTAACAGGGTCTAGCCTGAGTTGGGTCCAGCTAAGAATAGCTATGAAAGATATATTCCTGAAATTAAGTTTGGCCATGTCACTACCTGCTCCCTATGATGTCTAGCATTAAATATTAGTGCTTTTGTTGAGCACTTAAAACTCTTCACAGCCTAGCCCTATCCTACCATTTTAACCTCATTACATATTACTCCTCTCCATTTACTTTTTTTTTGTTGTTTTTAATTTTTTTTTAATTTTTCGGGGCAATGAGGGTTAAGTGACTTGCCCAGGGCCACACAGCTAGTAAGTGTCAAGTATCTGAGGCCCGATTTGAACTCAGGTCCTCCTGAATCCAGGGCCGGTGCTTTATTCACTGCGCCACCCAGCTGCCCCTCTCCATGTACTTTGTGATGGATCCATACTGGAATTCTTGTTGTTCCTCACACAAGACCCATAACTCCTTTCTCAAGGGATTTGCACCTGCTGTCACTGGTGCCAGGAATGATCTCCCTTCTCACCTCCACCTGTTGGAATCTTTGGCTTCCTTCAGGAATCGGCTTAACTCCCATCTTGTGCATGAAGCCTTTCCTGCTCACCTCTGCAAATACTTTCTCCTCCATGATTACATTGTATCAGTTTGGTATGTGTTTTGAATATTTCTATGTAATGAATACTCTCCAAACTCACTATCCCAGAGCAAGGCTAGCTACATTGTTCCTTAAGCATTCTAGGGGTACCCCTGAGGGATTGGAGTTGTCTTTAATGCCATTGGTTTGAACACTCATTCTTGGTGTGCTCTCCATACTGTTAACAACCAGTGACTATTGCTCCACTTTCACTTAACTAATTAGCACCAACTAGCTTCAACAAAGGAATATTTACCCAAAGACAGGTCAAGAACAGAAGTACAAACATGCCTCCCCTCAACACCTTTGGGGCACACTCTTCCCTATGCTTCCTTGATCTCTAGGGAGTATGGGAAAGAGTCAGGTTCTCTTTCCACTATGCCATCTATGTCTTGCCTGATACATAATAATTGGCTTCTATTTGATTGGACACATATGTAAGCCTTTCTCCCATTGATCTGCCCTCAGAAATATACACTCACAGTCTCTAAGCACCCACTCAGCCACCCAGTATAAAGTGCCGCCTATGATCTTTGCACACTCAATGTCAGGGGGTGACTTCCTATTTCACTGATAAGCAACATCAAAGGAATATTCTGAATTATCCTTTGTAACTCAGGGTGGAATTAGTAACTTTAGGTACATGTGAGCCTTCCTTGACTTAAGGCACACAGTTTTTGCCCTTTTAAGTTTTTCATTTTTTTCTCTCTGAAGGAGTGGATAGGGATGAATTCACTCCATGGTGTTCAGAGGGCTATCATACTGCTCCCCCCTCCCAATTTGAACAAAATTTCCAACTCAGTGAATCTCTCCTATATCTTACACATTCACAGAGATTCACCCCCACCTACAGTCCTACAGTGAATTCTTTTTTCTTTCCTGAAGCCATGCCTTTTCTTGTTTCTCCTGAGCCTCAGCCTCCAATATCTCCTGAGATGTAGCTTTTGTTTCTCCTGTCAAGAACTATGATTCCACCTCCTCTTTCTCTCTCTCTCTCTCTCTCTCTCTCTCTCTCTCTCTCTCTCTCTCTCTCTCTCTCTCTCTCTCTCTCTCTCTCCTCCTTTGTTTGTAGTGAATTCTGGGCCACTGGATCTTCTGATTCTGCTCTGATTCATTCTCCTCTTCCTCTGGGACATTTCCTAACACTCCACTACTCATCTCAATTTCTTCTCTTATTTTGACCTTCTGATGCATGGTGGTTTTTGTTGTTGTTTGATTTTGTTTGTTTGTTTTTTTGGGGGGAGTTATTTTTAGCCTCTAACATCCTCTCGATCCAACTGCTACATTCTATAAGGCAGGGGTAGGGGTGGTGGGGGTGGTTAGGGGATGTTCCATGGGTTGTCCCATGATCTAACTCCCCTGAGGCCAGTGGGCTACTGACTCACTCTTTCTCACCCTGAACTTTATCTTGTGTACTGACTTCCTTTCTCATCTAATGAACTTGAACTCAAATTTTTGTTATTACAAGAGAATCATAGGGTATGTGTCATCTCTCTAAGCTCAGCCTTGAGGAAGAATATTGCCCAGATCTTCCATTGGAATATGAAGTATTCTGATGGTACAAGTGTACTTGCTGGTGGGTTCACACATTGAAAACAGGATCCTGAGTCTCAAATAACTGATCTAACAGGATTGGTTTGCCCCTTCCTGACCATATCATCTGCCATTCATAAGCCACACCCCCTCCCAAGCTCTAGATGGGCCCCAGGATTAGTAGTGGTATTACCTGGAATTTTGAGACATATATTACCACTTCTAAGATTCTTGCCCAGGCCTAATGATCCCTAGGCAAATGAACTTCAGACAAGGTAACTAAACCCTTTTGTTCTTTTACATCACTAGTAGGGAAGTGATCCATTGTCTCAGTTCTAGGTGAGACTGCTATTCTAGGAGTCCCAGATAAGAAGCTAAAACCAATGCCAATTGTTTTCTCAAGTTCCTCTTCCCCCTGACTCCCATCAGTCCCTGCAGGGACTGATGGGAAGAAGGGAGTACTAGCTTCATTGTAATGCTGGGGAGTGCCACTATGGCACTATGACTCAGCATTCACCAGATCCATAGAATGGAGCCACCTACTTCTGCATTGTAGACTAATCCTTATTTTCCCCCCATGCCTATACATCGAAACTCACCTTTTAGCCAAAATCAACCCTCAGGAATTTACATTTAGAATTTCCCATACACAGACACCCTAAAAACCCAATAGTTGGCCAGGGATCTATGCCTGGACACACCCATCAATGTATTCACTGACTCAGATTCTTTTAACCTCCATCAAGTCACATTATTAGCCAATCACCATCTATCTCTGATTCATATAGCTAATCATTCCAAGTATAACACATTTTTTTTTTTGTAAACAGGCTCATTTTCTGTATACCCCCAGGGGGTAGTCTACTGGCTATGTCGACTCTACTGATTCCAGAGTCAGGAGAACTTCCCAACCATTTCTTCGTGGATGAAGGAGAGTAATTAATAACTATGAGCAGCTATGGACCCTCTAGATTCAATTACACAGACACTGCCCCTTCAGAATTTGTCAGAATGGAGCATGAGACTTTAGAAATTTTCTTGTTCAACCACTTAGCCCAGCGAAAACTGAAACTTAAGACTTGTCCTTACCCTTGACTTGCCCAAGGTCATAACAAGTAGCAGAAATGAGATTCAAATCCAGGTATTTTGATTGTAGTGAGGTTGGAGTAGGTAACCTGGACATTCTCTTCTAACCTAAAAACAGTCATCTTATTTAATATGTGGGCGGACGATAGAGTTGAGTTGTTTTAAACACCATCACTCTCATCTTTATCCCACTACCTTGCAATATCTCCTTCCTTTCTGGTCTGAAATTCCTACCACTGGAATCATAGATGGGTTAGGCAACACATGTGGGTGAAAGTGTCTCCAAAGGCCATTATTAGGTAAGATGTATACAATTTTGGAGTACTCCTCTAGATCTCTCCTGGAACTTGCTATTAGACCAGCCTAATCAATGCCTTAAAAGAACATAGCCAGCTCTGAAGGGAGGAGAGAAGAGATTAAGTATTCCAACAGAGATGATGAGAAGAAAGCAACATTAAAAAGTAGCTTGAAGGCTTTTAGGGATCATTTAATCCAACACCTTATTTTACTGATGAAGGAAAAGGCCTGTAGCATTTCTGAACCTGGGGTTTAGGACTTATTTTTTTTTAATATTTTGATACCTGAATTTTCATATAATTGGTTACCTTTGTAATCCTATGATTTCACTTAATACATTTCAAAAGGTTCTTGGAATGGGTTCATAGGCTTCATCAGACTGTCCAAGGGGTCCATGATGCAAAAAGGTTAAGAATCCCCAGCGTAGAGAAGTGATGATTTGCCTAAATTCCCACAATGAGTTCTAGAACTATCCAGACTAGGACCCAGGTCTTCTTACTCCCAGTCCTGTCTTCTTTCCAGGCCCTATCCATTCTCCTCTTATTTCTTCTTCTTTCCATTGGTAGTCTCTATTAAGTTATAGGAGCTGAGGAGGCAAATGACATGTTAATTAATGTCAGCTCTGTATTTATCCCTAGGAAACCCTGGTACTGCTGCATCACACAAAGGTTTTTCAATGGGCGCAAAATTCGAAGGCACCAATGGTAGGATTTAATCTTTTCTTTTGGGGGAAATTGCACTGAAATGGAGGAGGGATGAAGGGAGAGGGGAACTAGGCAAATGTCAAAAAGAAAGGCTTGGTGAATTTAACTCAGTTCAAATAAAAGATGTATTTGAAGTTGATATAGAGATGCAGAAGCTGTGAAAAGCTCCTCTCTGGTTCTTAGGGAAGTCAATGTCACCCTTGGGTGCATGAAGGACTGGGGGCAAATCACATTTTCTTCTATGCACCCCTACCCCCTGGTAACCCCTCCATCAGGACATTTATAAAGAGGTAACATCAATTTAAAATAAATCACAAGAACAGCTTTGAGGGCAGCTAGCTGGTGCAGTGGATAAAGCACTGGCCCTGGATTCTGGAGGACCTGAGTTCAAATCCAGCCCCAGACACTTGACACTTACTAGCTATGTGACCCTGGGCAAGTCACTTAACCCTCATTGCCCCGCCAAACAGCAAGAAAACTATAAAAAAAACACCCATCTTCGAAGGACCTGGAACTAGAGGGGGTCTTTGGCCTTGGGATAGTCCTAATAACAGTAATAAAGATGATGATGATGATGATTTTATATGACACTTAAAGTTTTGCAAAGTGCTTTATTTATTTTTACTTATATTAGGGCAGCTGGGTGGTACAGTGGATAGAGTGCCAGGCCTGGAGTCAGGAAGACTCATCTTCCCGAATTCAAATCTGGCCTAAGATCCCTACTAACTGGGTAACCTTGGGGAAGTCACTTAACCTGTTTTCTTCAGTTCCTCATCTGTAGAATGAGCTGGAAAAGGAAATGGAAAATCACTCCAGTATTTCTGCCACAAAAATAAAAAAAATGTGGTCATGAAGAGCAGGGCACAACTGAAACAAGTAAACAACAACAAATTACTCATATTTATCTTATTGGATCCATACAACTGCCCCAAGAGGTAGATTTTATTATTATCTGCATCTTATAGATGAGGAAACTGAGGCTGAGTATTCAGTACCTTGCTCAGAGTCACACAAATTAGTAACTGTCTGAGGAATGTCACCTGGCTGTCATCAGAGTCATTTGGCCCCATTCCTTAAATTTATAGTTGAGGAAATGGAGGCCCAAAGAGGTTAATGATAGCTAATATTTACACAGTGCTTTAAGGTTTGCAAAGGGTTTGACATGTATTATCGCATCTGATCTTCACAAAAACTCTGTAAGACAGGTTCTATTATTTATTCCCATTTTTAGAGATGAGAAATCAGAAGCTGAGAGGAGATGAGTGACTTGCTGGGATCTCATAGCTAGCATTTTAGATGTAGAATTCAAACCCAGGTCCTCTGATTTTTAATTCTGATTGTCTTCCATAATAACAAACATGCATCTTGTGGTTGGTGTGAAAAGGGGGGAGAAGGAAGAAAAAGGGATTTGTTCTAGTGACAGAGTTAGTGGCAGGTGGAGTAGGGCGTTTTGAAAGTGATGATTGAATGTATTTGAACTTCAAGTCATTTTAGGACCGGCTAGGGGAACACCTCCTTCCTTTCCTGAAGAAGGCTGCACCTCTCTAAGTCGATGCCTGATACCAACATCCATTAACACATCCTTCTTAGAGTGTAGAGCCAAGGACAACCCTCCTCCCTTCTCCTATTTCCCTATGTCCTCTGGATAGTCTGGACAGCAGTGCTTAGGGCTAGGTTAGTCCGATGTCTTCTGTAGTGCTTGTCCTTTCTTTTTATTGTGCCTCATTGGAAACTCAACACTAACCCAGCCCTCCAGTGAGCATTTCTAGAAGATATAGGTGTCCTTGGGTTGAAGTTAAACAGAATCACTTTGTAATGACAATATTAAAAATGGAGATGTGAGACTCTCTTTTGGGATCAAGGATAACTCAATGGGTAGGAGGAAGAAAGAAGAAAAGATAGAAGGGAGGGACAGTGGGAGGGAGAAAGGAAAGAAGGAAGGAAGGAAGGAAGGAAGGATAGAAGGGAGGAAGGGAGGAAGGGAGGAAGGGAGGAAGGAAGGAAGGAAGTAGAGAAGCATTTATTAAATGCCTACTAGAGGCACTGTTCTAAGTGCTTTAAAATATTACCACATTTGTTCCTCTCAACAACCTTGGGAGGCAAGTGATATTATTATCCCCACTTTAAACATGAGGAAACTGAGGCAAGAAGAGGTTAAATGACTTGCTTAGAATCACATAGCTCATAAGTGTCTGAATCTAGATTTGAACTGAGATCTTCTTGTTTCTAGGTCCAGAGCTTTATCCACTGCACTGTCATGTAGCAGGCCAAGATGAAGTCGATTCAGGTTTGAAATTGTAATGAAATGAGATACTCACAGATTATCCAATAGTAAACAAAAGGAGATTTCCTTGACCTCGGACAGCTCTAAACTTTTTGACACTTACAAGGTCATAGTTATTTCTATTTTCTTAGTCTAAGAGTAGGAAAGAATAGATCCAACAGAAACAGGGAGAAAAAAAAAACAGCCTAGTGATGCATTCAGTCATGTATTGGCCCAAGTGTCCAACGCAGTCTGTTGGCATTAGCTCTCTCTTCCCACCCAAAGGCTTACAGCACTCCTTCAATCACCAGCAGGAAAAGAGGATGGGGCAGGGTTGCATTGGTCTTTTGTAATCATGCTCAGTTCTGGTTCAACATGTAATTAAACTTCACCATGTGGTGAGGGGACAGGAAACAGTAATAGACTATAAGCACATGTTCAGAAGGGGACCTGCAGGACCTCCATTTACACCTTCTCAGAAATGAGTTTATCCTGGTTTCAGGTGGGGAATTGAAGTAGGCAAAATGCTTTGCATGCTCAAAGGATGAAATTCACAGTCAGTCCTCTCATTACACTGATTTGAGGAACACAAGAGACCTTCAATCATATTCTCTGTTTAAAAAAAAATGTTAAATATCTCTCCCATCAACCCTCCACAACAACTAAAATTCTGTCATTAAAATTAGTCCTTTGTGGCTGGTGACTATGGCTGAGAATGCCAAATTTAAGATACAAATGGTATACCACAATAGGACCGGGACCCATTTATCAGACTAACAAGCCATTACTCTGGGAAGCCAAGAACAAGGGCCTTGCAGGAACAGAACATGAAACAGTAAAGTTTTACCTGGAGCAGGGTAGAGAAAGAACCTTGGATCATCCTCCTAGCTCTAAATTCTTTGGTTCTATGAATGGAGAGAGAGTAGGCCCAGTTGGGTTATAATGTAGAAAGGAAGAAACCTGGACACCCGTGGGGTAACATGAGGACCCAGGGACTCCCCTCAGTGAAGGAAGGAGCAAGTAGTGAGAAATCAAACTTCACCCTGTGGAATACAGAACATTGTGTTTGTCATTAGGAGACCTAGCTTCTAGCACCTACTCCACTCCTAAATCTGATTTGGAAAAACATCACTTACCCTCACTATGACTTATTCTTATTCCCTAGAATGAGTGATGGGTTGAGTGATCTCCATAGTCCTATCCAGCTCTAATATTTTGTAATTCTAAGGGTGGTTCATTGGTTCATCAGTCCATCCCTCCCTTCCTTCCTCCATCCCTCCCTCCCTCCATCCATCCATCCCTCTCTCTCTCTCTCTCATCTATCATTTTTTTTCTTTCATCCATCATGAAGACACTATAGGCTATATGGCCTTGGTGGAGAGAATAGTGGGATAAAAATGCTAGTGGGCTGGGAAATTTCTGGACCATGCAACCTCATTTATCTAGTCCTCCACCCAATGAGACTCTGAGACTCAGGTACCCTATCAACTAAATGAGACATTTGGATTGAATAATTTCTAAGGTCTCTTCAAGATCTAAAATTCAATTCAACTCAACTCAATTAAATTTAATTAAATGATCATTTATTAAGTAGGAACTGCATGCAAAACACTAAGATACAAAGAAAATAATAAAAGAATCCCTGTCCTCAAGGAGTTCACATTCTATAGTATTGATGCAGATGAGTAAATTCATGGTTTACGTAAAGTAAATACCAAGGTAATTTTGGCAGGGGTGGGGGGTTTGGGGAGGAAAACATTAATACCAATAAGATCAAGAAAACTTCTTGTGGGAGGTGGCACCTAATCTGGGGCTTTGAAGGCTCTGTGGATTCCAAAGGCAGAAGTGAAAAGAGTGAGCATTCTAGCCATGAACAAATACATCAACTTATTTAGCCCTGACCTCTTTGCTAACTTCAAGTGTTGTACCTTTAGCTGCCTACTAGAGAGCTGAAACTACATGTCTCATAAACATCTTTAAATTTAATATGTCTAAAACCGAACTTATATTTTCCCCTAAATTCTCCTCGCTTCCAAACTTCCTTATTCATGTCAAGAGCACCTCCATCTCTCCAGGCACCCCAGCTCACAACCTACATGTCAACATCACCCCCTCATATCCCCCCAAACAACCTTTTGCCAAAAACTGTCTATTTTACCTATGTAACATATCTCACATATGTCATATTATCACCACTGTACTGCCACCACCCTGCTGTAGACACGCATTGCCTTACCCCATAACTATTTCAATAGCTTGGTCATAAGTCTCTCTCTACTCCAATCCATCTTTCTCCACTCAGGTGACAAAGTGATCTTCCCAAAGCACAGGTCTGACTGGCTTACCCCTTACTTAATAAACTGTAGTGGTTCCCTATCACTTTAAGGATCAAATAGAAAATCCCCTGATATTCAAAGCCCATCATAACTTGCCCCTATACACCCTTCCAGTCTCCTTACACCTCATACCTCCCCAAGCACTTTTCCATACAATGTCACAAGCCTTTGAAGTTGAGTTGAATTGAATTTTAGATCTGGAAGAGACCTCAGAGATCATTTAATCCTAATTTCTCATTTTATGCATAAGGCACCTGAGTTTCAGAGATTATCAACTTGTTGTAATGAAAAGAGTCTGGACAGCAGCTAAGTGGCACTGTGCATTGAACACTGAACTTGGAATCAGAAAGCTCTGAATTTGATTCCTGACTTAGGCACTTTGTGATACCAGGCAAGTCACTTAACCTTGCTTATAATAACTAATAATAATTGCTATGTGCTAGGCACTATACTAATTACTTTACAATTATTATCTCATTTGATCCCAACAACCTTGGGGGAGAGGTACTATTATTAATCCCCACTTTACAGATGAGGAAAATGAGGAAGACAGGTTATGTGACATGCCTAGTGTCACATAGCTAATAAGCATCTGGGGCTGGATTTGAACTCAGGTCTTCCTGACTCCAGGCCTGATACTCTATCCATCAAGCTTTCTAGCTGCCCCATAATATCTCCATAGGAGATTATTTAAACATCCCACCATGAGCACTATTTTTAAGTATAGAATGTACCTTATACATCTTCACTGTATCTATGGGAGTTTTAGGCCAATAGAGTCAGAGAGTGTAGGACTGGAAGGGGGCCTAGACTAGACTTTCTGCCTTCTCATACAGTGTTTTTATTTACTTCTCCAATTCTTCCTCAGTTCAACAAGAAGGCCCTGACAGAGTGCTCTGGATTTGCCAGTTTTTCATATCTACAGGTCATGGCTGGCCCAGAGCCATCAAGGTATAGGAGGCTGTACTTTACTTATCTTTGAGGATGAGTTGGCACAGACTTGCTTTTTGTTGATTTTCTTTTCTCCAAAGCATACATATTTTATATTCCAGAAGCTTTTCTCCATCAGCAAAATCATCTGTATCAGTCCCAAGTTTCTCGTGAAGACCAACTCTGTCCTGATTAACTCTATTTATATAATTTATTTTGGTTCCCAGCTTCCCATTAGGTAGATCAATACTTATTTAAATGAGAACAGGGTATATTTTCAGCTACTCCATTCATGTCGATCACACACCCCACAGTCTACTGAGTTTATCTCTCCACCAATGGACATTAGTCAGGATTACCTAGATCATAACAAAACAAAACAAAACGAGGAAAAAGAAGAGATAAAAGGAAGGTGGAAGCACAATCTTTTCTTTCACATTGGGATTGATCAAATGATTTTAGGATCTTACTAAAAGTTTTACAGAGCCACAAGCTGAGAACTGGTTTGAGAGCAAGATGCCCAGTGAACATGTAAGATTTCCAGATTTTCCTGCAAAGCAAAGAGACAAAGCCAGATGGGCTGTGGCATGTGTCCTAGTGCTGGCATTAAGTCCTTATGACAGCAGGAAGTGACTAGCTCTTTAAACCAGCTTCATAGGAAGATCCTGGGCCCATTTCCCAGACCCAGTAACAAGTTTAAGCAGGCCCATTGTAAAAAGAGGTGTTATTGTTGAGTTTGCTTTTTATGTGCAGCAAACAATGAGTAGAGAAGAGAGATGGTGGAAAATCTTTTGAAGACAAGATAGGTCCTCATCTGTTATGACTTATATGTGGCTTTGCCTGAATAATAATAATAATAATAATAATAATAATAACAATAATGTGACAATTATATGGTATTTTACAGATATTGACTCATTTGATCTTCACAAAACCCCTCTGATGTCTGTGTGAAGAAGCAGTGCATGCTTATGGAGAAATAGATGGAGAGCTGGGCCTGGAGTGAAAATGTGTGTTCAAAACTGGCTTCAGAAACTTACTAGCTATGTGACTTTGCACAAGTCACTTAACCTTGTTTGCCTCAGTTTCCTCATCTTTGAAATGTGCTGGAGAAGGAAATGAGAAACTATTCCAGTATCTTTAAAGAAATCCAAAATGGGGTCATAAAGACTCAGACACCATTGAAATGACTAAATGAAAAAAAGGGGGCAGATAATAAGACCTTCTTTCCAGGGTTGTGTGAAGATCAAATGAGATAATTTTGCAAAGCACCAGTCACAGAGCCAGACACCTAGTAGGTATTTTATAAATGCTAGTTTTTAAGCAATTATTTTCATCAGAGAGCTTTTGTACTTCCTTTTCCATTTGGCCAATTTGACATTTCAAGCTGTTGACTTTTTTTTTTTCGTGACCCTCCTGCATCACTCTCATTTCTCTTTCCATTATTTTCCTCTACCTCTCTGACTTTCTCTTCAAAGTCCTTTTTGACCGCCTCTATGGCCTGAGACCAATTCATATTTTTCTTGGAGGCTTTGGATATAGGAGCCCTGATGTTGCTATCCTCTTCTGATGGTACATCTCATTCTTCCTTGTCACTAAAGAAACTTTCTATGGTCCGCATCCTTCTCTGCCTGCTCATCTTGTCTGTCTTTTACTTGACTTTTAACTCCTTCTTAAAGTGGGGCACTGTTTCCAGGCTGCACTGTCCCAAGCTTCAGGGGGTCCCAGGTGGTACAATTTAAGGAGGGGCAGGTTCTTCTCTTACCTTTCCTGTTCTGTGGTCTGTAGATAACCCCAGGCCAACTTGCTAATTAATTAGGCAGCAAAACTTTGTGTACTGTGGCTGTTAGCTCTGATGAGCCCACACCCCCTCCCCCAACTGGGCCACCATAACCCAAGCCTATTTCCTGGTTCCAGCATGGGTGAAACACCAAAGTTCTGCCTCAGCACCAGTAGAGACCCCTGTAATCTCCGCCGCCATCCAACCGCTCAGCCCTCTCACCAGACTATGAACTTAGCTCCAGAAGACGTTGATGCTGCAACTGATTCAGAGGCTCTGGGGATCTCTTTCTCTGGCAAGGCCTTCCTGGTACTGGATCTGTGTCAGTGTGACTTCAGGGTTGGACTCCACTCCTACCCTGGCCCAGTGACCCCCTCCTGCTGACCTTCTTAGCAGTCTTTGGTTGGAAAATGATCTCAGCCCATTCTTTTATGGGTTCTACTGCTCCAGGAATTGTCCTATGACATTATTTAATGCTAGCTATTATGATGATTTGATTACCCCTTTTTTGTAAATGAAGAGATTTATTGACTTGCCCAGGGTCACACAGCTGGTAGAATGTATCAGAAACAGCATTCAAATTTAGGACTTTCTGTATCCAAGTCCAGCACTCTATCCACTATGGCACCAAGCATGGATTGGATGCCCGTCTTTGGATCTTTACAGTGGAAATGGACATTAATGACAACCTGGTTCAACCGCCTCACTTTGCAGATGAGAACAATGAGGTTTAGGGAGGCCAAATGAGTGGTCTAAGGTCATGGAGGGAGTGAGTAGCAGGGCAGATTAGAATCCAGTTCTTATGATTCCACATCCGGCATCTTTTCCAATGGACTACACTGTCTTCTCAGCTTTCTGAAAGTTTCTGATAGTATCTATTTTCAGAACCCAAGTAGCCTCTCAGATAAAGAAAAAGATCAATACTTCTCTCAAGCCATTAGATGATGCTTACCTAGAAGTGGTCCCCCTAGTTGCAACTCTTCCAAGCCCCTTGCTCTGGGATTGGCACCATATGTTTCAAGATGGGATGGTATCATTGATGATGAATCTGCATAAGGGGAGACTTGATAACCAACAACTGTTGGCTATCATGCATATGGTTCTTTCCAATATGTATATGGTCTCTTTCTATACCTTCTTATTTGATCCTTATTTGTAAGAAGCAGCTAGGTAACTTATTGGATAGAGCAGTGGGCTGGGAGTCAGGAAGACTTAAGTTCAAATTTGGCCTTAGACTAGCTCTGTGACCCTGGGCAAGTCACTTAACTTGTATTTGCGTTAAATTGCTGGAGAAGAAAATGGTAAACCACTCTAGTATCTTTGCCAAGAAAATCCCATGGACAATATGGTCCACAGTGTTGCAATGAGTCAGATGTGACTAAACCACAACAACACAACCCCCTGAAGCAGGTACTATGTATGTCCCCATTTTACAAGGGAAGAAACTGAGGCTGAGACTGTAATTCATTTGCCATGGGTTACATAGCCAGTGTAACTGAGGAAGAACTTGAACTCATCTCTTCCTGACTCAAACTCCACTGCTTTAGCCAGGAGGCCATTTAAAACCCAAAGGCATTCATGTCATCTAGTGTAAGGACTGTGTTTGAGGAAAGAAAATGCTTCAATAACAAAAAAGGATCCATCAGGTGGTTCTGATTAAAAGCCTCACCCTTGGAATTAGGGACTTATTGATCAGGGAGCCTTGGTAATCCTGACCCTTTCAATAATCCTGGAAATCTCCTGGAAAGACTGGGTGCCACTGTCAGTCAGCTCAAGCATCACTTGAAACAATGTGATCTAGGGGAAGGTACTAAACCGGGAGTCCAGAGACCTAGGATTTGGTTCTGATTCTTCCTATCTCTAGACCTTTCCAGCTCCAACATCCTACAATTCTAACCCATGGTCACATGTCAGCATTGAGGTGGACCCCTGCGAATTTCCAAACTGCTGCCTTTTCCTCCACCTGTCTCTCCCCGACAGTGATATCCAAATTACTCACCACCTGCAGTTAGAATGGTGAATAATTGAACGTCTGAAAATATTAAAGGACTTCTTTTTAAAAAATCCCTTAAATATTACCTACGTGCTTTTATGGTAGCCAGCAGGGTTTCTTCCTTTTGCACATGGCTTTAGATCCCCTGAGCCTGAGAAGTTGTTCAGAATAATACAGGGAAATGCATCCCTACCTGGTAATGTGTTATAATTTCTAGATCTAGCTGTGGATGGAAGCCAAGACTAGGTTTATACAAGTTGGAGAAGAATAAAATGTCCCTAACTGTAAATAAGCACGAGTGCCAATAGCTTATTTTAATGTACTGCATTACTGATGACTGTGGCTTAGCAAAATGCCCTAGAGGACTAGAAGGAGAGAAGTGAGCCAAGAGATTGGGTAATAAGCCAGAAAGGGCAAATCAATGCCCTTTAAGCTGAGTTCTTTTACAGGTGGGACAATGGGACTGGGGATGAAAAATGATGAAGCAGGAGGAGAGGGGTCTTGGAGATAATGTGGAATCTGGTTTGTCTGTCTTAGTCCCTTGACATGAAATAAGTTCCCTTATGTTGTGATTTCACAAAATTGGTTTTCCATCTATAGCCAAGTCTCAATTAATTTGAGGCTCATTTATCCAGTTCATGATCATTTAGACTTTGGGTTTTTCCACCTTTTCCTCTGTCTGCCTTTGGACCATTTCAGTACTTACTATCATCATGATGGTGCCCAGGAAGGGGAAGGGAACATAAAAGCCAAAACCAATCATGGGCTGCACTCTGTTCCATGGGCTGCACTCTGTTCTGATGGATAAAAGGAGGTTATATGTGTGTGTGTGTGTGTGTGTGTGTATATATATATATATATATATATATATATATATATATATGAAAGCACTTTGTAAGCATGTCTGGGTGATTGTGGCAGTGGGTTGAAATGAAAATTGGCAAGAAAAAGTTTGTGAGAATCTTGGAGTTTCACTGAAGAAACCTACTGTTCTGATGTTGGGATGCGGACAGTGAATCAAATGTTTGAGTCAAAAAGTGCATTGAAGGCATGTGGCACTGTGGATAGAGCTCCTGGTCTGGAGTTCAGAAGATCTGAATTCAAGTCTTACCTCAGATGATAGGTAAGTCACTTAACCCTCTTTGCCTCAGTTTCCTCATCTGTAAAAATGGGATGGAGAAGGAAATAGCAAACTGCTCTAGTATCTTTGCCAAGAAAACCCCAAATAGGGTCATGGAGAGTCAGCCACAACTGAAATGACTGAACAACAACAAATCTATTGGGAAGAAAAATATATTTTCAGTTTAAATGAATGAATGGTTTTTGCAGGGATCCTTAGCTTCGTTTTGTGTCACAGATGCCTTTGGCAGTCTGGACAACCTTATAATGACCTGAGAAGAATGTTTTTTTGTTTTTGTTTTTTTTTTTTTTAGTGAGGCAATTGGGGTTAAGTGACTTGCCCAGGGTCACAGAGCTAGTAAGTGTTAAGTGTCGGAGGCCAGATTTGTACTCAGGTACTCCTGACTCCAGGGCCAGTGCTTTATCCACTGCGCCACCTAGCTGCCCCAGAGAAAAATGTTTTTAATGCATTTTATAAAAGTCATCAGATTATAAAGGAAACCAATTAAAATTGAAATATAGTTATATTGGGTATCCATCCAATCATCCATCCATCTATCTATCTAAAGTTAATGGGACCCTGGTTAAGAATCCTTGGTTTAGTGAATGAACCCTTGATTCTATAGCCTCCTAGACTATGGTGGCCCTATAAATCCAGTACCATAAGAAAATATGAACCCATCAATTTCCTTTATACAGTATTTGCCTTAGATTTACATTGCCAAACCTGATAATCATTTCCAAAGCCCATCCCATTAGAGAATAAGCAGTGGATCCACATTTGAGGTAAAAAAAAAGTTAAACTGTTTTGGTTGGCTTAATGTGATATAATTGTCCAATTTCAGAGAAATTTACATGGGTCATATGATCATAGATTTAAAGCTGGAAAGGATCAAAGTCCACCTAGTTTGTTGTTGTTCAGTCATTTTCAGTCATGTCCAACTCTTTGTGACCCCATTTGGAGTTTTCTTGGCAAATATACTGGAGTGGTTTGCCATTTTCTTCTCCAACTAGTTGGCTCCCTTCATTTTACCGATGAAAAAACTGAGGCCAAGTAAGGTTAAGCGATTCATTCAAAATCGTGCATGTAGTAAGTAGCAGTCATAATTGAACCCAGGCCTATAATTCCGAATCTATTGCTTTTTTCATAGAACCACACAAAAGGCAAATTGTGGATGCTACTTTGTGTTCTCCCCTTTGCAGGCTCTTTGTAGATACAGTCTATGCCATCCTTATCACCTAACATTCATGAAAGATAATAAATGGGTGTCATTTTAATAATAGCCTTTGATAGCTAGTACTTTAGATTACAAAGGAAAAAGGGAAAATAAAGGAAGGAAGAAGGAAAGAAGGGAAGAAAGAAAAAGAAAGAAAGAAGAAAGAAAGGAAAAAGGAAAGAAAAGAAAGAAAGGATAGAAAAAAGAGAAAGAAATTAAGAAGGAAGGAAGGAGAGAAAGAAGCAAAGAAAAGAGGGAAGAAGGAAGGAAGGAAGAAAGGAAAGAAAGAAGAGAGGAAAGAAAGAAGGAAGGAAGATAAAGAAAGAAAAAGAAAGAAGAAAGAAGAAAAAGGAAGAAAGGAAGGAAGAAAGGAAGAAAGAAAAGGAAAGAAAAGAAAGGAAGAAAGAAAGAAAAACTTTTTTGGGGGGGAGGAAGTGAGATATAATGGTAGGACAGTGGACTTGAAACTGAAAGACCTGGGTTCTAATCCTTCCTCTGTCACTTACTGGCAGTTTTGTTTCTACATGAAATCATGCTTGTCACTGAACTTCTAAAGGCCTTGGATTTTCTCATCTTTAAAATGAGGGGTGTGATCAGGAGAATGCAGAGAATTCAGAGAAGGCATGAACTGATGCCAAGCGAAGTGAATAGAACCAGAAAAACCATAGACAAAATGACAAGAATCAAATCCCAACTGAATGCTATATAATTGTAACAGACAAACTTGGCTTTCAAAAGAGATAGGAAAAACCCACCTCCTTTCCACCTTAGCTAAGGTGGGGTACAGTGGGTTGGAGTACTGCCTGAGATATTGGATATAATTGATATGTTAGTTGTTTTGAAATGTTTGGGGTTTTTTTAACTAATAAAAATTCTTTGTTATAAGGGGTGCTTCCATATATAACCTACATCAAACCTCTAACTGTTTTAGGGAGGGGGAAGGAAAAAATGGGAGGGAAGGAGAAAAATTTAGATCTCATTTTTTTTTTAGAAAAAAGAATGTTAAAATTGTCTTAAATTGGGGAAAATAAAAGACTATTTTAAAAAGAAAGTTAAAAGGGTTTTATAATTGTGAGGTATTATTCACTAATAACTCTATTAAAAGGTTGAACAGTCAAAAAATAAGGGGTACTTTTATACTTGGAGGATGGAGAAATGAAAATGACATAAAAATTATCAATACTATTTATTTAGATGAGGGGGTAGGATGAGATGATTTCTGAAGTGCATCCCAGCTTGAACATTTTGTGAGTTAGTTCAGTGGTCTTGACTCACATCTGTCTTTTCCCACTTTGGCCTTAAGCTCCTCTCTTGTGCAATCACCAGCTGACACAGCAATAAATACTGCTGGAATGGCAAACTAAGAATTTTTCCTTCCAAAGTGGAACATCGGGCTTTGCTTTTCCAATAAGCCCCTCTTCATTCAAATCTAATTACAAAATGATTTTTAATCATTGCAAAATAAATTCACTCTTCATGTCGAGAAGTATTAAAGCCCTAATTTAAAGAAAAACACATTCTAATGGATTTGCACTAAGGAACAGGACATAGCTGGCCTTGTCAGCTGTTCAATAATTTAACTGCAAATGAAGTGTGCAAAATACAATATTTGTGTCATAAACCATCCTGCTTGTCACATAATAGATTTCTGAAGAGTCATGTTTCAAGACACCAAGCAACATTAAGTCAGAGCAATGAAAGAACCCAGCTGAAGTTTATAGGTTCCATGTGCTTATGAAGGAAGGAATTGAGCTTCACTTAAGCCAGTGACCCACAGGACAGAGATGGCAATGTTTCATTGGTTTCTCTTGTATAAAAGCAATAGTTGAAAATCATCCATCCAACCAGCTTATTTATTTAATTCACCGGCACTCTTCCATGTTCAAGTGGTTATAACACCAATTATCTTCCTGAGGCCATAAAGATGCTACTGTCCTCTTGGTTTCCTTACCTTTAGCAATGCATCCCAGGAACAGAGTGGTAACTAGCAATTTTGGTGCCCAGGGCAAGCTTCACAAACAAACCTGAGTTAAATAACATGATAGACGTCCTCAGATCAACTTTGCAAAACGAACTCTGTTGTTGTTGTTGGAGGGAGAGGAGCCAGGAATCACAGCATCACAGAATTTGAGAGTTGGAAAGGACTTTAGTGCAACTCAAATATGAATAGCTCTCTGCTATAGTGGACTGACAAGGGGTTAGCCAGTCTTCAGTTTGAAGACCTCTGAGGAGGGGGAATCTATTATCTTTGTTGTTAGGATGTTTTCCCACCTAAACTGGTGTATTTTTAGGTGGAACCTTTAAAGTATTCTTTGTGGGGTAGGCACACAGAGGTCACCTTGAAGTGTAGAATTATGCTTCCACCGCACCCCCATTGGCGGATTCCTCCCAGAACCTCTTTTTTTGAAGACTAGCAATATCTCCATTCCTCTCTGGACAACCGGTCCTGGCTCTTTGTACTTTCCCCACAACACCTTGGCTCAGGTAACTTCTGTCCCATTCCCCTCCCTTTTAGCTTGCTTTTATGTGTTGCAAACTCCTCAAAAGGCTGTCTTTCTTTTTGCTTGCATTTGCATTTCCAAGTGCTTAACACAGCAGCTGTCACATAGTAAGTTATCAAGAAATGCTTATTGATTTGACTTGACTAGCACCTGTTGGGGAGGATGCTTCTGGTTAGTTAGACCTGAGCTAGAGAGGATCTCACTTGGGGTGACACTCCTGGGAAGAGAAAGCTATTTGCTAGGTCTCTAGTTTAATCAATTAGTCTTGTTAACTGGTGCTGGGCTCGATTGTTTCTATGTTCATGAAGGAACGGTTAGTACTTTCTAGATGTTAGTACCCTCAGACAAAGCCGTGATTGCTCTCTATTCACTGTTCTGTTCAGGAAGACAGAATTGCAAGAAAACTACAAGTGATAACTCTTAACAGAGTCTGCATAGTATGAAGCAAATATCTTTAATCAAGTGACTTAGTTAAGAGATGGCAGTGGTTGGTTAGTTAACTAGCATTTATGAAGTGCCAGGCATTGTGCTAAGATCTGGGGACACAAAGAAAGGCAAAAATCCCCAAATCCCTGAAACAAAAATAAAAAAATCCAGTTTCTGTTCTCCAGGGGTCTTGCAGTCCAATAGCTTGAAAGGTCTTCTTCAATTGGCCTCTGTACATGTGCATGCTTCTTTTTCACTTACTTGCTGTAAGGACTCTTCAGGTCAATCAGAAGGCAACCCAGAAGTTCCCCAAAATGGTGGCACAGTGGATAGAACACTGGCACTGGAGTCAAGAGAATCTGCGTTCAAATATCACCTCAGACACTAGCCATGTGACTCTGGGCAAGTCACTTAATCCTGATTTTCTCAAAAAGAAAAATGATATACATGCAAATAGTATCCTGTCATATATATCATCTAGAGCCCTAGTTTGTGGAAAGAACAATAAACTTGGAGTCTGAAGATGTTGGTTTGCGTCCCAGCCCTGATACTTACTAGTTATGTGACATTAGAAATCTCTCTTAACCTCTCTGACCCTCAGTTTCATCATTTGTAAATGGGATAATAATATTCTTCCTATCTCACAGGGTTGTTTTGAGGGTCAAAGGACATTTAGACCATATGGTGCTTTGTTAGCAAGAGCTTTTGTTATTTTTACTATGACAATTCCTTTCATTATTGTATTACTACAGTCAGTGGTAGCATTAGTGTCCATAATACCAATAAAAATAATAGTGATGAGGGACAGTTAGGTGGCGCAGTGGATAGAGCACCAGCCCTGGAGTCAGGAGGACCTGAGTTCAAATCCGGCCTCAGCCGCTTAATACTCACTAGCTGTGTGACCCTGGGCAAGTCACTTAACCCCAATTGCCTTACCAAAAAAAAAAATAGTGACGATACATGGAAACTTGTTGGTTGCATATTTAGAGAAATATGAAATAGCTCTTTGTTTTGGTAACCAGGTTATTATAGCTGCCTTTTGACATTTCTGGTAGAATTATCTTTTTTTTAAGGGCAATGAGGATTAAGTGACTTGCCCAGGGTCACACAGCTAGTAAGTGTCACGTGTCTGAGGCCAGATTTGAACTCAGGTCCTCCTGAATCCAGGGCTGGTGCTTTATCCACTGCGTCACCTAGCTGCCCCCTAGAATTATCTTTAGGCTACTTTCTAAATTTCAGGGCAGGTCACCTGAAGAATGGCTATCCAAAGTTCAAGGCATGCCTTGGGGCTGCATTCCTAAAAATGGAGCATATGAGACACCACTAGCATGTTTTCTGTCAAGAGCTAACCAGAAGGTACAACTAGTTCAAATTTATGGAAAAAGCACAAGAAAATGATTTACAAGAAAACATTTTCCTCCCTTCATAAACTCAGGGACCACTGTCCTGCAAACATGCATACCATCAAGGAAGAGAAGTCTTCATGGCAAACACCTATGGATGGGCAACTTCTACCTCCAACATTTTGGGTCCTTTATATCTTTTTATGACATCCCCTGTGCTGCTCATCTATAGATGAGATGTCTTGGCTAGGCACACTGCTCTGCCATCCTTGCCAGACTGACTTTCTTCAGTACATGTTGCTCTTCTACACTCACTTGGCCTATCCTCTGTGGAAGGGGGAGGGGCAGTACATTGATCTGTCTCTTGGCCACGGTGTTTAGCACTTCCAGATTCTGAATAAATGGAAATCCATGGCTTGAGAACTACTAGACTTTTTCATAAAGAACCATTAACAATAACCTGAGGGGCAACTAGGTGGCGCAGTGGATAGAGCACCGGCCCTGGAGTCAGGAGTACCTGAGTTTAAATCCGGCCTCAAACACTTAACACTTACTAGCTGTGTGACCCTGGGCAAGTCACTTAACCCCAATTGCCTTACTAAAAAACAAAAAAACAAAAACAAAAACAAAACGCCAATAACCTGGTACCAGTAGGAAGTCTCCCCTGTTTTGGTCCTTCAGCATCTTGGATCTGAGACCATCCTGTGAGTACCAGAATTCCAACTCCAGGAACCAAACTTTCTCTGTGAATACCTCTGCAAGTGTCAGTTTCCCCATTTTAAACTCAGTCCTTTATATTTGCTTACAAAAGTGAATTTAGAAATGGCAATCCACTCCCAAGGTCAAGTCTGTTATGTCTGCCAATCCTGATATCTACCTCCCCACTCGCTTTTTGAAAATGCAAACATAGTCACTGAACAAACTGCAAAAGTCTGAACTTATACTTATTTTTTCCCACTTAATACTATTTAATTTTTCCCCAATTACACATAAAGATAGTATTCAACATTCATTTTTGTTTGATTTCCAAATTTTTCTCCCTCTCTTCTTCTCTTCCTCCCTCCCCAAGATAGCAAGCAATTTGATATAGATTATACACGTGCAATCATGTTAAACATATTTCCACATTAGTCATGTTGTCAAGGAAAAATCAGAAGAAATGCGAAAAACCACAGGAAAGAAAAAAGACAAACAAAAATACCCAGTGAAAATAGTATGCCTTGATTTGCATTCAGACTCCACAGTTCTTTCTCTGGATGTGGGTAGCATTTTCCATCATGAGTCTTTTAGAATTCTGATGTTTTACTTATTGAGAAGAAGTACAACAACAAGAATCCTTACATCAGCCAATGAATTTATCCATCTTGTAGGCTGAGTGGACTTATGACATACTAATTAATTTTTTTTTTTTTTTGCTAGGGGGTACAGACCTATAATTTTGTTGGGGTAAAGAGCTTACAGTTTGGAAATGCCTCTTCCAAAGTAAACCAGCAACTATTCTGCAACTTACATCCTTAGAGAGATTCAACTAGGACACTAAATTGCCCAAAGGCACACACACTTAATATCTATCAGAAGCAGTTAGGTGAAACTTCATGACTCCAAGGCTTATTCTTTCTCTATTCTGCCTCTTAGAATAGGCACATGAATGGCAATAGCTAATCTAGCTACACTTCCCACATTTCAAAGATTGCCATACCATTCTCCTGAGCATAAACCTATAGACATCCACTTAGCAGTGAAACACGGCCCCATTCCATTGACTTATGGAGGCCCATAGAGCAAGAACTCTTGAATTTCAGTAGTTCTTCCCTCTGGCCCATTGTCCCAATCCCTCCTTTCAATCATATATCTTCCTTGCTCTCCCAAAGCAGTCCTGGGAGACACAGCATATGCGGTACATGTTGGTTAGTTTTACTAACCTCCCTCCTGCTCTCACTGGCTCCTGCTTGTCTGGCTTTGTTTGAAATGTCCTTTAAGAGAGGATCCTACATTTCCTTAATGGTGAAAATTAACTCTTCTCTCAGGGCGCCATCAAACTAAGTGCATTCCTGCTTGGCCTGAAGATTCCCCTTACTCATCAGGAGAAGATGGTGTCAGGCAATCATCTCAGTTGGAGGAGAAACCTCTTACTTCAGCTCCTCTCATGCTTCAGATGAGGGACATGTGTAGGGGTGTGTATTTTAAGACATCCTCTGATACCAAAATACTATGTTCAGACACTAGCGTCTTTCCTTTCAATAATCTCCTTTGCTTCAAGCATAAAGAACAATCTGCCAGAAACTAGTTGTAGCTTTCTACAGGAAGTAAGCCAAAAGATGGCTTGGAGACAATGCTTTTATTGTTTTTGCTGATTAGGGTTATCAAATACATTCAAACCTGCAGCACTGAAAAGGCTATATTTACCTTTCTCCTTCCCTGGTGGCCTGCTTTCAGGGGGACAGGATAGAAAGAGCAGGAGATAGGATGCTGAGGCCATATATGGGAAACTGACCAGACCATAGTCGGGGGAGGGGAGCAGGAGCAGGGCAAGTGGCAAATAGACAAGAGCTTCATTCTAGCCATAGTGTAGCATAGAAGGAATTGAGAAGAAAGTCTGGGAAGAGGAGAGGATAACAGATTTTTCCTGTCTATGAGTGATTTAAAGGTTTGAAATTATAATTTTGGGTTAAGTACCAGTCTTCCAACCAATGCTTGTGGACCAACTGCAGAACTTAAAAAGAGGGACTGTTTCAACTTTGACTTTCTAACCCTAGCAACATAGGGAAGCTAGGTGGTGCAGTGGATAGAGAATTGGACTTGGAATCAGGAAGACTTGTGTTCATGATTTCAAATTCAGCCTCAGACACTTACCAGTTGTGTGATCCTTAACTTAACCCTGTTTGCTTCAGTTTCCTCATCTGTAAAATGAGCTGCAGAAGGAAATAGTAAACCACCCCAGTAGCTTTGCCACAAAAACCCCAAATAGCTTTTTCAACTGAAATGACTGAACAAGAAAGCCTTAGCTACTAACCATCATAGTGTGTTGTACAAAATAGATGTAGGTACTTTAAATGATTGATTGACTGATAGACCTTTGAAAAAGTGCATTATAGGAGGGGACTTCAATATTATAAGGCTATCCAAAGTATTTTCCATCTTTGTTAACTCATCCTACTTTTATTTTCTTAGGGATTTAATCCTTGGTATCCTCCCATGCTACTCAACTACATATGAACTGAAGCTGGAAGGAGGCTTAGAATCTCATTTCATCTCATCTCATCTCATCTCATCTCAGTGCTTCATTTTATAGACAAGAAAACTGAGGGCCTAGAAGGGGAAATGATTTACCCAAGGTTATACAGATAGTCAATATCGAGATGGAATTAGGACACAGACCTTCTGACTCCAGAGACTGTATTTTTTTTTTAACAGGATCATACTTCCTCCCTCTGGTATCTTGAACCTTAGAGAATTCTTTCCCATGGATAGTTATATGGATGGTAGGGACATTACAAATTATATTATACAAAAAAAATAAGGATCCAGATCATGAATCAGGCAAGGGAAAGTTATGATTCTTCTGGACACCACGATTTATCTCCTTGTAATTAATTGCCTGTATGTGAAATGTCTGCATGAGGTTAGTGGAGTCATTTCTGGGTACTTAGGGGGAGAGGAGATTTTGTAATATTAGCAAACCTTGTCCCACAAAACTGAGGCAATCTGTATTACTTCAGTTCCCTGACAATTCTTATTAAAAATAGGCTTGTCTTACCCAGAGAGAGGCAGAGTTAAACTGGTGTTCTTCTTTCCTGCTCATCAGGACAGGATTTAAAGGGTTAACTGTAAGGGATTCTCATTTGGTTTTGTTTCTCTGACATTTGGCCAGAGTGAGCCAGATAATAATATATATATATATATATATATATATTTATATTTATATTTATATATTTGGTGAGGCAATTGGGGTTAAGTGACTTGCCCAGGGTCGCACAGCTAGTAAATATCAAGTGTCTGAGGCAGGTTTGAACTCAGGTCCTCCTGAATCTAGGGCCAGTGCTTTCTCCACTGCACCACCTAGCATATATAATCTTTAAGGTTTGCAAAGTCCTTTACAAATATTATCTTCCAACTACCCTAGGAGATAGGTGTTATTATTATCCTCATCTTACACATGAGGAAATTGAGGCAAACAGAGGTTAAATGACTTACCCAGGGTCACAATCTAATAAATATCTTGGGCAGGATGTGAACTCAGGTATTCCTAACAAGTTGCAGGGTTCCAGTCACTGTTACACATAGCTACCTTTCACATGAGAAAAAAAAACATTTGGGGGAAGGGATCTGACATGATGGTCCAGAACACAATATATCCATGGGCTCATTTGCATTGGAAGAGCCAGAAGACCCTTCCACATGGGTATCTTTCTGTTTCTCCATAAGGTTGGGAGTAAAAAAGAAAGATGAGTCCTGCAGATGGATGCCATAGTGATGGGACCCTGGTTTGGGGCATCAGGTGATGGGAGTAAGGTTTTTCTCTGCCACATGACATTTCCAAGGGAGGACTGTGAGGTCCAGAACATGCTGGGAGGAAGCAGGAACTCCTTGGAAGAAAATGAAGATTCCCTCCCATCACAAATGTTTGCATCCTGAGAGACAATTCTGGACACCCCATCCTAGTTACAGCTCTGCCTCTTATTACCTATATAGGCAATGAGGTGGATTAGGATAGCTGAAAAGTAAGCTGTAGCTCCATTAAAAAATCATCTTTAACCTTTAGTTCTAGAGACCCTAATTAAAAATCAATTCCATTTTTTGGGGGTTGTAAATCTGACAGCAATACTGTCTCTAATGGCAAAGGCAAGATAAATAGTATGTCAGGTAAACTCACCAGGAAAATGACATTTTCATTAGCAATTTACTGGGTGTGAAATTTCTACCATGATGAAGCATTCATGAACAATACAGGGTAGCCATCTTCCAAAAGCTCTGGATACAGCTAATTAATGGGGGGAAAATCCTAGATGAAATGTCTGCTACCAAAATTATTTTCGCGTGCTTGGGAGAATTATTTTGTATGCACCTTTCACTGTGGAAATAAGTCAGGACAGAAAACAATAAACAAGATGACATAACAAGATGATTGCAGACTATTGCAGTCCAGAAAAATCTAATCCTGTCTCCTAACAGCATTGCAATCTTTATTGTGGCTGTATGTGCCCCAATTCATCAGCCCATTGCAGCAAGATATTCCCTCCAGCAATCATTCAATTTCAGCGTAGCCCCAGAACAGGTATTGACTTTGGGGACTGGTTATTCATCCAAGGTTCAATGTACCTTCATCAAAAGAATCTCAGGGTAGCCTCAGAAGCATGCTAAGAGGTTCTCCAGAAAGAAGGTAGAGGTTACAAAAAATTCTATCTCATAAAAGATAAGGAAAAAATATATATCTCAAGCTACATTGCCCAGGAGGGCAAACCTAAAGAATTCAAATTATAGAATTCATGGTCCCCCAGGACATTTCCTCCAATTTATCTATTATACCTTAATGAAGTTCAAATGTTTTGCTCCAGTTGGGCCATTCTCCTTGTCTGCCCTTCCCATACCTCATGCTCTTGCCACCTCTGTGCCTTTGCTAGTGTGGTTCTTTGTTCCCCTTTTTTACAATGTCCTCTTCTATGCTCTTTGTCCATTCAAATCCTACCTAGCTTTCAAGTTCCTCCTAATGCATTAAGATTCCCCAAAAGTCTCCAGCCTCCATTAACCTCTTCCTTATGTGAAGTAATATGGGGAATTGAGCATGATATTGCTGATCAATCGATTCTGTTGTAGAAGAAGTTAATATTCATATACAAATTGGACTACAGGACCTCCTGAGATCCCTCCCAAGTGTGAGATTCTATAGAAGGTGTCATACAAGGTATCATAAAAGTCTTAGTGTACTTTTTTTTTTTTTAGTGAAGCAATTGGGGTTAAGTGACTTGCCCAGGGTCATACAGCTAGTAAGTGTTAAGTGTCTGAGGCCAGATTTGAACTCAGGTACTCCTGACTCCAGGGCCGGTCGGTGCTCCATCCACTGCGCCACCTAGCTGCCCCTGTAATTCTTTTTTAAACTTATTCTTTGGTGAGGCATTTGGGGTTAAGTGACTTGCCTAGGATCACACAGATAGTAATTGTTAAGTGTCTGAGGCCGGATTTGAACTCAGGTCCTCCTGAATCCAGGGCTGGTGCTCTATCCACTGCACCACCTAGCTACCCCCTTAGTGTAGTTTTAATCTATTAAAAGCCATTTTAAGCTATTAAAGCTTTTAAAGCTTCTTGAAGTAAGATTTTTGGGACACCTTATATTGTCCTGTTTTTAAAGGTTAGGGACTGGACTGGTGATTTCACTTGTATAGGGTACTCCCAGATGAGTGAATTCTCTCTACTAATGCAGAATGTAGGTCAGCACCTTCTCTGCAACTTAGAGTCTTAGAGACTTGCCCAAAGATGTTCAATGACTTACTAAGGTCACATAGCTAGTGTATGTCAGGATTTGAACCCAGATCTTTCTTAGGTTCAAAGGTCACCACTCTACTACTTCAATGCTGTCAAAATCAAATGGAAATGAGGAAATTGATGTGAACAGGGTTAGGTGACTTGCCCAGGGTCACACAGATAATAAGTGTCTTGGGTCAGATTTGAACTTGGGAAGATGAGTCTTACTGATTTTAAGCCCAGTGTTCTCTATTCACTGAGCCAACTAGCTGCCCCCAAAGAAGCAAGACATATTTTAAAGGCAGTAAGTGAAATAAGAAGGGACAAACTGCTGTGAAGAACATATAATCAAGATCTTAAATTTAGAGGTGGAAGGAAACTTAGACGTCATTGATTCCAACATTCTCATTTTATAGATGAAGAAACTGAGTCTCAGAAAGGTTAAATTAATTATCCAGAGTGATATAGCAAGGAAATATCTGAAGCAGAATTCAAACCCAGGTCTTCCTAACTCCTAGTCCAGCATTCTATCTACTATGCCATGCTAAATCCATCATGAGTTTTCAGTTGACTACGCACTGTCTCTAGGCTAGAAAGAGAATGTAGAAGGGCTATGTGGCCTGGGGCAAGTCTTAACTAGATTACATAAGCACAAAATTTCAGAGATAGAAAAGACCTCAGTGGTTACCTATTATAATCTGTACCTGAAAATGATCCTTATCTACCATATTCTTTTTTTTTCTAATTTTTTTTTGGGGGGTGAGGCAATTGGGGTTAAGTGACTTGCCCAGGGTCAAATAGCTAGTAAGTATTAAGTGTCTGAGGCCATATTTGAACTCAGGTACTCCTGACTTCAGGGCCGGTGTTCTATCCACTGTGCCACCTAGCTACCCCCTCTCTACCATATTTTTGATAAATGGTCATATTCTTGGGCTCAAAGATTACTGCAGATGGCGACTGCTGCCATGAAATAATTCTTAATTATTTTTTTAATGGGAAATGAGGGTTAAGTGACCTGCCCAGGGTCATACAGCTAGTAAGTGTCAAGTGTCTGAGTACGGATCTAAACTCAGGTTCTCCTGAATCCAGGGCCAGTGCTTTATCCACTGCACCACCTAGCTGCCCCAGCAATCATAAAATTAAAAGAAACTTGCTCCTTGGAAGGGAAGCTTTGGCAAATCTGGACATCTTACTTAATAGCAGAGAAATCACCTTGCTGACAAATATATATATATATATATATATATATATATATATATATATATATATATATATATATTTGAAGCTATGGTTTTTCCAGTAGCAACATATGACTGTGAGAGTTGACTGTAAGAAAAGTTAAGTGCTGCAGAATTGATGTTTTCCAGTTGTGGTGCTGGAGAAGACTTTTGAGAGTCCCTAGGACAGCAAGGAGGTCAAATCACTCAATTATTAAAGAAATGAATTCAGGCTATTCACTGGAAGGTCAAATACTGAAGCTGAAACTTAAATACTTTGGCCACATAATGAGACTCATTGGAAAAAGACCCTGATGTTGGGAAAGACTGAAGACAAAAGGAAAAGGGGATGCCAGAGGATGAGATGGATAGATAGTGTCATAGACCATGAATATGGACTGATTTCAAGACATAGGAGAGGATAGAAGGACCTGGTATGCTGTGGTCCATTGGGGTCACAGAGTCAGACACGGCTAAACAACTGAGCAACAACAGCATTTGTTAGGAAGTTTTCCATGGCATCTTGCCTAAATTGACTTCTTTTCAACTTCTACTCACTTTTTCCGGTTTTGTTCTCTGAAACCAAATGCAACGTCCCTTCAAATACTTAGGGATGACATTATGCCCCTCTCCCACTTCCAATGTACTCTCTCTTCTCAGGGTTAAACATTCCAGTTACTTCAATAAATCCTCATGTGTCATGGATTTAACAACCTTCCCTCTTCTGGTTGCCCCACTGGACAGCTTATCAATGTATTTCTTAAGCCGATGCCTAAAACTGAATATAGTACTCTAGATGAGGTCTAATGAGGAAAAAGTACCATGAGACTCTCCCCTCCCCATTCTAGGAAGCCATGCCCCTCTCAATGTAGCCCAATATAACATCAGAATTTTTGGTTGTTCCATCTCCTTGATGACTCATATTGAGGTTGAGACCCACTAATTCCTCTCTTCTCCAGTCCCCAGAATAGACACCACAAGGTGACTGAGGATTCCCTGCTCCCTGGAGCATCAGGTAGTCCCTCCTCTTTCTGCAGATAGTGCCCAATGAAAAAGCCTGTGTGGCAGTAAATGATGTCAGCTACGTAGGGCATGGAACCATCATTTGAGGTGACAAACTGCCCCAAACCCCTCCACTATGAGCAGCTGTTTCTCCCCAATTTGTAACCTTAATTGAAGACCCACATAATGGTGCAGAGAGAGAAGAGGTGGATAGGAAGCCCCTCCCATCCCCAGATAAATGTTTGTGGATAGATTTTGATTTAGTTCAGGAGACCTTCAGAAGGGGAAGGAACATTCTGAGTAACAGCAAAGTCGGGTCATTTGTAACCAG
This sequence comes from Dromiciops gliroides, assembly GCF_019393635.1. Lineage (NCBI taxonomy): Eukaryota > Metazoa > Chordata > Mammalia > Microbiotheria > Microbiotheriidae > Dromiciops > Dromiciops gliroides. Next base: position 548,830,244 of record NC_057861.1, read on the forward strand.
TCAATAGGCAACTCTTCTTTCCCCAGTAAATTCTCTGTCTTGCATTTCAGTGATATTGGCATCTTTGTTATCAAGCTGCTTCTGCTCTATTACTCTTATGGAGGTGTATTGAGTGGATTTGAAAGAACATGTTGCCTTATTACAGATAGAGAGCCTTGTATTTATGACGCACATTTTGGGGGTAATGTGCCTGCCGGGTTTCTGCCAAAGGAATGACAAATGCTATCAGGTTTTTCAGCTCTGCCTGATTCTGTTCCATCCTCTACCCCTACCCCAGGGAGGCCTCTCCTGTCTCAGCTTAATGGGGATATATTGGGACAAATTTCTTGTCATAGTCCTAACTTGCAGAATTTCTCTCATCCCAAGCAGCAGCTAGGCTTGGCTAGGCTTGAAAGACTGAGAATGGGCAAATGGGTGTGACAGCTTAGCCCAAAGCAGACCAAGCAAATCTAACAGGACAGCAGGCATCTGGACAGAAGAACACTCAGAGAGAGGTCATTTACTCTCCTTGTAAAGAGTGCTAGGCTTGGAGTGAGGAAGACCCAACCAAGTTCAAATCTGACCTCAGACATTTGCTAGCTGTGTGACTGTGGGTAAGCTACTTAACGCTGTTTGCCTCAGTTTTCTTAACTGTAAAATGGGAATAATAATAATAGCACCTATTTCCTAGAGTTGTTGTGGGGCTCAAATAGGACAATATTTATAAAATACTTAGCACAGTGCCTGGCATATATTGGGCTCTTCGTCATCACCTTCACCATAATTACCCCCACACCATCATCATCATTATATCTCTGGGTCTTAGCTTCTTCATCTGTGCAATGAGAAACTTGGCCTAAATGACCTCTCAGGTCCTTTTGAACTCTAAATCTATGATCCTGGTAACTTTTAGCTCTATGAAAATTTATTTGCAAATATTTGTTTTGTAATTCATCCAAATAAAGTAACTTACTGGATTTTGCTAATTCTACACAGATCGCTCTATGGGGAAGATGTGATAGTTTTTGTTGGAAATATAAATCTAAAAGATACTCTAATTCATTTATGTGGTTCTGGTAACCTGGAGAAGTGCTTCCAACTCCCCCTTTCTTTTGTCCTTTGTTTTCTCTTGTTTTGTTTTACTTTGCTGGTCAAATTGGATAGCTGTCTAACCTAAAAGTGAGACTCAAATTCTAATATTAGCTTTGCCAAGAATTTGTAGTAGAACTCTTGATCACCTTCTCTCTTCTCACACTGCCACCAATCTGGTATGAGCCCTCATTACTTTTCATCTGGACTATTGAAATTGCCTTGTGTGTTTTTCTCCCTGCCTCAAATCTCTCCCTAGGCTAGTCTATCCTTCACTCAGCTGTCAAACTGATATTACTAAAGCACATGTCTTTTGACCAGAACCAAGAGAACATTATATACAATAACAGTAATGTTATTTTAAGAACAATTTTGAGTGAATAAGTTATTTTCACTATTATAAATACCCAAATTAACTATAAAGGACATATGAAGAAAGTTGCTATCTGCATTCAGAGAAGGGACTGAAAAATAGAATCATGCATAGAATATAGCTTCAGTTTCCTCATTTATAAAAATCTAGAGGGTCCAATATATACAAAAATATAGCAAAGAATTGAACAAAGATAAAAGCTTATTCTTTTTCTAAACAATGGTTAAACACACTGGTATATGACTATAGTGGATTATTATTATTCAGTATGCTGAAAAAATAACTCACTGTGGCTGTTTCTTGGGATTTCCAATCAGAATTTGGTCTGGTGTTCTTTATATGGGGGAGGATATGAAGGAATTAGGACAATAACCAACTATCATGCCACATTTTGACTCCTGTTATTACTTAAAAATGAATATGAAAATTTGAGAGAAATACGGGAATATTTGTATGAAATGATGCTGAGCGAAATAAATAGAACCAGAGGAGTAATAAACTCTATAAAAGGAAACCAAATTTGGAGGAATTGTAATAACCAATCTTGGTCCTAGAGAATGAATTAGGAAATATACCTCCCCTTCTCTCAGTAAAGAAGTAAGGGAACATGGGGTCTGAATGAAATATGCAGTGCCAGGTACAGTTACTCTTTCGGTAGTGTTTGATTAATTTTTTCTTTCTTACAAGACAGGGCTCTATTCCAGGTTTGGGGGTGTGTAGGGATTATATTCAGAAATGACCAAAATGTAAAAATATCAACAAAACATACTTAAATAAATAAATGGATAGCTAAATGAATGAATGAACAAATATATGGAATGTTTTACACCAGACGATCTTTCCCCACATACTCTGGATAGAAAGGTGCACCAGTCACTTAGAATTGTCTTCCTCCTCTAGAATGTCAGCTTACACATTGATATATCTTTTATGTTGATCACCCCCCCTCTCATAAGTAAAAGAAGAGTCCTGAGTCAGATACCCAGATCACTAACAAGTTGTGTGATCTTAGACATGTTCTAGCCAAATGAGAATTGGTTAAAGAACCTGATAATATTTTATCCAGAGAAGTGTAACGATTGGAATGACGCCACCTGCTGGAGACTTACTGTAGAAGAGTTCTGCCCATGAAGCGAAGGTCTTTGAGGGCAAGACCAGGAGTCTTTTCTTTGGCGGGGAGGAAGTGACGCAGACTAGTGGGAGGAGGAAGGAAGAGACTGGCGCTGACTCTAGGGCTCTTTCCTGAGGACGCTGGCGGAGAAGGGAGCTAGAAATGTGCTCTCCCTTTAATAGATAGGAATCTAGGCCTTTTTCTCTCTCTTTACCAAATTCTTATTATCCTTAATAAATGCTTAAAAGTCTAACTCTTGCTAAAGCTTATAATTTATTGGCGACCACTCATTAGATATTTTAGACAGTTTAGCTAGAATTTTAGCCCTTAACAGAAGACAGGGGGCAGGGGAATTGGATGGAACAAATTCTTGTTTGTCCATTATTTCTGAAGAGGACCAATGACACCACAGGGTAATAATGTCTTGACTTGAGAATGAATTAGATTTTAGTGAGGCAGAGTTGCACAAGGTCATCAGCCTCATTCTTCCAGAGTCACAGAATTCCAGTGGAAAGACAAAAGTCAGGCAATCGGCAATGACTCAGGATACAGTGGATGTTCTTGGTGTCTTTGATGTCTGACCAAGCTCTAAGCTCCACAGTGATTGCTTCAGCCTCCTTCATGGCTATTGGAAGAAATTGTTCTCATCCACCCATTCTACTGGGGGAAGAAAGCCTCTCAACTTACTGACTGCTATGAGGTCTGCTGAGACAGTTTACTGGGGTGTGGCCACTGCACATGCCACAGCTTCTTGGAGCCACAGGTGAGAATTAAGTGCCAAGTGGATGAGCAGTCCTGAAAAAGGCTTAGCAGCCTTCACACTAGAGGTACTAGTCCTCCTTGAACATCTCATATGCCCCGTATGACAAATAATAGGCAGCTAGATGGTGCGGTGGCTAGAGTTCTGGGCTTCAAGTCAGGAATACTTCAGTTCAAATCCAGCCTCAGAGACTAGCTGTGTGACCTTGGACAAATCATTTACCTCTGCTTCAGTTTCCTCATCCATAAATTGGAGATAATAGCATCTACCTCCCAGGATTTTTGTGAAGAACAAATGAGATAATATTTTAAAGAGCTTAATAGAATGCCTGGCACATGACAGTTGCTATGTAAATGTTATTATTGTGATTGTTATTATTATATGTAAAGGACTTTTACCTAGACAAACTAAGGGAAGTGTTTAGAAGTTATCAGGATGCAGCATTTGGCTTGATAGAAAATATCATTTCTGACTATATCATTTGAACTATCCCAAAGTGGAATGTGCTGCCTTAGGAAATAGGGGTCTCTCCATCAGTGGAGATCTTGATGCAATAACTAAATGATTACTTAAAACAATCCCCTTTTTTCAAGTATAGCATGGGCAAAAAGGCTGCTGAGCATGGCTCATTTGGGTCCAAAAATCTGTGATTCTGTGTTCCTTCTGTGTCACTCATCTCACTGTCTCTTCCCCATCTGCAAAATGGAGATCATAATCTCTGCATTACTTTCTTCAAGTGTGTGGTTGTGAAATGAAATGGAATCAGGGATGTAAAACCACTTGGAAAGAGTTAGACATTTCCTACAAATGAAAGACATTATAATTTTTATTAGCATTCTGTTTTTCCAAGTGTCTGAGTCAATCCAGACATGCTAGATTGTGCTACAGTGATTTCCAGACCTTCCTGAAGAACAGTCAGTGATGAAGAACATGTACGCTGCTGATACCTATGTTATCGCTTATGTACATTTCATATTCCAATAAACAGTGGGGATTAATCTCCCTTAGTTTTATCGTGATCCTCATTTCCATGTAGACTTAGACATATCAGTCTACCTCTCTCTAGAGGATTTAATCTTAATTGGCTGGTGTACAGAAATCTTTCTTCTACTACTTAGTAGCTGTGTGATCACAGACAAGATATTTAACCTCTCTGAGCCACTTTCCTAGTCTCTAAAATGAGGAGATTGGACTAAATCAAGGGCTTCTAAGGTGTCTTCCAGGTCTAAATGTATAAAGCCTTTGATTATAGATCTGTTGTACTGAGGGAGGGTTATTAGAGCAGATCCCTACTCCCCCTCTATAGCTTTCACTAAAGTACTTCCTATGAAAATGAAACTCCTGGCTCCTTCTGGTGGGCCTTGTATTCAGGCTACTCATGGTCATTCATATGATCTGGCCCTTTGTAGAGTGCCTGTTCAACCAGATATTCCTGGTTGCTTCCTATGGTTGACTGGATATTGCACCAAAGATAGGATAAGATGGGAAGAGCTATTTGCTCAGCAGGCTGACAAGGTATGGCCAAAATCTCTGGTCTTCTCTCTTCTTCATTCTTTTGCACACAACCCTGGCACATAGCAGGCACTTTATGAGTGCTTGTTGACTTCTCTTGGTCTCACTTTCCTCGTTTATAAAAATCCAGAGGGTCCAAAATATACAAACATGTTAATACCCTTTAGGATAGAAAAGACCTAGAAAAAGACAGGTTAGAATATCTACAATTCATCCTTGGGTTTTCCATTAGATAGAGTGGATTTCTCTATTTTCTTCCTCTCCAGAAACAGCTGTGGCAGCTCCATGTGTATGGAAGTGAGGAGTGAGTACATGTGCCAACCTAGATAAACTCAAGACTAGATCTCAAGTGCCCAGATGCCTCTTCTGCTGCCTTTTCCCAAAAATTAGTGACCAAATAGTGATCCAGAGATGGATGTTTCTAGCCTTGGAATAGGCTTCATGAGTTAAAGATGCCCAGGGTCTTTGAGCACTGACCCAAAGTGGGTTGTTTGATGAAATTGTGTTGCTTCTTGGAGAACGGGATTACCATTGATGGATTGTTCTGGAATTCTGAATCCCAAGACATGACCTGGCTGACCAGAAGAACCAGAGCTTGGGTTGCTGTTTGGACAGTGCAGACTGAGGTGAAAATGACATCTGCTCAGCAGTTTCACAAATCTCTCAGGAGTCCTTACCTTCTGGGAGAATAGAAGAGAAATGATGCATAGATAATATGCTTATGTGGCTGTTTATGAGTTTCTATGTGTTCTTTGAGTGTGTCTTGTGTTTTCTGGATCTGTTTAAGGGATCTTGTGAGTCATTTGTGAAGAGTTACATTTTCACAATTTAAGTATTTGAGTATTTGTCAATGGACTGTTATGAGTCTTTTTGTGTTTGAAACATTTCTTTGATTGTGGAATAAATATCTGTCCTATACCTGATATCTACTACTTTGTACACTGAGTGACTTTCATAGTAGGGACCCTGTTAATCCTAACTGTAAGCCTCAGCTTTGCTTAAGGATGGAATAACTCCACTTATGGGGATATAATGAGCTAGAATATTTAAGAAAAGTAAGCTCTCTTTTTCCTTGGGGGTCAAGGTCTCTCAGGACTGAATTGGATTTGCCTGAGCCTAAAGACAGTGCAGAGTTCTGTAGCCAATTTGAATCACTCTCATAAAAAACATTTGTTAAATGTTCAGTGTGTAAATTTACATCTCAGAAATGAGCAAATACTATAAATCAGGGCTTGATTTATTGTTTTGTTTATTGTCTATACTTAAGAGAAAACAATAATCCAGGTTAAACATAAAAATGTTTCATGGATACATTTTCTTTTCTCAGAGAGAGGGTTGTTAAACATTTACTAGCACAGCCCTAGCTAGTGTCCTTCGTGGGAGAGGGGGACACCCTCTGGGCCATAGATTATATTGTGATGCTATGAAAAATGTGTTCTGCTGTTGAGATACACAAAGATAATGATATAGACCTTCTGTCTAGCAGGGTATGGACTCAGAATTGTTTTTATAATTGTAGTAATGGGTTTGCACTATGCCTTCTTTACTGTCTTGCTTGTGATCCATGACAAATACTTTCAAGATGGCTGGCTGAAGTTAGGAATGCATTTTGTGGCTTAGTGGATAGAGTGTTAGACCTGGAATGAGGAAGACCTGATTTAAAATCTTACCTCAGAAACTCAATAGCTGTGTAACCCCAGACAAGTCACTTAACTTCTGTTTATCTCAGTTACCTCAATTATAAAATAGGAATAATAATATCACCTACCTCCCAAGGTCATTGTAAGGCTCAAATGAGATAATATTTGTAAAATGCTTAGCACAATGCCTGACACATAGTAGGTACTGATGTAATTCTTATTCCTTTCTCTCCTTCCCCATTTGGTGGTTATGGGAAGGAGGGAAGCTAACTCATCCACACATCAATTGAACCCAGGATTACCATACTTCCAGCATCTAAGCTCACTAGGTCAACCATCAGCATTTCAAGGATGCTGACACTGTGCACTGTGAGTCATCGGAATTTCTGTGGGGACACAGCACAATGTATTGGGCTGCAACCCAGGCTCCAAGGCCAGTTACGTTACTGCCTTTTTTTTTTCCCTCATGATCTTGATGAAGTCATCAAATCTCTTTTTGTTCACTCAGGCAGCATGGAATAATAGTAGGAGCACTGAAATTGAATTCAGAGAACCTACCCATGCAGACTCAAGCAAGTCATTTGGATACAGAAACTCAGGTTTCTTCTCTCAAAAGTAGAGGATGTGGACTAGATAATGTCCAAGGGTCTCTCCATTCCTATGGTCGAATGATTGGATTATCTATAATGATCTTTCTACCTAATACAGTCCATGAACAACCTAATGGGAGGAATGTATCACCAAGAGGAATAGTGGGAGGTTTGGGGGTTTGGGTGGTGAAGGGGATACTTGAACTGGGAAAGGACATCAAAATGCAACATAGTTCAGAACACATTTGGAGAGACTTACCTCCATGCCCAGGATGAACAAGTGTTTAAGTTAGATGAAAGAGTAGAGGAAAAAAAAACATGGCCTTTGTAGTCCTACCACTGGCACTTTCGTAAAGGAGACCAGGGCAGTAAAAATGATTTGGGCTGTTTGGAGTTTTGTTCTTATCTACAAAGCTGCCTTATAGAGAGGTTTTCAAAGATAATCCTTAGACCATTTAATGTGAAGAAGTCTTGGGCACTTCAACTTCACAAACATCACTTGGTAGAATCAAATGTTGCATCATTTCATGGGAGAAACTAAAGAAATTACTTGGGTGAGTACTGGGAGTATCTTTAAATTGAATCCAGTGGGCCCCCCACCCCATCAAAATATAACAACTTGAAAAGTAATCTGTTCTCTTCATTACCAGTGCTACATCCTGTTTCCTAAATCTCCTTTGAGTTGGTAGTTAAAGGACCCAGCTACATATTCCTAACGTTATTGTTGCCGACTAAAGTGCTTAGTAACGACACAAACATCACTCAGAATCAAATTATCAGATGTACAGACAACACGCTCTAGGATTTAATAGCATCTTAAATGATTGCAGGGAAATGTTCTGTAAAGCTAGTGAAGCACACATGAAAGCTAATTCAATTCTCAAATGAGTAAAAGTGAGAAACTGTTCTTATAAAACGGATGCTGCCCAAGATAGGGCAGTTCGGTCTTTTGCCTCACATGGGAAGAATTCCCAACACCTCTCCCCACTAACCATCCCACTCTGTTAATAAATATCCACTTTTGGCAGTCCTTTCTCCTTGGATCTAGACTAAGGGTTTCTGTTGAAGTGAAAGACCAATTTCCAGTTCAGCCAAGGTTATGTTTAGTATTCACCATGGTTAATCTTTTAGGAGGAAGAAGTTTTTAAAGGAGGCTCGAGGAGATAGCTGAAGGAGGCAAACTGAGCATTGGAATACTGGTCAAGTAACTTTTCAGATTCTTAATACCATATTAAAGATGGAAAAGACCAAATAATACACAACCTTCTCATTTTATAAATGAGGAAACTGAGTCCCAGAAAGGAGAAGTGACTTGCCTGGGGTAATGTAGAGAACACATGGCAGAACCAGAAGTAGAAGGCTACTGGAAGCACAAAGAGATAGATTTACATTTCATAGGAGCTAAGGGAGATGGGGTAGGGGGTACAGTGAATAGAGTCAGGAAGACCTGAGTTCAAATATGGTCTCACAGATACTTACTAGCTGTGTTACCTTGGGCAAGTCACTCAACCCTGTTTGTCTCAGTTCCCTCATCTGTAAAATGAGCTCGAGAAGGAAATGGCAAACCATTTCCATATCTTTGCCAAGAAAATTCCAAATGGGGTCACAAAGAGTTGAACATGACTACAAAAACTGCTAAACAACAAAAGACTCATGGGGAGTATTTCTGGGAATAACAAAACATACCCTCAAGGGACACAGAGAAGAGAAATGACCAGAGATAAAGAGAATAAGTAAAAATAGTGAGATGTAAAATCTAAGGGGAGAAAGAGTCCTGGGTTCTAGATATAGAAGATTTCAGTTTAAATTCCACCCTTGACTTAATGTGTGAGCAATTTATTAAACCTAACTAAAAATCTTTGGTTTTTTCATTTATGAAATGAGAGGGTTTGACTAGATGACCTCTGACCCTATAAACCCATGAGTCCAGGGGAGATTTGAGAGCCTATTGGTAGACAAAGGGGAAAGAGCCAATATAGAAAGATGCAAGATATGAGGAGTGATTGACAGAGTAATGTTCAAAGAAGGTAGGGGACAATAGCATGATGCTTCTAGATGGGAAGGGTTGGTGCTATCAAGAAGGGGATCTCTTCCCTCTGAGAAAAGAGTGAAAGAGAAGAGGGAGTCATTCTCTAGGAATCACACATGTCTGTTCCAGAGAAACCCATGTTTTCTTAATCAGGAAACTGCCTCTTCACAATGGGTAAGAGGAAAAATAGAAAACTAGATAGGCAAGATGAAGGCAAAATGTTCTTGACTCATTTTTCTGCAGACGAGAGGAAGGTAGCCACCACACTTCTTCTCTGAGTTTAATTCAGGGGATGGGAGAAGACATTGCTGAAGGTCCTCACAAGGACTCAAAGGTCAGTAAGAAGGGAGTAGGAGGGGTGAAATGCATAACTTCTCAGATACTGCCTAAAGCACCTTGGAAACACTGCCACCGATTATCCAGCAGAGGGAGCTTCATGGCCCAATCTCACTCCAGCACATATGGGGATGTCTCTAGCCTTAGTTCGGGGAGTGGTGGGTCAGTTCTTTAAAAGGAAATCTTCTTTTGTTGTACATATTAGAAGCAAGGGATTCCTTCCCATAATGAATGCTACACCTCCACCCTCCCTTGCAAGGAGGGCAAAAGGATCAAACACATTTTTCCTTCACATCAAAATAGGAGGAAAGATAAAAAGAGGGAACAGAGAGGAAAGAAGGCACACAAAGAAGAGAAAGGGGAGAGAAAGATGGGAAATGAGGAAAGAGAGGGAAGGAGAAGTGAGAGAGCCAGAGAAAACCAACATGATATTGTTAGCAGGACCCTGAGGGAACAGGACACTAGATAAGTTTTGCTTGGGATGGGGGAAAATGGTGGAATGAGGCTGCTGGTGAAACATGATCAAAAGTTAAAATAAAGGGGAAAATAGGGTGAAGACAGCAGAGAGGGTGGGGAGAGAGATCTTTCAACCTTTTGTCATTGGTCTAGCCCTTTGAAGCATTTCTGTAAGTTTTCCTGTGACCTTTTCCCTTTCCTTAGGTGGCCACACCCCTCTCCATTTAGGAGGCTGGGCACTGTTCTCCAATACAAGGATCTATTAATGTTTTCCTGGCACATTATCTCAGCTCTTTATTTGCACATGCCAGGCTCCCCTGATTCATTCCTTTGTTTTGTTTGTAAAACTAAAATGCTTCATGATCAACTCCTGGTAAATCTATGGATAACTCCCTTGGAAGTTTTATAAATAGGTCATTTTGTGTGCAAGGCAAAAATGTAAAATTGTATGGGGGTTGTGGGGACCTGATCAATGGTCTATATGAGCATGTGATAGCATGCTCTGCTGATGTAATCTCCAGGTGTACTTTAGAGCATACATATTTACTATTTGTGGTCGGTTTACCACATAAAGAAAAAGAAGCCTTTCAATTGGCTACTGAATTGGAAGTGAGAATGCTTACAAAAGGCACTTGTATGATAATTTCTGCTCTGTTTTTTGGCTGCATTTCAGTGGGGAGACAAGGAATGTTGTAAGCCTCCTGGTGAGGAGAGGGACTTTTTATCTCCTCACTTGGGCTGCTACCATGTACCTGATGAGCACATGGTCTTGCTATTGCTTCTGTCTCTGTTTATCTACCCTTTCCTCTTATTAGGGAAAGAAGTATAAGAGTAAATGGTGACATTGTGAACTTCAAAAGGTCAGGAGAACAAGCTTGAAGAAGTCCAGGAGTTGGAGTCCATACCAGATTTTGTGGACATCCAAGTTTGGTTATGTGCTTCATTCTCATAAGGATTGGGTTTATTGATTGACCAATCCCTGCTCCCATTTATGTGTAAAATTGTGATTCCCACTACCTCCATCTTCATGGTATGGCTTGCTTGAGAGAGTTGGGATTTTGAATATTTTTTTCTTTGCTTCTCAGTTTTGTATGATATATTTTGTTCTTTGCTATGCCTCCACCCCTGGCATCTATTTTGATGACACCACCAGTCTACCTTGTATACACCTGTCTGCTTTGAATTCTCCTGGCCAGGAAGGACAAGAAATTGGCATCCAAAGAGCCATCTGGCACAGACAAAAGCATCTCAGAAGGGCCTGCTCATGGAAAACTGCAGCAGGAGGCAACAAGCAGATCCCAATTGCTCTACTCATCATACAATTCAGATCAAATATAATTTCTTTCTTTTTTCCCCCTTTAGGGGGGAATTAATTAAGCTCTAATTACATGGGTAGAAAAAGTAGAAGCTTAATAAAATTATAAAGAAAGCCATGAATAAGGGTAGAACATGGAGCTTGTTATAACCTGGGGAATGAACCTCATTTGAATTTTATGGCCTTTCAATTTACATTTTTTTTATTAAACCTTTTCTTACAATTTTCAATATGTCTCTTTGTCATTGTATAATCATCCCAGGGAATTTACAGGTGTTAAACTAGATACAATCCTCCCTCTTCCCAGAACATGAGTCAAGGCATAGCACATCTTATAAGGGAATTTAATAACAGCAATAATAATAATGAAAAAAGTAATAATAATAATAATAAAGAAAATTGAATTAAAAGTTTAAACCAATCTTTCCATTGTAATAAAGGCTTACTTGCAGCCAAATGTTTTGGGCAAAAGAGATGAAGGGAGTCAAGATTTTTCCTGTTGATTATATGTAAGATTCTCAACCCCCACCAAAAAAAAAAAAAAGAACTTTTTCTTTCAAAGGATCGTAGATTTACAGCTGGTAGGAATCTTTATGAGTTACTTAGTCCAATCCCCTCCAGTTTACAGATGAGGAAACTGAGTACAGTTAAGTGACTTGCCAAGGTAATAAAGGTAATCAATGGTAGAATTAGAACCTGATTTCAAGTCCTCTAGCTTCAAATTCCATTCATTGATCACTAGACCAGCCATGAGAGTGATTATGATTGTTTTCTCGCACTTTGATCACACAGAAGTCCTGCCCATATAGACAGGGCTGACCTGACCATAAGGTGATCTCCCCCTGCAACAATGCCTGAAATTCCTATATTACTCATTCTTTTCAGTTAAGGCATAGAGAATAGAGATTTATCAGAATAAGACATAAATGCTTTTGGGTGGAGTGGTTGCATCTTAGCCCTTGAAACCTTCCTGATTATTTTTGAAGCAGATTTTTTGTATTTGTGGAGGTTGGAAGTCCGCCCCTACCCCCACCCCTGATCCCTCCTCCCCTGGCAACTAACTAATCATAACCCATAGTGCAAGGGAGGCTAAGGTCGTCCAGGTAGGATCCTTATCACTGGGTCTTTTCCCATCTGCCAAGGGATTATCTCTTGCCCTTCTCATTTGCTCCACCAAGGTGTTCAAAGTCTTTCTCCTTGTTAACTTGTCTTCAAGGCAGTTTACCAAATCTTCTTTGGAATATGCTTAGAAATTACCCAAAATTTAAATTCTTCCCTTTCCCCTCCCTCTCCCTCTCCTCTTCCCTTCCCTTTTCTTTCCCTCTCAATTTCTTCCCTTTTTTTTTCCTCACCTCTTTCTCTTTTTTCCTCTCTTCCTTTCTTTCTTCCTCTTCCTTTCTTCTTTCCTCTCCATCTCATTTTCTTTTCCCTTTTCCTCTCCCCTTTCCTCTGTTCTTCCCTCTCCTTTATCTCCTTCTCCCTCTTCATCCCTTTCTATCTAACTTGGGCTTTCATTTTCCCCATGGGGATGATTTGCCCCCTTAAGACAATATTGGTTGAGGTCTGCTTGGCTTGAGGGACAGAGAAAAGATCTGGGTATTGGATACTAGCTTGGTGGGCCTCTATAGTGGAAAACTTTGGACATCCAGAACATAGAATGAGGTCTAGGGGAGAGCAATGAGCAAAAGGGAGGAAAAGTTTCAATAAGGGGAAGATGAGACTCTACAGACAAACAACCAGATCTGCATCACCTAGCTGGAGCAGGTGAGCATAAAGATAAGATCCTTTTAAGACTGACTGGGTAAAGTTATTTACTGTCCAATCTGTGTAGCAAAAGCAAATAGCAGAGGCCTCAGGCCTTGGATAAAGAAGGAAGATAGGGTAGGAAAGAAGATAAGCCTTTCCCTTCAAGGCTTCCATTCTATCCCATTTAGTAGGCAGGTCCACAGAGAGGATGGAGAGGGGGTGGGAATCATTCACATTTCTCAAGTTAATGGCCTGAGGCAAGCACATCAGTAGAAATTCCCACCATGGTGCTATTGAGATAATCCTTGTAAAAGAATTTATTAAAATGGTTCTATGTCTAACTATAGAGTATTAAAGATTGAATTTATACTTAGCACAGATGGCTTCAATTTAGTTCTGTTTCTATAGATTCACAGGCAATTTTTTTCAATCTTAATAGTACTTTATCTTTTTTTCAGTTACATGTAAAGGTAGTTTTCAACATTCATTTTTATAAGATTTTGAGTTTCAATTTTTGCCTCTTCCTCCCTTCTCTCCCCCTCCCCAAGACAGAAAGCAATCTGACATAGGTTATATATATGTACAATCACATTAAACATATTTCTGCATTAGTCATGTTGTGAAAGAAGAATCAGAACAAAAGGGAAAAACCTCAAAAAAGTAAAAAAAATAAAAATTGTATGGTTCATTCTGCACTCAGATTCTACAGTTCTTTTTTCTAGATGTAGAGAGCATTTTCTACCATGAATCTTGGAATTGTCTTGGATCATTGTATTGCTGAGAAGAGTTAAGTATATCACAGTTAGTCATCACACAATGTTGTTGATACTGTGTACAATGTTCTCCTGGTTCTGTTCACTTCATCCAGCATCAGTTCACTTAAGTCTTTCCAGATGTTTTTGAAATCTGCCTGCTCATCATTTGTTATAGCACAATAGTATTCCATTACATTCATATGCCACAACTTATTTAGCCATTCCCCAATTAATGGTCATCCCCTTGATTTCCAGTTCTTTGCCACACAGGCAATTTCTAAAGAAGGCACTAATCTTTGTGACTGGTCATTTGATTAAAATATTTTGTCCAATAGCTTGGCATCACTTCGACAAATTTGAATTTTCCAAGTGGTAGAGAAACAAGTAATCCTAAAGGAGAATCTTACCAGCCCAGTCTTATCGTTCCTAGGTTTAGGATATTTATGTCAGTCTGCTTTCAGACCATGCCCACTTTCTTTCACCAAAATATATAGTGATGGACTTAATTATAGTAGTGAGCCTTGTTTTGATTTTTTTTATTGTAGAGCTTTTTAAGTTTCACATTTCTGGAAACAAAATTTTCTTGGAAGTAAGACTTCCTCTGGAATGGTTATTCTCTGTACTTCCTGCTTCAGAGGGTAGAGCAAATCTTATTTTTAGACAATATAGTTAAACTGGTAGGATGATGTATTGGTTTCAGGATGTCTTTTATAGAATTAATTCTAAATATGAAATTTTTCCATATTTGGAAATATAGGCTATTTTGCTTTGAACCTTGTAGATTATTTAAAAAAAACTTTTGTTGATACTCTTTTTAAAAACATTACAATCATTTCTGAGTGTACCCCTTTTTCCAATAAGTGGTCTTCCATTGTAGAATATACTCCTTCTTTCAACAAATGTATAAGATGCTTATTGTCCAAAACAAACACGCTATGCAGGGTTTAACTGAAGGATGGTTATGTCAGAGAAGAGAAGATTTCTTAGAGGGAGACATAATACATGATCATGTATTTGAAGGCTTATCATAAGGAAGTGGGATTACAAGTATTCTTCCTAGTCCCAGAAGGTAGAATTAGGAGGAATTGGGGGGAAAATTAAGAGAGGCAGGTCTCTGTGTAAGAGAAAATTCCACATAATTAGAATTATACAAAACTGTATTGGCCTGCTCCAGGTGGTAGTGAATGGCTCCCCCTAAGTCCCTGGAGATCTACAAGCAGGCAGTGACTGACAACTTGTCATTAATACAGAGAGGATTGTTGCTCAGAAATAGGTTGGAAAGGTTGACCTCAGAGGTGTGTGACATACTGCATCAATACTATCATTCAGTGACATAAGTGTAGTGTTTTTAAGTTTCTCTCTGTACTTTCTGTTTCAAAAGATAGAACAAAATTTTATTTTTAGAACATGCAGTTAAGCTGGAAAGATAATGTATTGGTTTCATGATTTCTTTTATGGAATTAACTCTAAATGAGACATTTTGAAAATTCATGCCCTGTTTTGTTTTGAAAATTCATGCTGTCTTGTTTTGAGCCTATTAAAAAATAAACTTTTATTGATACCTTTTTGTATTTATCATTACAGTCATTTCTGAATATACCCTTTCCTCCAATGAGTAGTCCTATATTGTGGGAACCCCGCCCCCAACACCCACTTATTCAAAATTAATTAATCCATTGATTGCATGTGATAGGATATGCAACATTCCATAATCATAGTCTCTTTCCACTTTTTTAAATATTTTTGTTTGTTTGTTTTTGTGGGGCAATGAGGGTTAAGTGACTTGCCCAAGGTCACACAGCTAGCGTCAAGTGTCTGAGGCCGAATTTGAACTCAGGTCCTCCTGAATCCAGGGCTAGTACTTTATCCACTGCGCCACCTAGCTGCCCCATCTCTTTCCACTTTGATGAAAGGAAGGGGAATTCCTCATTTCTTCCCCAAGACCTAGTTTGGTCATTATAATTATATAACAAACAGTTGCATTTTATTGTTCTTCTCTTTTACATTGTTCTTATTGTATATATTGCTCCTGGATCTGTATGATTTACCTTTGATCAATTCATATATCTTCCCATGTTTCTCTGAATTCGTTATTTGATACAAAGAAAATGTATCCATTAAATTTTTGTATAATTTGCTTTTACTATTCCCTCTTTGGTAGGTACCCATTTTGTTTCCTATTGTTTGCTAAGACAAAAGTCTTTCTGTGATATATTTTTGTACATATGGAAACTTTCTTTCTTTTCTCAACCTCCTTGGGGTATTTTCCTAAAAGTGGAATCTTTGAGTCAAAAGGTATGGACATATTAGTCACTTCCCCCTGAAATTATTTTAGAGTATGGTTGGAACAATCCATGGCTCCACCAACAGAGTATTGGTGTTCTTTTACTTCCAAAATCCCTCGAAAATTTATATCTTTTACAAATTTTGGTAATTTTCTGGGCATGAAGCAAATTTAAAGTTGTTTTAATTTAAGTTTATCAATAGTGATTTGGAACTATCATTCATATGTCTCAATAATTTAGAATTATATATTTGAGATGATTTGATAATATCCTTTCACCACCTCTTATTTGGGGAATTTCTCTTTGTCCTATATATTTGTGCTGATTCTCTTTATATTTTATATAACAGATTTTTGTTAGAGATATTTGACAAAAATATTTCCCCAATCTAGCTTTTAAAACTTTTAGCTACATTGATTTTGTTTGTGCAAAAACATTTCAATTTCATATTATCTTTGATATCATATCATATCAGACTTTGAAATTGCCCTCTTCCCCTTTCATTACTCTAGTGTACAATTAGGTCCTTCTTAGCCTCCTTGAATTGGGTGTGTGGGACCCCAGATGGTTTCCTAGCCAGAGTAACTTTAATTGGGTGGCAGATTGACCCTAGCTTTATTTTCTATTTTCCTTTTTCTCTTAGGTGTAGAGACCCCTACCATTCTAGTTGACTTTGCACCTTTCTTCTGTCAATCCCTCCACCTCACCTGACATTCCTTTCCTTTGAGTGTTAGGATAGAATCAATAATTTCTATGTCTAATGGAGTTTGTGTGGCATGGGGGGAGGGTACAGATTGACTCACTAACATGGGGAAAACAAGGAGCAGTCATGTCAGCTAAATCCCAAAAGGTTAGTCTGCGAGTTGGCTTACACTAGCTATGCTGGGTAAACCTAGTGGACTGGTGGTGGGGAGGGTGAATGAGATCTTTAAATGTTTCAGTTCTCTTATATTATTCCATGATGCTTTCACATTGTGTGGTATTTCTGCTTTCTCTTGTGAATTTAGCATTAATGGCTATGGATGTGGTACACATTTCCCTCTTTTGAGGTTGTTAGATTGGAGAGTTATGAGGTAAACAACTACTCTACCATCTTGCTGATCACATCCTTTATTACTTATTCAGAAGATTACAGTATACCTATTTATAAGCCAATAAAACTATACACTCGAGAGAATCATCTTGGTTTTCTAAGTTTTGCAATGGCCTTTGGCCCTGCATGATGCATGGAAAACATTTTGGATTTGGGGATAAGATACCTAAATTAATATCTCAGCTTTATTATTTATTTCCTATGTGACATTGTGCAAGTCACCAAGCCATAGATTCCTTTCTGTGAAAAGAGTGGTGAGATAGTGTCAAGAGAGTGGAGTTTGACTCAGCAGACTAGGATATAAATCCCACTGTCATTGTGTGATAATGGGCCAGTCACTCACTATTTTTGGCTACATATTCCTCATTTATCCATGATAGTGTTGTCCATGATGCCCTCTCAAGGTCTTTCTATATCTAAATTAATGACAGGAATATGTTGGCTAGCTTGAACCTGCCTCATAAGAGCCAATTGCTAAATTTTCAGTAAGAGCATTTATACTTTGGGAAATGGGCAAATCCTACAAACGTGGTTCATGTGCATTCCCTGCCCCCCACCCTGCACCAAGAGAGCTAGTTGTTAAACATTTACTAGCTTACCTCTGGTAATGATTCCATTATCTTGTACCCCAGAGTGGCTCCATTGTGTTCTGTGATCAACCATATCTGCGAGATTCAACAAAATCAATTCACTACATCTTTATTAAGTGCCTAATATATGCAAGACACTGTAACAAAGGTGAAAGACCAGAGTTGCTATTTGTTGGCCAAGTCATCAAAGGCTCATCTACTAGCTTTTGGAAATGAAGTGATATGAAGAAAACTGAATTGTGTTTGCTGTGATATATGCAATTTGTTGGAGCAGGCTGGGTGGCACAATGGATAGAGCACTGGGCTTAGAATCAGGAAGACATCTTCATTAATTTAAATCTGGCTTCAGACACTTACTAGCTGTGTGACCCTAGGCAAGTCATTTAACCCTATTTGCCTCAGTTCCTCATCTATAAAATTATCTGGAGAAGAATATGGCAAACCACTTCAGTATCTTTGACAAGAAAACCCCCAAAGGGGTCACAGAGAGTAGGAAATGACGGAACAATAGCAACAGAGCAACTTATTCTGTGTCATCTTTATCAGTGTCCTTAAGAAAATTTGCTTTCTGTCACTTAACGATGTTTATACTACAGCTCTAAAAACCAATTCTTTCATCACTTCATCAGCCAAGCACTACTCAAAAGGCATTTAAAAAAAAAAAGATCTGTCTATACCTGACCATTTATTTTATTTGGGAAAGTCTATCTTGTTACCTGAAATTTCTTAGCCATTCTGCTGGATTTGTACTGAAATGGATGAAGAGAAGACCTCTTAAGGTCAATATGACATCTTTGTAGCTAGTAGAGACCAACCCTGAAATTAGTCTAGGTCTGGTATAGTGGAATGTGACAGGTGACTTGGAGTCAATCAACTTGAGTCTTAGTACAAGTAGTTGGTACTTATTGGTTGTATTACCTTGAGTACAAGTACCTTAACTTCTATGAATTTAAATTTCCTTGTCAATTAATTTTCCAAGATCATCCTCTTCCTGCTAAGGATTCCAATGATTCATCATGATTCAGGGGATTGGATGTGGTTTTTTGGGCTGGCTCAGAATCAGAACCATAACTAGGGTGGGATAACTAGGGCTTTGCCCTAGGGTGCCAAACTTGAGATAGTGACAAAAATAATTAAGTAATGATTTTAAAGTTTGTATAATTTTGAAATGTCTTACATTTATATTTTGACAGTATTTATTTGCAATGTTTCAGCAGCATAGAAACATCTGAACTTAGTTTTGAAATAGCAAGTATAATTAGCTAAAATAGAAGCTATGAAATGACCTACTTCTATCCCCAGGCAGCCATGTCCCAGTAAGCTACTCTCACAAGGCCCTGCCTTGCTCTAACCCTCCTCTCCCTCCCTGACCCTGGTGGTGGTCTCCTCAGCAATAGTTCCCCAAAGTCTTTGTTGTCTCCCTTTCCTCCAGTCCTCATGGGGTGATGCCTCAGGTTCTCCCCTCTTGTGCTTTCATTACTCTTTGTTTTTCCAACTTTGCCTTAATTACTCCTTGTATTATTTCCACATGACTAATTGCAAAGCTGATTTGAGAATGCATTTCAAGTGTCTTGCCCTGGGCACTGAAATTGCTAGTTACAGTTCTGCTCAGTTTTCATTTTTTTTAATGCTCTTTTACTTCCCTAACAACCCTGAGCTCAGGGAGGCAATATATTGCATGTCACACTTGTGGGAGCTAATTCTAATGGCTTCAAGTAATAATTTCGCCTCTAAAGATCCTTGCAGGAGAATTACCTCTTGAAATATGGCCTTTAGTATTTGAAATATCTAACTTACACAGTTGTTGTAAGGATTAATTAAGAAATATATGGCTTTATAAATAAAATACTTTCTATCTGTGATATAAGATCATTGGCTATTATAATAATTGTTATTACTAACAAATAATCCCTCAGATTTATCTTAGATAAGTAAAAAAGAATGCAGATTGCAATCATTTTACTATCAGAAAATTTCCCTGAGGGAAGAGGAAGCTGCTAAGAAAATGTTGGAGTTTTTTAGATGTATTTATCATCAAGGTTGGCCTAAAATGTATTTAACAAGGAAATTTTGTATATTGGCTTCAAAGGTTATTTTTCTGTGTGTTTGGGGCTCTGCCTGTTTTAGTTGTAATCTTGATTCTGATGCCCTTAGCTGTATGGTTTATAGTTGCTATTTCTCATGTCTTTACTTCATCTCCTGTGCCTGGCCCTGATTTTCCCTTCTATTTTCTATTATAAACCTCATTTTGGTTGTAATCAAGGGGTTAATTAGATAGATGCAGTATACTTCTGCCACTACACACTGGTCATCAAACATGAAAAAGTAGCAGAAATGGTAGTGGCAGAGGAATGAGACTTCCTGTGACTAACACATTTGCAGTATATTATCTTAAATTTCTTATTACCTTTCTGAAGCACCAAGAGCAGGCATGGGAGATGATACAGCCATCCTAGAAAAGCGGTCTCTCTTTGATGAAGCAAATTGTTTCACATTGCTTATCTACCCTGGAGATTATTCCAAATTATCTATTATTGGAACAGAGTGTCAAAATATTTCTTTTTCTCCAACATGCTAGAGGTTGCAAAACTCATTTTCATTGAAAATACCTGGCCATGATTTCTCAACAAAGAAAATAACCATCTCTAAAGTTATCTATGGAAGTCAGTGAGCCAATAATATTTGGATACAGTGATGCTTAGTGGGCCTAATGGGTCCTTTCCGGGAATTTAATGCCCTTTCCTCATGGCACTGGTATAACAGAATTGAAATGGATCCATTTCTACTAACAAGTTCTCCTTTTCTTTTGCATTTGTTTGGAAACAACAAGAATAACAAAGCAAGTTGTAATTCCTTGCAGCATGCTGTCTTGTGGAAAGAATGGTGACTTGATAGTCAGAGGTTTAAATGCGATTTCTCCCCTTATTATCTATATGCCCTTGGATTAGTGACAACCTTTCTAGGTCTACATTTTCTCATCTGTAAAATGAGGAAATTGGACTGGCCTCATTTGAAGGTTCTTCCCAGCTCTAAATCTATGATGCTGTCATCTTTATTCAAGTAACTTTCAGTAAATAGGCACTGAGTACCTACTGTGTGCCTGTCTGTCTTTCATTGTGATAGTCATAGTAAAAAGATCAGACTTAGGAATCAAGACACCCAGGGAATGTGGCAGAGGCTCTGTCACTAAGAATCTATATGAGGGGCGGCTAGGTGGCGCAATGGATAAAGGATCAGCCCTGGATTCAGAGTACCTGAGTTCAATCCGGCCTTAGACACTTGACACTTACTAGCTGTGTGACCCTGGGCAAGTCACTTAACCCCCATTGCCCCGCAAAAACAAAAAACAAAAAACAAAGAAAAAAAGAATCTATATGAACATGGGAAAATGCAATCATCTCTCTGGGTCTTAGTTTCCTTATCTGTAAATAAAGGGAGTTGGGTTGGACAATCTGAGTTCCTTCCAGCTCTAGAGTTCAACAATAAAATGAAATCTCTCTCTTAAAGATCATGAAATTTCTGGGCTAAAAAGAAATAAGCATTTATTAAGTATCTAATATGTGCTAGGGATTGTGCTAAGCACTTAACAAATATTATCTCATTGGATCCTCACAACACTCCTAAGAGGTAAATGCTACTATTATTTATACTTATCTATTGAGGAAGATAAAGTTAGGTAACTTGCCCAGGGTCTCATAGCTCATAAATTTTTGAGGCTGGCTTTAAACTTTGGTCTTCCTGACTCCAGAGTTCTCTATCCACTGTACCACTTAACTACCTTTCAGGTCATCAGAGTATAAAATCCCACCCTATGTGTGGAAGTTCATGCAACAACATCTTTAATGACTGGCTATCTAGCCTCTGTTTGCATACTTCCAGTGATGAGAATGTCACTACTTCACAAGGTAGCCCATTCCATCATTAATTTTTATACCAAGACAAAATTTGCTTCCCAGTAACTTTCATCCCATTGATTCTAGAGTTCTGCCCTCCAGAACAAGTCTTTTGCAGGCCAACCCTTTAAATGCTCAAAGACAATAACAATGTCTGCTTTTCATAATTTTGTTTCCATATTAAAACAGCATTCTCATATATTTTCCTCTTTCACCTTCTAGTGCCATCTCCCCATTTAGTCTATCACACTAGGATGTGATATGCACAGGGAGTCAGGATATTTGGGTACTAGTCTTAACCTTGCCACTAATTGTTCTTGTAATCTCAAGCAAATAGATGACCTCTCTGGTCCACCCAACTCTTATCTATTGATGAGATCTATTTCTCTGTTGATGTGAAACAGACCAGCCATTCTCTTTTGGGCTCCTCAATAATGTTCCTGGAAAGATCATTTGAGTCCTGGATCTCACACCTCCCGTACCCTCTGACACTGGGAGCCCCTCCTTCTTATTGAAGGGGAGAAGTCTCCATTCACAATCTCAGTTTAAGGAGTATACCCCAAGCAGCCATCTCTTCATGTCTCACCATGTTACACTGCTCTGGACTTCTCCATCATCATCCCCCTTCCCCCAGTCCTCTGACACCCCCGTCTGTAGCCTTATCCTATATGTCTAAGCTCCTTGAGGACAGGCACTGTTTTTCTGTTTTCATTTGTACACCAAGCTCTTAGGGAGGTTCCTGGCACATAGTAGGCAAAACCTTGTCAAATGACTTGTAGTTGATGGTACTCCAACTTGTAGTTGTAGGAGATGATAATTGTCCTCTAAAGACCTTCTACTCTCTTGTTCTATTGATGGCTATTTATAAAAACAAAACAAAACAAAAAGTGCATCAAGTTCATTTGAATAATGAATTTAGATGAAGTAGAAATATAAAAAAAAAATCCAGTTATTCTCTTTGCCCTTCTAGTCCTATTTCAAATGCTCATTAGTAATAGAAACCAGTGATTACTGGGTGCTGCTCCCTCCAAATCCAGATGAGAATAACCTAGTTATCTTCAGTCCCGGCTGTTACCATCTAAGGAATGAAGTTTGATATGCCAGCTTCTAATTGTTTGCTACTTGGCTAATTTTAAATATTTGTTTAATATGCAATGAGACCTCCCAGTGACAGCCTCAGGGGGTGCTGCAGATGTCACTCCATGATGACATACTTGCTAGCAGTCAAGCCTACGCCTATTTCCACTCTGCCCTGATACTGTGTCATTCAATTTCCAAGTCAATTATTACCTGGCTAGACCTAGAAACTAACTTACCCCAAGCCATGACAGGCCTATATTTCCCCATCTCTGATGATCACAATATTTCATCACTCAAGTCTAGTCTTTCTCTTTTGAAACATTTTAATAAAATTAATAAGTGATCGTTTTAAACTCTCCTCCTCAAACTTCTTAGGAACAGAATCCACTTTTGCCCACTGGATTCTATTAAATAAAACAAGATAAACTCCAATAGTTAAAAACTAAAATCTTGTGAACCTCGGTAGGGGAGAACCAGCTGGAATTAGTGAAGTCTGTTTTTCAAGATACTAGTTAGTAAGAATAATGACTACTTTTATAAAGTACTTTAAATTTTGAAATGCTTTACTTAACATTGTTTCATTTCGTTGTCTTGCTACCTCCTGGCAGAATGCCCCAAACATACTAAGTATCTAATAAATGCTTATTGATGTTCTCATTTGAACCTCAAAATAATTTTGTGAGGCAGGTAATAGTTTCTATCATCATTGGTTTTTTGGGTTTTTTTTTTTTGTTTTTTTGGTTTGTGGAGCAATGGGGGTTAAGTGACTTGTCCAGGGTCACAAAGCTAGTAAGTGTCAAGTGTCTGAGGTTGGATTTGAACTCAGGTACTCTGGTGCTTTATCCACTGCCCACCTAGCTATCCCTATCATCATTGTTTTACAGATTCAATTCAATTCAACATTCATTTATTCACTTCCTATTATTATTATTATTATCTAGCACTGTGCTAGATAAGGAGGATACAATGCCAAGATGAAGAATTGTACTTGCCCTCAAGGAGTTTATAATTTAGATACCTGATTGTTTGAGGAGCAAGAAAAGGCTAACAACCAAGAGGATTAGGAACAACTCTCCTTATGAAGTGGCACAGGAACAAGGTGGCCCTGTTGGAAGAGACAGTAGTGAGGAGGTAGGGAATGAAGAGGGGATATATTCCAGAAATAAAAGGCATGCAAAGATATGGAGGTTGGAGATGCATGTCCAAGTTAAGGGAACAGCAGGTAGGCCAGTTTAGATGGAAAGCACAGTACATGAAAGGGAGTAGTAGGTGGCACATTGCATAGAGTACCAGGCCTTCAGTCAGGAAGACTCATCTTCCAGTTCAAATCTGGCCTCAGATGCTTCCTAGCTGTGTGACCCTGGGCAAGTTACATAACTGTCTGCCTCAGTCTCTTCATCTGTAAAATGATCTGGGGAAGGAAATGGCAAATCACTCCAGTATCTTTGCAAAGAAAACTCCAAATGGGGGTTCACAGAGATTTGAACACAGCTGAAACAACTGACAACAACTCCCATACCCATTTATATCTCACCTGGCTAATACTTACCCTCTGTAGACATGGGGATAGCCTCTGTGAATGCAAAGACATGACATATTGAGTTCAGAGAACAGTTAGTAGCAATTTAATTGGGTTACAAAAGAAGTGTCAAAAGGGCATCTAGGTGGCACAGTGGATAGAGCACTGGCCTGGAAGTCAGGAGGACTTGAATTCAAAACCGGTGACAAAGACGTTTACTAAAATGTGTGACCTGGGCAAGTCATTAACCTTGATTGCCTCAAAAAAAAAAAAAGAATTGTCAAAATAAGTGTCAAATTCATGACCTACAACACTCTCCCATGTGGTCTGTACCAGACTGAAATGCAACTGGGAAGAGAGTAAGATGCTAAAGTGTCCATTCCAAAGTCAGAGGGTGTTTTTCCCTGACAGTGTCCCTGAGAATGTCAATGCTAGTAGACTATCAAAAACTCCTAGGACTTTGAAAAACCATCCCCCAAATTTGCACCTTTTTTCCCCTTTAAGATGTTTATTATCTTACAATGAAATGATTTCCCAAATGGTCAGCTAGGGTCTGAATGCTTTCTAAAGGCTGCATGAGGGCTCCAGTGTTTGCATTATCACCTGTTTACAGAACATCTTTACCTGTCACGTTGACAAATCAAACTCAACTTATCCAAATGGAACTCATCATCTTACCTTCTACTATGCTTTGAACATCCCTATTTCTGCTGAGGATACCACCATCTTCCCAGTCATCAGGCTATATAAACTTAGAGACCTCATAGATACTTCTACTTAGTGTACCACTGCCCATCCCTTTCATCCCCATATCCAATCATCAATTGCCAACTCCCATTACAGCTTCTCCCTTTTCCCTACATATACCACCCCTATTTTAGGCTGGCATTGCTTTTCATTTTGATTAATGTAATAGCCTACCTAATAGGTCTTTCTTCAGTTTCTCCCTTCTCCAATTCATCTACATAGCTGCAGAAATTCTCCCTAAGGGATATGTCTATAAAAATCTTTCAGGGGCAGCTAGGTGGCTCAGTGGATAGAACACCAGCCACGGAGTCAGGAGAACCTGAGTCAAATCCAGACTCAGACACTTAACACTTATTAGCTGTGTGATCCTAGGCAAGTCACTTAACCCCAATCGCCTCACCAAAAAACAAACAAACAAACAAAAAACACAAACCAAAAAACTTCAGTGGTTGCTTATTGCTTCTAGGATAAAAATTCAAAACTCCTCCAATCTGATATCTAAGCCTCTCCACAGTGAGACTCAAATCTACATTTTTTTCAGTTATATCTCTCATCATGCTTCTTTATTCATTATCACCTAATTTAATAAACTTGGAATCTCTCCCTCACCAACCACCCCATCCTTGAATATCTAAGCATCATTTTCCAAGTCCTTCTCATCCTGTGTCATCACTTTTCCTCTACCCAACTACCATCCTAGTTCAGTCTCTCATTTACTTTTCATTTGGATAATTAAAATAGACTACTAATAGATATTTTCATGTTTCTATTCTCTTCCTTCTCTGATTCATCTTCCCTACATGATTGCCCCAAAATCTTCGTAAATGAAAGGTCTAACCATGTCACTCTAAAACCGTTCAGTGGGATCCCAGTTACCACGGATAAAATAAACATTCATCAATTGTCCCTTGACAATGTGACTCTGATAACATTCTAGTCCCATTTCACATTATATACCTCTTCACTCACTCTATATTTAACCCAAGTGGACAAACTGCTATCTAATCTCCAAACCCATGCATCATCTTCTGCCTCTGTGCCCTGTGAATTTATAAGAGATCTTCCCCATAGCTTTCTTTTTTTTTGCTTTTTTTAGGGCAATGAGGGTTACGTGACTTGCCCAGGGTCACACAGCTAGTAATTATAAAGTGTCTTAAGCCAGAATTTGAACTCAGGTCCTCCTGAATTCAGGGCCAGTGCTTTATCCACTGTGCCACCTAGCTGCCCCCTTTCCCCATGCTTTCAATGTACTTCTTCCACTGCTCTGCCTTTCAGAGCCCTTATTTTTCTCTAGAGATTCAGCCATGGTGACACTTTTTGTTGTCTTCTCTCAATTCTTCTTTTCTTACCTTGCATTATTAATACTCCTTTCTTCCTCAAACTCTCTTGGAGCTACTTACCTATTCCCATGTTGCATGCTCCCTTCAGCAGAATGTAAGATCCCTGAAAATAGTCTTTAATTTGTCCCAGTATTGAGTAGACAGTTGGCAACTTAAATGTTTGTGGAATAAAATTGAACTGAGTTAATTAGATGGCCCCCTATGCACAGTGTATTTTATTAGAGATACTGGTTGCCCGTGTGCTTCCAAGTGGCTTATAGTGGCTTGTCATGAAGTCTAAAATTCAACATTAGAGTCATTAATTTGGATGAAGGTAAAATATTTTTGAAGCACATCAAGGGCAAGAGCATAACACTTGAAAAACGTTCATTCCAACAGTACATTAGAAGAGATGACTGAATTGGCACCTTAGCAAGTGAAGCCTTGAAATATGGAACATAGGACAGATAAGCTTTTGTGGGAGGGGCAGACTGGTAGGCAGGTCAGAAGAGCATACTATCCAGGCTTGGTATTGTGATGGATGTGGGCTCCTAAGCAGTCAGAAAGACGGCAATGAAAGGCTTGTGTAGTACTGTTTGGGGAGAAACCCTTAATTTAGCTCACGGCCAATCCTCTTCTTCTTCTATTCAATCCCAATTGTTTGTGTAATTCTTGAAATCAATAGCAGGGTAAATTTCAACTATTATTCAAATCCTCCCCTGCTAACCCATCAGCCCCAGGCTTCTGGAATGTGTATCAGACTTTCCACATTCATCCTGCATCTCTGTCTTTAATATCAGCCATGTCTCTGAAATCCTTCCTGTTTCTGCCCACACAGCAGAACATTGCTTGCCTCTCTCTGACATGGCCGCATTTGCTCAGGCTGCCTTCTGTATTCACTTAGCAAATGCTGCATCTATCCTTGTCATTCAGAGTCATTGTCTCGTTTCCCTTTGAAAACTTTAGTTCAGCATTTCCATTGTGTAGAATTCAAGCATCTGGAGTGGTCTGCAGCTCATAGGAGCAAAATCTCTTTGGGTGAAGGTGTAGGGGAACTCCAAGGATCACAATGCAGCAGTAAGGGGACAAAGTATCTTTCCACCCTTGTGAGATAGGCAGCAGGGAAATATTTTCTGCCCTAAAGCAAGTATCTATGGCAATTGGGGAAGGAACAACAGGGAAGGTCCACTCTAGGGCTCCTTATCATGGTCACACCTTCATTTCCTCTGGGTTGCCCTATTACTTCTTTTTTTTTTTTTTAGTGAGGCAATTGGGGTTAAGTGACTTGCCCAGAGTCACACAGCTAGTAAGTGTTAAGTATCTGAGGCTGGATTTGAACTCAGGTACTCCTGACTCCAGGGTCAGTGCTCTATCGACTGGGCCACCTAGCTGCCCCACCCTGTTACTTCTTTAGATGTCAATGACTCCCCATATGTATGATTATAAAAAAAAATTTAAAATTTTTTTTAAAAAGCTTTGTTGGATTATCTCAAGCTTCATTATCCATGTTGTTTTATTCTTTAATAGACCCAGGATTAGCCATATTCAAGAACTCTGGGAATCAGTTCTAATGGTTTCACTGAGCACCAAGGTGGCTATATTGAGTTCCCCTGCAACTGATTGGCCATGTGGATTGAGGAAATTTTAGGAGTTGAGGATAATACCAAAGTTATGAATCTGGAAGAATAGAAAAATGGTGGTGCCTTTGACAAAAATAGGAATTTTGGAAGTATGGGTTTTAGGGAAAAGATAATGGCTTCTCTTCTGAATATGTTGAGTTTGAGATGTCTCTGAGATATTATGTTTAATGGGTAGCTGTTAATGTGGAACTAAAGCTTAGGGAGGGCTAGATATAGAGATCTGTGAGTCATCTGCAAGGAAGTATGACTGAACCCATGCATGGGAGCTAATGAGGTCATCAAGAGAGAGAATGAATAGAAAGAAGGGTAGGGGGCCCAGGACAGAGACTTGGGGAACACTTGGAGTTAGAAGGTGTGATATAGATAATGAGCCAGCCCCAACAGATATCCAGTTTTGAGAAATTGGCTGGCCTGTTTGCACATATTTGGAGTTAGAACTATTATTAACTTGAGTTCTGTATTTTCCATTGATTTTTGCAATCAATGATGGGAACAGAGGTCAGTGCTCAGTAATCTGGAAGGCTCCAATTTTTCAAAGGTTTTGTCACTCTAGACAGCTACTGTTTAACTTTTTAGAATTTCTAACAGATGAGGAAAGAACAATAAGCAGTGGCTTTCAGTCCTAGTCTTTTCTTAGCATTCTGGAAAATTCTCAAGTTTTACTTAGTTTATTTCATGAGATTATGGTTGAAATTCTATAGAATCTTAGAATTAAAAGCCACTGAGATATCATCAGACAGATTAAACTCTCCCATTCAGGGGGTTGTCATCTCTTTTCTTGCAAGTTTCCAAGGATGGACATTCTACAAATTGTTTTTTTGACAATACATTCATTCATTCCATAGTTTTTAAGACTCATATGGAATGAAATTCACTTTAAAAGGTCAATGGGGGAAGTGGAGCCAAGATGGCAGAGGAAAGATATGAACACACAGAGCTCCTGACACAGTTACCCCCGAAATAGCAATTAAACAATCCCAGGAGCAGCAAAACCCACAAAAAGACACTGAGATTATTTTCCAGACTAAAGGGGGGCATATTGGCCTGCGAGCAGAATCCAACCTCCGATCGCACTGACACAGATCCCAAACACACTGCACAAGGGGAATTTATCCCCAGCCTCTGAATCAGCTGCAGCACCTGTGTCTTCTGGAACTAAGCTTACCATCAGGTGAGAGGGCTGAACGTCTGGGGAAGGGGGGGGACATAGGGGTGTCTGTGGGAATGGAGGAGGAGTTCAGATATTCTACCCCAGCAGGGAACCAGGAAGAAATCTTGAGCAGCAGGAGGCCCATGTGGGGGAAGGGCACAGGCTTGTCAAAGCTAAAAACCACCACAGCACTCTGCTTTCTGGTTAACTAGCAAGTTGGCTTGAGGTTACCTTTGTACCAGAGAACAGGCCAGGTGAGAGAAAAACCTGCCCTCCCTCAAACAGAAACAGCTGGGACCCTCTAAAGCTTGACACAGTGTAGCTTCCAAGTAGGGCCCCACCATAAGAGGGAGCTAAAAGTCAAGTAAAAAATGGCAAGATGAGCAAGCAAAGAAAGGTGAAAACTATAGAAAGTTTCTTTAGTGACAAGAAGATTGTGGTGCACCTTCAGAAGAGGATAACAACCTTAGGGCCCCTACATCCAAAGCTTCCAAGAAAAATATGAATTGGTCTCAGGCCATGGAAGTGCTCAAAAGGGACTTTGAAGAGAAAGAAGGAGAGATAGAAGGAAGATTTAGAGAGGTGGAAGAAAGAATGGAAAGATAAATGAGAGCAATGCAAGAGAGTTATGAGAAAAACGTCAACAGCTTGAAAGCCAAATGGAAAAGGAGATAAAAAAGCTATCTGATCAAAATTATTGCTTAAGAACTAGGATTTAAGAAATGGAAGCTAGTCAATTTATTAGAAACCAAGCCACAGTAAAGCAAATCCAAATGAATAAAAAAAAAATAGAAGGCAATATGAAATCTCTCCTTGTAAAAACAACTGACCCGGAAAATAGATCCAGGAGAGATAATTTGAAAATCATTAGACTACCTGAAAACCATGACCAAAATAAGAGTTTAGACAGCATCTTCCAAGGGATTGTCAGGGAAAATTGTACTGATATTCTAGGAGCAGAAGACAAAATAGAAATTGAAAGAATCTACCAATCACCTCCTGAAAGGGATCCCAAAAGGAAAATCTCCAGGAATATTATAGCCAAATTCCAGAGATCCCAGGACAAGGAGAAAATATTGCAAGCAGCTAGAAAAAAGGAATTCAAATACTGTGGAGCTCCAGTAAGGATAAAACAAGATCTAGCAGCATCTACATTAAAGGACTAGAGGGCATGGAATATGATATTCAAGAGGGCAAAAGAACTTTGACGACAGCCAAGAATCACATACCCAGCAAAATTTGGTATAATCTTTCAGAGGAAAAAATGGGACTTCAACAACAAACAGGACTTTCAGACATTTGTGATGAAAAGACCTGAACTGAATAGAAGATTTGACTTTCAAATACAAAAAAGGTAAACAGGAAAAAGACTTCATGAGGGATATTAAAAGATCAAACTGTTTACATTCCTACATAGGAAGATAATACTTTGAACTCATAAGAACTTTCTCAGTAAGGAATTCACAGAAGACCCAGGTTTGAACTGAATATGAAGGGATAATATCTGTAAAGCATTTATGTTTTGTTATTTGTGGGGCAAACAGGGTGGGGTGTCTTATGTCTGGGGCTGGATTTGGACTTGGGGCCTCCTGGGTCTAGGGCTGGTGCTTTTTTCACTGTTCCACCTAACTAACCCATGATGCTATCTGTAAAATATGGTTGAGGTGTAGGAGGAATCGACTTGGGGAAGGGGAAGGAGAGAGATGGTCTGTGGAGAGGTAGTTCACATGATGGAAATAAGAAAAAAGCTTATGTAGGGGAGGGGAAGAGGGGGAAGAAGTGAGGGAGTGAGTGAACCTTAATATCATCAAAATTGGCTCAAAGAGGGACTAACATACATACTCAAGTGGGTATAGTAATATATTTTTGCCCTGAGGGAAAGTAGGAGGAGAGTGAGATAAGGCAGGGGTGGGGAGAAGAAGGGACAGAGGGAAGGACAGATTGGGGGAGAGAGCAGTAAAAAGCAAAACCCTTTTGAGGAAGGTGAAGATGTTCTGCATAACTGCATAAGCATGACATATTAAATTACTTGATTTCATGGGGAGGGTTGATGAGGGAGGGAAGAAGAAAAATTTAGAACACAGAATTAGCTCAAAGATCTTAATCTCATCAGAGGGGGCTCAAGGAGGGAATAACATTCACACCCAATTGGGAGGAGTAATCTATTTAACCCTACAGGAAAGTAGGAGGGGAAGAAGATAAGGAGGGAAGGGTGAAAAAAGGGAGTGCAGAGCAGAGGAGGGGACAGTCAGAAGAAGTAAAACACTTTTGAGGAGGAATAGGGTAAAAGAAGATAGAAAATAGAGTATATATCATGGGAAGGGAATAGGATGGAAGGAAATAGTTATGATGATTGATTATAATGGCAAAATGTATGGTACCTACTTTGCTCGGCTATTATGAAGAAAATTCTTTGTCAAGTTTAAGGTACTATATACAGGTTATGATGAACAGGATACTATCAGAAAAACCTGGAAAGACCTATATGAACTGAAGCAAAGTGAAATGCACTGTATACAAAATAACAGCAATAGTGTAAGATGATCTGCTGGGAAGCATGTGGTTATTTTCAGCAAGACAATGATCCAATATAAACCTGAAGGACTTATGAAAATTGCAATTCATCTACAGAGAAAGAACTGATGGTATCTGAAAACAGATGGAAACACATCAAACTTTTTTTTTCTTTGACAATTCCTTATTCTGAAGGTTTTTTTAAACTGTTTTCTCTCATAACCTAGCTAATGTGGGAATGTTTTCCATGACTACTCATGT
The DNA here is from genome assembly GCF_019393635.1 of Dromiciops gliroides. Classification (NCBI taxonomy): domain Eukaryota; kingdom Metazoa; phylum Chordata; class Mammalia; order Microbiotheria; family Microbiotheriidae; genus Dromiciops; species Dromiciops gliroides. Next base: position 548,862,026 of record NC_057861.1, read on the forward strand.
ATAACTTATTTTGAATTGCTTGAGTTCTTGTGGGTGTGGGGTGGGAAGGGAGGGAGGAATAGAAGTTGGAACACAAAGTTTTTAAAAATTGATGTCAAAATTTGTTTTTACATATATTTTGGAAAATAAAATTCTAAAAAAAAATAAAATAAATACTTGTTGATTGATTAATGGGGAAAAAAGGTCATGGGTTCATCTTTTATTTTCTAAAGATAGAGCAAAACTAGGGGCAGCTAGGTGTTGCAGTGGCTTGAGCACCAGCCCTGGAGTCAGGAGGACCTGAGTTCAAATCTGACCTCAGACACTAAACACTTACTAGCTGTGTGACCCTGGGCAAGTCACTTAACCCCAATTGCCTCACCAAAAAAAAATAAATAAAAATTTTGGGAGCAGCTAGATGGCACAGTGGATAGAGCACTGGCCATGGAGTCAGGAGGACCTGAGTTCAAATCTGGCCTCAGACACTTAACACTTACTAGTTGTGTGACCCTAGCCAAGTTACTTAACCCCAATTGCCTCGCCAAAAAAAAAAAAAAAGATAGAGCAAAACTGCCACCCCAAACTAAAACAGTCCATGATTGATAAGAATGTAATATATTCCTAAAAACTTTGAAGAAGTTTTAAATAACAACACAAGCATCTATATAAGACATCCAGTGATAGCAAGATTTCCTTATTTTGTCTAACCTAAAACGTTCTTGCTTCAGGATAAATCCATGTTCTTTACTTCTAATTTCATGAGAGCTGAAGAAATAGAGGAAAGTGAGGGCTACGGCCCTTGAATGAAGGTTTGCATGGATGTTGTTATAGTTCCCAAATCCTGGAGACTAAGAACTTCTTCAACACACGTAATGCTCATTTGTGGCTGCATGTGATCTGGACCCTGGGCATGTCTTTCTGGTCTTTTCTAGAATACCAGAATTTTAGTTGATGTGTCTCCTCCCAACCAACAATAACTACATAGTTTGCATTTATTTTTTTTGTGCATTGTCTCCTTCTATAGAATGGAAATTCCTTGAGGACAGTAACTATTTTATTTTTTATTTGTACCCCAACTTCTGACCCAGAAATGGCACTTAATAAGTGTCTTTATTGGATCAGAATTAATATTGAAAATCCCAAGAGAAGGGAAGGTACAATGAATATGTGTCAAAGAAGGCTTCTCAATAGATGGACATCTGTGGGCAAAGACACCCAGCCATTTGGGGATCCAAGAGGTATTGGTATACTTCACAATGTATTCCAAAGGCCTTTTGTTTTCAGTGTTATATATAATTAGGTAATGTGATGGAAAAGAATAAATTCCAGATATGAACATGGGTTCTAATCTCAGCTCTGCTGCTTACTACCTATGTGTGACATTTGGCAAATCATTTATCTGAGCCTAGGTTTCTTTGTCCATAAAATAAAGGATTGGACTAGATGACCTATCAGGTCCCTTTTAATGCTAAATCTATGATTTTCTAACTCCCTTATAAGATGGTCTCTTTCTAATTGTCCTCTAAAACACTTAACATTTTCAGATTGAACTTTTAGAAAGTTCATTGAGGCAATAGACTCATGGGCAGTGAGGAGGTGTTCCTTGAACAATTTAGGATGAAGACTATTGCTCAGTTTATTTTAAGTTACTACTACTATTTTATCTTGTGAATATTTATTTGAATTGTATGTACTAAATTGAAAAAATCCATGTTCAGTCTTTCTATGGGAGTGTGTGTGTAAGCAAGATACAGAGAAGTGACATAAAAGGAATGCCTTGATATCAGAGAGGCTTCAGGATTAATAGATTTCAGTACATAAAGAATTAAAAATGCAAGGTCTTGGGGTAACTAGCAACAGCTGAATTAAAATCAACATCTGGGAGAGCATTGATGGAACTGTGGTATTAGCTGAACAACAATTGATAGCTTTAGAAGGCAGTGTTGAACAGGAGAAAGAACGTTGGGTAATGGGAGGCAGGGAAAAGATGAGTCTTATTTTTTACAAATTGGTTTGGATTTTATGTGTATGTAAAGGAAACATCATTTTCAATATGTGTGTGTGCATGTGTGTGTTTCATCCCAATTGTATTGAAATAAAGCATTTTTCTATTTTGTAACAAAGAAAATGAGAGACAGAGACAGAGAGAGACACACAGAAAGAGAGACAGAGTTAAATGGATTCGGAGCTAGAGTTTCAGGGCTCCAATCCTACTTCTACACCATATGATATTGGTCAAATCACTTTATTTTTTCTGGGCCTCAGTTTCTTCATCTGTAAAATAAAGGGTTTGGGTTAGATGAACTCTACAATCTTTCCTGGGTCTCAATGTATGATACTGTAGCCTCATGGTACAAAGATAGGGCTACCTCCCAAACTGGAAGTTCTCTCCCTTTAAGTTATCTCTCATCTCTTTTCATGCTGTATCACGCAAAAGAATACAAGCTCCTTGAGAAAAGGGGCTGTTTTATTATTATTTTTTGTTTATTTTTGTTTTCTTTTGTTTTCATTTTTATATTCATTACTCCAGCTTCTAGCATAGGGCCTTGTGCATAGAGGACACTTGATGAATTTAATCATCAAATCAAAGACACCTAAATCAAGAAGCTCTGTATTTAAGTGTTCTAATTCCTGGAGCCCAGGACAGTATGGTGTTAGGTAAAATTGGTTTCTGATGAACTTTAAAAAAAAAGCAGTTTTCCAGAAACTCCAGTTTTCCATGTAATCTAGTTAAAGACAACCAACTATGCTTCAAATGCCAAGAAAAAGTCCTCAGAAGATGAAAAAAAAGTTATTGTTGAAGATATCACCTGGATATTTTGTCCCTTCCAGCCACCCTGAGTATTGAATGATATCACTCTACCCCCTTAAACACAGATAACAAAACAAAAACCAACAATGAAGCATGCATGCATGTGTGAGTGCATATGCATGTGTGCGCGTGCGCGCACACGCACACAGAGGATTAAGGGTCTGAGTCTATCATCCATCCCTGCTTGTAGAGTTTCAACTTTAGCATCTGCTTAATTGCACTGATCTACAATCTGTTGCCAGTGAAGCAAAGTAATTAATTGTTTTTAAATGGTATTTGAGATTTTAGAAAACTGACCTTAAGGTTAATGGTTCATAAACTTCATTTATATATCCATTAGAGACATGAAAAGGGGAACAGATCCATAGCTGTGCATGGAAGTGAGAATTTTCTGTATCATTTTTTTATGGCCTATAAAAATGTTAGCAACTGGGGGGGGATTATTTTCGATCAAATGAGATATACATATACATGTACATACACACACAAATACACACACATAAATAAAACACTTACCCAAGTGTCTGGCCTATAGTAGGGGTTAAATAAATGCTTGTTTACCACCTCTTTCCCCTCCAGGTCAATCTTTTTGAAAAAAACAATGATGTAGAATATACCTTACATCCTCCTATGTTAACAGAGGTACTCTCTGGGTACTGAGTTATGTGATAAAATGCGCATTCACTCAATCCTCTTTTAGACCCCAAAGCTTCACCTATTGTGAATTATATTGGAGTGGAGCTCAGAAGGGCTGTTTTTTGACCTACTGATGACCTACTGATAAATCCTCCACTGGAGAGTGGCAGGGCCAACCCCTTCTGTAGAGGTATATCAAAAGGGTCTGAGTTTCACATAATAATAATAATCCCATTCACTAATATTTATATTAACGTAATAGCTGTGTATTTTAAAATTTATGAAACACTTTCCAATGTTATTTTATCCTCAGCAATGCCAGGGTGGGGGAGTATGTTCTATTGTTATTTTCATTTTTACAGAGTAGGATGGGCAGCTAGGTGATGCAGTAGATAGAGCACTGGCCTTGAAGTTGGGAGGACCTGAGTTCAAATCTTACCTCAGACACTTACTAGCTATGTGACCCTGGGGAAGTTACTTACCTCCAGTTGCTTTATACATCTGGGGCCATCTCCAACTGTCCTGATATATGTCTTGCCTATATGGGCCTAGATGGCTCTAGAGGAGAGAATGAGGTTGTTTACCTTGCACAGCCCTCCTTCACTTAAATCCAATTTAGTGCAAGTCATGGCCTCACTTCCCAATGTCATGGTCCTCTTTTGAGAATGAAGGACAAACAACAACGGATGAGGATACTGAGAAAGATAGAAGTTAAATGACTTGCCCTGGGTCACGCAACTAGTAAGAGTCTGAAATCAGATTTGAACTCAGGTCTTCCTGACTTCAAATCCAACACTCCATACACTGTGCCACCAAGCAGCCTCCTTTAGCTCTTTAAAATTTACAAATCAGGGCAGATAGGTGGTGCAGTAGATAGTACATCATCCCTGGAGTCTGGAGGACCCGAGTTCAAATCTGATTTCAGACTCTTACTACCTGTGTGATCCTGGGCAAGACACTTAACCTCAATTACCTCAAAAAACAAGTTTACAAAGTACTTTAAAGATATGCCATTATTTAGTCCTCATAACAATCTTATGAGATATCACAAAATCTTGGAAGAGATATTAAGCATCATTTTTTTCCTTCCCCTGACTTTATACATGTGGAAATTGAGGGAAAGTCACTTGCCTAAGGTCTCATAGCTTGGAAGTGGCAGAACTATGACTTGAGTCCCATTTTACTAACTCCTAAATCCCCGGTGATACCCTGTTATAGATTTACTGACTGTGGTTTTTAAGGCTTTCTTGTTCTTCACAGGCAGTAAGGCATAACGGGAGGAATGCTGGGTTCTAGGCCCAGCTTTGCCACCAACTCTGGGCTTCCATCTCCTTATCTATAAAAGCAGCCAGAGGGACCAGGTGATCCCCAACATCTTTGCCATCTCTAGCCATCTGCCATGATAATTTTAGACTTTTCCAAGAATGAGTCATTGGCTTTGAGCCCCTTTTAATCCCCTTTCTCCAAAGCATATGCATACTTATAAGGGTTATTAATCTATACTCAACCCCCAATAATCTTTTTTCTTTGATGTTGAATTGGGAAGCAACTGTCCTTAGCACTGATTTGTCAAGAACAAGTATTTAAAATAGGAAGGTTCCATATGGTATGTTTCCTTTCCCCTGTCTAGCACTGGCCCCATGATGTCTCAGGATTTCTGCCCTCTGGGGCTGAAGTCTTGAGGTGTTTATATCTCTTACCTGGTAATGTCTATCCATCCCTTTCCCTTCTCCCAGAAAGGAAAAAAAAAACCCTAAGGCACCTTTCATGCAGGTGGACCTGTGCACAAATTGTGATCCTTGCACCATGTTCAAACATTCCTAGATAATGGCAGGAACAAAAACTGTTGTGCTGAAGAAGTCTTGAAGATCAGATACAGGAGTTTGGTCTTTATGCACTAAGAAAAGAGACTTAGGGCCATGAGATTTGCTTGTCTGTGTTGTAGTGAAGCCCCAAAGGAGACAAAATAGACATCTCTAACCTCTTCTCTTCCCACACTTCTCCAAGGGAGATTTTAATTCCTGCCGGGGAGAAGCAGGAAATTGAGGCTGAAGGCCCTTCTGCTTTTCCCAGAGATAGCGAGTGATTGCCAGGCTAGAATTATATCTCTCTGCTTCCTTAAATATTATTAGTCTAGGGGATATGATCAGATTTGATCTAACTTCTGGTCATTATTCCATTATTGGGTAAGAGGAGGACCCCAATTCAAAAGAACTTCGGGACTAGGGTTACACATTTATGTATGGATGTGTAGCTTCACCATCTTTCAATAGGTGTTCATTCAGCTGACTGCTGCAAATTAATCCAGGGAAGCTAGGTGGCCCAGTGGACAGAGCACTAAAGTTGGGAGAATGTGAGTTCAAATCTCACCTCAAATACTTACTAACAGTGTGACCCTTGGTAAGTCACTTTACCCCATTGCCTTAAAAATATCCAGGGCCATATCCAGTTTTCCTGATATGTGTGTGTGTGTGTGTGTGTGTGTGTGTGTGTGTGTATGTATGTCTATATCTTGCCACTGATCCCAGATAGCTCTGGAGAAGAAAGTGAGGTTGGTGACCTTGTACAGGCCTCCCTCACTTAAATCCAATTCACTACAAGTCATGACATCACCCCGATGTCATGGTCCTCTTTGAGAATGAAGGACTAACAACAATTAATCCAGCAATTAAGCACTTGCTCTGTGTCTGATACTTTTCACAGTTCAGGGGATAAAAAGACTGAAACTAAACAGTCTCCAGACTCAACAAGATCCTATTTCCATTGAGGGAACAATGTGTACACATTGAAGTTTATACACAATATTTACAAATTAAATATAAGTTAATTTTGAGGAAGAGGAACTTGGAGGACTAGGAAAGGTCTCATGTGGAACACATCCACTGAGTCAAGTATTGAAGGAACACTAAGAATGTAAAGAGAGAGGGGGAAGGTAGAAGTACATTGCAGGCCTGGGGATGAGCACTAAGATGGGAGACACAATAATATGTCTAAAGAATAGCAAGTGGCTCAGTTTAGATGGAGCATAGAGTATATAAAGAATGGGTAGGAAAGGGGCTAGAGATAGATTGTGAATGGTTTTAAGAGCCAAAACCAGGCAACCACATTTTTTATCCAAGAGACAATAGGGAGTTCGTGGAGGTTTTTTAGGGGAACAGGGAGTTGAGGCACAGCCAGTACTATCTTTTAGGAATTGAGATCCTTTGGTAGCTGTGTCGGGGCATGGATGGCAAAGGAGAGAGACAGGAGACAGAGAATGCTTCTTGATGTTCATGGGAATCTGCAAGTAGTATTTCTGCCTGGAGCCAGTGACCAGCCTGGGGCTTTTCAGAATATTTTGCTGCATCTCTCTGGACAATCCTTTGTTGGAGTGTACTTAGAACTCCTGAGAACAAAACTAGAAAGCAGCTCCTACATAGTTGACAGAACCACAGTAAATCCCTGGGGGCCACCACTAACAGCCTTGGTTTATTTTTCTAAGGGCTGCCTTTCACAGAATCTTATTTCTAGAGCATGGACCATATCTCCAGGGATAAACAGAAACTCCAGACATTTCTGAGAGAGTGGGGAATACTTCCATGTTGTTTCAATGTCCTTTGTGTAAAATAAACTGTCTGTTGCTTTCTGGGGAGAGGGTCAATGACTTGGCTCTTTTGGTCATCCCTACAACCTTCAATCCAATTTCTTCTGTTTTTTCTCCTTTTCTTAGATGTGTGGATCAGAACTAAACTAGCTTAGAGGACTCCTTTCTCTGTGACTCACTCAGCATCTCAAAGCCATGTCGAGAATTAGCAGTCCTCAAATCAAATATACATAAATATATGCATGTACACTGTGTATATAGTGACATATATGTACATACTTATGTGACATGGAGCTTAGGATAAATCAGGATAAGTTTCTCCTGTGAGAAACAAAACCAGGGGAGGCTAGGTGGCACAGTGGATATAGCACTGGCACTGGAGTCAAGACAACCTGAGTTCAAATATGACCTCAGACACTTGACACTTACTAGCTGTATGACCATGGGAAAGTCACTTAACCCTCATTGCCCTGCCCTCCCCCTGAAAAAAAATTACAAATATGTGACAAACCTCAGAATGAAAATAAAAAAGAAACAAAACCAAACACGACCAGATAACAGGACATATTGAAGAATCAAGGGACTATTAAGGTTTAAATTGACCAACTAGACATCAGGAGTGACATACCTAAGAAGCATGGGGAGATAAAATTCTACAGCAGGAAAGTAAATTAGGTGTGGCTACTACCTGACCTGAGCTAGGAGACAGAGATAACCCCAACACCCTATTTAAAATATAAATCATGGAGTTGCACCATGACCATGCTACCTAGCTGCCCCATGGGAAATGGGGCATAATGGAAAATTATGGGAAGAATAGTAGTACCTATCTCACAGAGTTGTTGTGAAGATCAAATTAAATAATGTACTCTACATGTGTTACTAATCTTCAAATGCTATATAAATGCTAGCAATTGTTAGTCAATGTTAATAATAATAATAATCCTTACCAGTGGCTAGCACAGTTGTTTGACTTTCATTCCTGAAGAATGATGTCATGACTTGCAGTGAATTGGATTAAAGTGAGGAAGGGCTATGCAAGGTAATCCAACCTCACTCTTTCCTCCCGAGCCATCTGAGTCCAGTGGCAAGAGAGATATCAAGATGACTGGAGATGGCCCCAGATGTTTTAAGGCTATTGGGCTTAAGTGAACCACCATTTTAAAAAAATCCCCCTAGACCCCCAGGAATATGACAAGCATTCAGGCTTTCCCCACTCCACTGCTAAAGGGAATTTTCCAGTTTTCAAGTGTTCACCCCATCTATCCTCTATAAAAGCTTTTGCCTTCCCTCTGTTCAAGGAGGAGAAAGCCCTCCTCTCTGAGGGGTGAAGTCTTTGACTTCCCACTTGGTCACTTCCCCTAGTGCCAAACAAAGATGACTTTAATTCTAATTGCACAGTGTGCGAGTGTAATTCTTTATTGAGGAATACCTAAGGACCACCACCTCTCACCTGTGACAATATAAATATTTACATATACTACATGATATTGGTTTGGGACATATCAAGGTATTTGGGACTATTAAAGTTTAAACTGGCCAGCTAAACTAAAGGACAGACACACCTTGAGAAGTAAGGGAGATAAGCCCATTTGGCGTGCCTGCTGCCTGATCAGTGCCAGAAGTCTGGACCACCACCTCTCATTCAAGCATTCCCCCACCCCAAAGGGAACTTTCCATTGTCAGGTGGTGAGCATCCCATCTATTATCTATAAAAGCTTTTACCTTTCTCCTGTTCAAGGAGATAGCTATCTCAGAGAATCGTGTCTCTGAACCATCTCCCCTTGAGAGAAGCCTTTGACTTCTCTCTTGGTTGTTTTCTCTAGTGCCTAAATAAAAAATTACTTTATTCTAATTGGATTTGTGTGAAAGAAGATATAATTCTTTAAAGAGGAATACCTAAGGACCACACCACCACCAATTTCCCCCCATGTGAAACTATACACACACACACACGTGTGTATATATACACACACACACATATATATATATATATATATATACATATACACATACACACACACATATATACATATACATACAGATTCAAGATACTGTGCTAAGCAGGGCAGCTAGGTAGCACAGTGGATAGAGCACTATCCCTGAATTTGGAGGACCTGAAGTAAAATCTCACCCCAGACACTTTTTAGCTGTGTGACCCTGGGAAAGTCACTTAAGCCCAATAGCCTTAAAACATCTGGGGCCATCTCCAGTCATCTTGATATCTGTCTTGCCACTGGACTCAGATGGCTCGGGAGGAAAGAGTGAGGTTGGATTACCTTGCATAGCCCTTCCTCACTTTAATCCAATTCACTGCAAGTCATGACATCGCCTTGATGCCATGGTCTTCTTCAGGAATGAAAGTCAAACAACTGTGCTAGCCACTGGTAAGGATTATTATTATTATTATTATTATTATTATTATTATTATTATTATTATTAACATTGACTAACAATTGCTAGCATTTATATAGCATTTGAAGATTAGTAAAACATGTAGAGTACATTATTTAATTTGATCTTCACAGCAACTCTGTGAGATAGGTACTACTATTCTTCCCATAATTTTCCATTATGCCCCATTTCCCATGGGGCAGCTAGGTAGCATGGTCATGGTACAACTCCATGATTTATATTTTAAATAGGATGTCATTATATTCATACAGGCTGCTTGGTGGTATATTTGATGGAGTGCCAGACCTGGGGTGAGGAAGACCTGAGTTCAAATCCAACCTCAAAAACTTACTAGCTGACTGACGCTAGGCAAGTCACAACTTCTGTTTGTTTCAATTTCCTCATTGGTAAAATGGAGATAATAATAGTACTTACCTCTCAGGGTTGTTGTGAGGATCAAATGAGATAATAATTGTAAAATATTTAGCACAGTGCCTGGCACATAGTAAGCACTATATAAATGTTTACTATTTTTATTATTATTTTACAGGTGAGGAAATTGAGAAGTTAAGTGAATTAGTCAAGGTCTCACAGCCAGTATATGCCTGAGACAAGATTCAAACTCAGGTCTTCCTAACTCAAAGTCCAACACTCTATCCAGTGCACCATCTGTGCTGGAAATGTGCACAAAATATCTACACACACAGAGGTTCCAAAATATTTACACACATCATAGCTTATACTGTACACATACACACACCATGGCATATCTATAGCTAGCTAGCTAGCTAGATACATACATACATACATACATACAGTGGTAAAAATTAGTGAACTCTCCATAGGCAGTTTTTGAAGGACCTCCCCTTTTGGGGAAGGAAAGATTGAACGCTCCCTGAAGGGAGGCGGAGAGTGCTTCTAGAACACTAGGCTGCTTCTGGAATGCTAGGTGTCTTCCGGGACTCAGCCCTTTTCGTGCTTGGCCCTTGTGGTGGTGGTGGTGGTGGTGGCGGTGCATGTTTGCTCTATCTCTGGTGGCTGCTGTTCTGGAGCCATGAGTAACTGTAAACTTCCAGGTGTGGGTGAGTTAATTATGGAAACCCCTAAATTCCTTTGAACTAGCTTAATTGGAAATGGTCTGAGGATAGTATAGGTTAAGCTTAGAGTTAAGAATATTTATCTGTATTTCTATTTTCCTATTTCCTTATCTTTGATTTTTATTAGTTTCACCTTTTTTGTTTAATTCCCAAGTAATAAAATCTGATCCTTTTGTGAACTAAAGCTTAAAGGCTCCTTTCTTATTGGCCTGGGAGAAATATCTAAAAAGGGCAGTTCAGAGGGGAGAGTGAACCTAAAAGGTCCCTCATATTTCTGGGACCCCACTATTAAGGTGAGTCACCCAAATAACACTCCATATATCAAATTTTGGCCCTCACAATACATACATACATACACATAGATACATAGATGTCATGGTGTTTGGCTACAAGGAACATAAGAGTAGGAACTATAGAATGATTAGACATAGAGAAGAGTACATGAGTTGCTTTTATGATGGGATATTTACTTCAAAAATCTGCAATATCAGAAGCCTAAATATTTCTCTTCACACCTTGGGGGACATTCTCCCTTTATCTCACCACTATACCTGGGGAGAATAAGTTTAATACACTTTCTATATAGCCCTGGTCCCATGAAGTTCACTTCCAAATGCAACAAAGACTGACTGAGGGTTGGGTCACTCTGATTTCCTGCTTCTGATGGACTTGGGAAAACACCAGACTTTGCTCCTCTTCTTTTTACTTCTGATGAGCTCTTGCATAGATTCTAGGCTCTGGACTCCTGTTGGCTTACACAAATGACTTTTGGAAGCTCAGGAGGTCAGAGCTAGCTCCATATCTTTTCACCTAAGAGCAGGAAGGATAGACACAACAGAAAATGAAGCAACAGTGGGGCCATGTACACAGTGACCATATTACAGTGAGCCCCAGGGAGATGTAAAGCCCAATAGCCTCTCCATCCACTGAGAGCTTAGCCCTAGCCTTCTCCAGTCTGAGAAGTCTTAGGGACAAAAGATCAGCCCAGGCTGACAATAGCCTCCTACAAAGCCAATCAACATTCTTATCTCTTCATCACTTGGTTAGAAGAATGTAACCAGCCACAAGACACCCGCCCATTCTCCAAACCAGGGGGGCACTTCTGCCACATCTTATCACATCTTTCTGGAAGCAGGCTTCTCCATGTGGTGGATTTGCATCAGCCTCTGTTATATCGATATAAAGACAGCAATGAGGATAGCTGGCAAGGCAAAGGCAACTTTAGAAATTTTATAATCTAAGCGCCTCATTTTACAAATGAAGAAATAGCATTCTCCTCCCTCCCCCCACAAGTTAAAGTGAGTTGTCCAAGGTCCTACGGGGAGTAAACAGCATAGGCAGAATTTGAATCTAGACTCCCTAACTCTAAATCCTGTGTGAACTCCACTGTGCCAAGTTGTCTCTACTTACTATCTAGCTGGAGATAGGAATACTTGGATATTTCAATGATAACTGATTCCACCAATGTATACTCCCTCCACTAAGGAAGGTTGCAAGCATTTTATGACAATACTCAAGAATTGATCTGGGACAAAGATTGAAGTTAAAATTGTTTGTCCTTCATTCCGAAAGAGGACCATGACATTGGGAGGTGATGTCATGACTTGCACTGAATTGGACTTAAGGGAGGGAGGGCTTTCCAAAGTCATCAACCTTACTCTCTCCTCCAGAGCTACCTGGGTTCAATGGCAAGATATTAATCAGGATGATTGGAGATGGTCCCAGAAGTTTTAAGGCAATTGGGGTTAAGTGACTTACCCAGGGTCACACAGCTAGTAAGTGTCTGAGGTGAGATTTGAACTTAGTTCCTCCCAACTTCAAGGCCAGTACTCTATCCACTGTGCCACTTAGATTTCAAACTTATCAGCCACCTTGGTACTAATCCGCTATCTGGGTAGTGAGGTTGGTCTCTGGACAAACACACATAGATTGCTATTTTCATAGATTCTCTTTTCTCAAAGACTGTCAGTTTGTTAACACCTAGCAGAATGTATGCTTTGTCAGCCTGGCTTTTGAGGACCTAGGATGCCCTCCAAAGCACAGCATAGCACTTGATTAGGACTTATGTGGGAGGTGGACATAAAGAGGGGGTAGCTCAGCAGATAGAGAGCTGGGTCTGAAATCAGGAAGGCCTGAGTTCAAGCTTACTGGCTGTGTGCCCTTCAGCAAGTCACTGTTTGCCTCACTTTCCTCTTTTCTAAAATGATCTGAAGAAGGAAAATGGGATAAAACCCCAAATGGAATCGCAAAGAGCTGGGCATGAATGAAATGACTGAACAATCATGACAAGAGGACATAAAGAGAGTAACATAATAATGAAAAGTTTCATTTCATTTTAAGGGGCAGCTTGGGTGTGGTGGATAGACAGCCAGCTTCAGAACCAGGAAGATCTGAGTTCAAGTAATTCACTTCACTTCTCAGCACTTTGGACAGCTCTCTAAGAGGGAGTTTCCTCCTCTACAGAGGTCCAATCCCTATTTTATCCTATCTGTATTATTTACAAAGGCGACCAGTAAGCTAGGGGCTTAGACCGAGGCTAGAATCAGGAAGGGGGCTCGTGCTTCAGGTGAGTCAATTTAGCTTCACTGTTTCATGAGCATACATTGTTCCAGACCCATGATCCCATAGAAGCTTTGGCCTTGTGTCACAAGAGAAGCCCATGTTTGAGAATAATACAGAGCAATCCCATTCCCTCTACTAGATAAGTTATTAAAATGAATGATTTCCTTTAGTCACATTCTTGTTTGCCTAGTTCCCTCTTAAACTGTAGTTCTGGAACTGCATAATCTAGTTGTCACCTTCCAAGCTAAGCTACAATTAACCAATCAATCAACAAGCATTTATTAAGCACCTACTATGTACCAGGTAGAGCTACAAAATTAAAACAAATGTCAAGAAAAGCCCAAATGGGTCATAAAGAGTTGGACACAACAAAAACCAACTGAACAACAACATTAAGTCATTATATGTAATATAATATTGACATTTTGGCAGTCAACATGGTAGTGACTCATATGTTAAAAAAGTTTACTGATATATTTGTTTTCATATCACCTAAATGCCTCTTGTATCTCTCTCCTTTCCTCCTCCCAGTGAGCCATCCCATACAACAAAAAACTTTTGTTGGCTCATGTTGAGCCAATTGAAGAAGGCAGGTGTTTTTCACATGAACTATTTAAACCAACTCTCCACCATCCGGTTCTTATGCAATTGATTTTTTTGAATCTACATGTAACACTTTATATTTATACTTTGTTAATTTCCACCCTGTTGGCTTTTGTGATTGGTATTACTTTTGATATTTGGAAATGCACCGTGCCCAAGAGAACTTCCTCACTGCAGGCAATGAGCTGTTAATGTGAAGTAGTGTACCTTTGGCCAAATTCCATACTCAGAGACTGTCTGAGCCCAGATGTTGGCCTTATGCCTAGCTGAGGAGTTGGTTCTGTCTCTTTTAATGATGTTAGGTTCAAAGGGAAAGAAAGGCAGAGCAACAGAAAATAAAACATTTAGCAGAGGTGAAATAGCTAATGTGTGAAGCAGTAAACTCAACTAATCTCAGTGCATAAATACTGTGTAGCACACAGAAAGTGTTGGCTATGTTAATAACTGGCATAGTAGCCCCACCCCATGCCAAAGACATGGCCACTGTATCCTAGAGAAATTAGAGTAGAATCAGACTATGAGAGAAAAAAAAAACATATGCTTCAAAAGCTAAAACCTAATAACAGATTGCCAGGTCCAGAGTCAGGAAGACACATCTTCTCCAATTCAAATCTGACCTCAGATGCATCCTACCTGTGTGACCCTGAGCAAGTCACTTAACCTTGTTTTCAGTTCCTTACCTGAAAAATGTCTTGGAGAAGAAAATGGCAAAGTACTTCATTATCTTTGCCAAGAAAACCCCCAATAAGGCTATGAAGAGTTGGACATGACTGAAACAACTGAACAACAATAAAGAGTTTGTTTTGCTTAGAACAAATCTCTCCCTTAATCTCAACTCTCTCCCAATTCCCCTTCTCTCTCTCACATTTGCCTTATCTTTCTCTGTTGAGTGAAATATATTTCTGCACCCAACTTTGTGTATATATTCTTTCCCCCTTTGACCATTTCAGGAGAGAGTGAGATTCAGTCTTTTAGCCTTTTTGCCAAGCTAGCTTTTTAAAGGCTGCTCAAGGTATGGTCAATCTTTCCGTAGTTAGAGACAAGCCACCCTTCTAATCCCATACAAAAAAAAGCCTCCTTTGTCCTACATGGAAGCCATTAGCACTTTGCTATCTTTAATAACCTTACATTTGGCTTCTGTGATTTCATCAGTCAAAAATGAGGGCATGAGGAATCAATCAACCTGCAGTATCCTCATCAATCCCCCTTCTCCCACAAAACATATGCTGTCAGACTCAATTGATGTGTTAGATCCTTTTGCTGACCTATTTTTTATCTCTTTCTCTTTTATTATTTGCTTTAAGGTAAGGACCACTAAGTATGAGAGGTAAGAAAGGTCTATTTGGAAACCAAGGTGATGTAAAAGCAAAACCCACCAATATCTTTTTTTTTTTTTTTGTGAGGCAATTGGGGTTAAGTGACTTGCCCAGGGTCACACAGCTAGTAAGTGTCAAATGTCAAATTGAAGCCGGATTTGAACTCAGGTCCTCCTGAATCCAGGGCTGGTGCTCTATCCACTGCGCCACCTAACTGCCCCCCACCAATATCTTTTAAATTGAGACTCCTGGTATTCCATGAGCCAATGGAGAAAGGAAGAGCAGTGGTATTAGGAATTGTTGCATTTAGGTCCTGCCTTTGACGAGGGCCAATTGTGTAATTTATTTATTCTGTAAATAAAGATTTTTGTACAGTATGTTCTTAAAGTGGGACCTTTAAGCTTTTTGGAATCTTAGTCAATGGGATGGTTTGGTGATGTTTCCCTCATCACTTTTGTTGATAAGCATTTAAACATTTTATCTTTCAGCATCCCAGGGAACTGTCTTTAAGCCTCTAAGTTCTATAAATTGTCCATTGGCAGTTGTGAAAAATTTCTACAACTAGGAGTTCTCTATGCCAAATAATCCAGGTTTGGGCCATTAAAAAAAAAAGAAGATTCCTGGGGTAGCTAGGGGGTGCAGTAGATAAAGCACCGACCCTAGATTCAGGAGGACCTGAGTTCAAAACTGGCCTCAGACACTTGACACTAGCTGTGTGACCCTGGGCAAGTCACTTAACCCTCATTGCCCCGAGGTGGGAAAAAGATTCCTAGAAGTTTAATAACTTTCTTCATGTGGGTTGTTTTGACCACATTTCTCAAAACCTCTGAGATGATCATACTCTGTATCCCACAGTTACCCACAAATGTTCCACTTAATAACAATAATTAGCATTTATGGAGCACATTACAGCTCTTCTCTCATTTGGTCTTCTCAGCAAACCTGGGAGGTAGCTGCTATTATTATCCCCATTTTGCCAATGAGGAAACTGAGGCAAACAGAGGTTAAGTGACTTACTCAGAGTCACAAAGCTAGTGTCTAAAGCAGGATTTGAATTCAGTTCTTCCTGATTCCATGTCTAATGCTTTATCTGCTGCACTACCTAGCTGCCACTATCAGGTTTACATGATCAAGATCTATGACATCCCCCTATCTGATCCTAAACTATCTTTCCATCTCTTCCTTATACCTCCTAAATCTGTTCTTCACCCTTATTATGTCCCCAATCCCCTCCATTCCTTTATCCTCTTTCAAATAAGTAGCATTGCTTTCATTTCACTTTCCTTCCTTAATAATTTCAACCCTATAGTCAGCCAGTTCCATCCTGCTACATTGCACTCTACCCAATAATCTCTTGTCACCCTGTCTTATTGACATGCACATCAAATCTTATTTAAGCAGTTTACATTCTCTGGCTCCTAGTATAGTACTCTGAACATTCCTATGGTATTTTTTGATCTTTGTTGTTCCCTGGCATGGTGCCCTGCACACTTCAACAGTGAATCAGTATGCCTGTGATCTCATCAGTGTGAGACCTCCTTCTAATTACATGGATCACAACCCACCCATACCTTCTCATCATCCGAAATGATTCCTGTTCAAATATCTTCCCATATTTTTAGTGGCTCAAACTCAAGATTTATACAATTATGGATTGCCTTTCTTTGATTAAAACAAATACAAATTCTTTTTAAACTAGCTATATGGATAGAGTTCTGACCTATAGTTAGTATTTTGTAGTTCTTACTGCTGGAAAGTTTCAGTCATGTCTGACTTTCTGTGTCCCTATTTGGTGTTTTCTTGACAAAGATACTGGAGCGATTTGTCATTTCCTTTTCCAGACCTAGTTTCCTTTTCAGTTCTATTTATATTATTTTATTATGTGCATTCAAAAATATTATTCTGAAAAAGGATCCATAGACTTTGTCAGACTGCCAAAGGGGTCCATGACACAAACACAAAAGATTAAGAACTCTTGGCCTTGACAATCACAGATTCTTAAACCCTTGACCAAGCTGGGTTACTCAGTCCCCAGCTTTCTACCCTCTCCACCTGTCTCCACTCTAAACCTCCATCATTCTGCATTATTATCTTTATCTTACAGATGATGAAACTGAGTCTCAGGAAGACTACTTCCTCATTATTAACAATAGGATTCTTAATCTAATAGGATCTGAATTAGGTCTCAAATCTAGGTCTTCTGACTCCCAATCAAATGCTTTCATTTTCTTATTTTTAAAAATATTTTTTCAATTATTAAACATTTATTTTCCCCCTCTCACTCCTTCTTATCCATCAGAGGAAAAAAAAACAGAAAGAAAGAAAAAAAATACAGAACTCCTATTTTACACAAACATAGTTAAATAAAACATATTTCTACATTGGTCACTTCCAAAATTGCATTGCTTATTCTGAATATTAGTCTTTCATGAGGTAGGCAGCATTCTTCTTTATTAGTTATCTGAAATAATGGCTTGACCATTCAGTTGATCAGAGTTCTTAATCACTCTTTCCACTTAACTACTGTACTAACCAGCTAGGTGCATTGAATCTATAATTGATATTCAGGAAGACCAGGTTTCAAATCCAGCCTCACATCTTTCCTACTTACATGACCCTGAACAAATCACTTAATTTCTCTGACTCAGTTTCCTTTTCTGTGAAATGACGATAAGCTGCCCATCTATTTCCTAGAGTTGTTGTGAGGATCAAATAAGATACTATGTGTAAAGTGCTTTGCAAACCTTAAAGCACTATATAAATATTATTATTCTTATTATTAATTACTCATACAATTTCTCAGTAATTTTTCCTTCCACTAGCAATGATTATGTTTTCCTGTGTCACACTTTACATACTCCTTAATATTGACATTTAATGATCAAATCTTATTTCTGATGCACCAAAGAACACTTCTTAAGGCAAGCTAGTGTTAAGTGATCAAGAAAAATGAAGGAATCCTTTCTCACCTGGATAGCTATCCCTTAATTTATTTATTCTGTAAATAAAGGTTTTTGGACAGTTTGTTCTTCAAGTGGGACCTTTAAGCTTTTTGGAATCTAAGTCAATGGGATGGTTTGGTGAAGTTTCCTTTATCACCTTTGTTGATAAGCATTTAAACATATTCATTAACAAAAATAATTGTCACAGTTAACTAAATCAGCACCTTTTAATTGAATTAGAAATTAGATGAGGGTCATGAATATTTCACTGCAGCTCACAGTTAGCTTTTCTCCATCCTCATCTTAAAAAAAAATAGACCGCTATGTAAATTGAAGGGGTTGGTGGCATCCTTTCTTCCAGTTACTGACCATGTCAAATTTCATCCATTTATTCAAAATGGTTTGAATGTTTCCAGCATGCAAGGCACTGTTTTGCATTGCTAGACAGGATCTAAGTTTCTTGATCTTATGGGAAAACATGCACTGAATCCTACAGGTTATTTGGTACAAGAAATTCTAAATCAATGAAAATCTTCAAAGCCACCTTATGAGTTAGGACAATAGATAAATACTAGGAAGTTGCTGGAGATACATAGAAATTAATTGACTTGTTCAGAGTCACACAACAACTAAATATCAGAGGCAATATTTGAACTCCTGTTTTCCTTCCTTCAAATTCAGCATTCTATCTATCACAGCTTCTTATTGTTATGGGCCTAGCACCCCAGAAGTTTTCTGGGGTACATCAAAGAACCTTCTCCTTGAGAAAGTAAACCAAAGGACAGACACACCTAAAGACATAAGGGGTACTGGATCTGGACCGAGCTAGCTCCAGGATCATCACCCTTCATTCCAGTCTCCCCCACCCCCGAGGAGATAAGATTAGGTGTGGCTGCTGCCTTTGTGGTGGGAGGAGGAGAGTGATGGCTTGAGAGATCCACAGCCATCCTTTACCCAACTCCCCCAGCTACCACCAGTGGGGGATGGTCCTCCCCATATAGGGGAACTTTCGACAGTCAGTTGATCACCCCCATCAGTCCTCTATTAAAGGATCTGTCTGTCTCCTGCTCAAGGAGATAGGTATCTCAGAGCCTAGCCTCTGTGCCATACCTTCTTCCAAGGATTTCTTAGTTTCCCTTCCCTAGCCCCTAAATGAACTATTATCTTATTCTATTGGATTTGTGTGCAAGAGGGTGTAATTCTTTAAAGAGGAATTCCTAAGGACCCCAAACTCCTACCCCTATCCCAAACCCCACCTATTTCCCCAAAACATTATCATTTATTTTGGTTCAGATATGTGATTTCATTCTGAGGGAATTTGTAGTATAGGAACCTCCTGTGTCAATGTAGATCATCAGTCATTCTGAAACTTACAGTTTTAAAAGAGTTGTCTGAGGAAATGTTGTTCCTGCATATTTTCTCTTCTGGTTATGATCAGAGAACTCTGCATCAGTTCATATGAATCTTCCTAGGTTTTGCTGAAGCTGTCCCCTTTGTCATTTTTTATGGCCCAATATTACAACTATAGACCATAATTTGTTCCATCATTCTCTAATTGACAAGAACCCCATTAGTTTCCAGTTCTTTGCCAATGTAAAAAGAGGTTAAATAAATTCTTTTGTATATATAGGAACTTTTTCTCTTTCTCTTATCTCTATGGGGGGATAGGCTCTGAAAGATTATAACTTATAGGATCACAGTTGATAAATGTTAGAGGGAGGACTTGAAAGCAAGTCTCTATGACTCTATGGTTACGTTTTTTTATCCATTGCACCACTACTAACATTGTCCTAAATGTCCCTGACATTTGTTGTCTCTTCTTTCCCTTGCGTTAATCTTTTCTCCCCTAATTAGACTGTAATGTCCCCTTCTATGGTTTGAGACTATTCCCAGCTGATAATCTCCTCTATCCACTGTAGTAGGCTGTCTTTTCCTAATCTTATAGAGCCTAAAATAGACATTCAATCAACTTAATCTACCTTACTCAAACCTGAAACCAGGCTTTAAAGTAAGGAGGAAAGTAATGAATGATCTCTTCTTTCTTCTCTGATCTTACCCATAAAGTTATAATGTCTTAGGGCTAAGGTCATTACTCGAGTGTACCTACCCCCCCTCCCTGGAAATGAAATCACCAATAAAGGAAAGAGGCAGACAGCAAAGTTTTCCCTAGCAGGAGAATGAGACAGTCACTGGAGACTATATTATCACAGAGATGAGATAAGCCAGAGGCAGTGACTCAAGGAAGCAAGAAGAGTAAGTAGAGAGGTGGATTTATTTAAAAAACAAAGACAAAAACAAAAACTACTGAGTTCATGTACACTTAATACTGAGCCCATGAATTGCCCCATCACAAGGTTGGATCTGGCAGCAGCCACTTGGTCCAACCCCTTCTCCCCCTTCCAAATGTACCTCTCAGGCTTAAGGGTATTGCCCATTTATAACATCCTCTCCCTTTCAAAGGTGTCTTTGTTGTGCATTTAAATCGGATTCCTGTCTGAATTAAAATGGTGTGGGGTTGAGGGGAATCCTACATAGTGTGGGTCTTCTAGGGGTGACTTTGAGGAAGCCAAAAGAAGGAAAGAAAGATAGAATGAGTTATATAGAGTATCCTTGATGGACTTTCAGCTGTCCAGAAATGAGTTGGGAATTCTTCCTTCTGTGGATCATAGATCTAGCTAGCAGAGGACCTTTAGAGGCTACCTAGTTTAAAGTCCTTCATTTTGCAGAGGGGGTGGTAGGGTGGCACTGAACCTGGAGTCAAGTAGACCTGAGGTGAAACAAGCCTCAGACACTAGCTCTGTGACTCTGGGCAAGTCACTTAACTTCCCCATGCCTCAGTTTCCTCATCGTAAAAATAGAGACAATAATAACACCTATCTTCTAGGGCTACTGCTAGGATAAAATGAGCTAATATACATAAAGCACTTTGTTAACCTCAAAGGTGCAATATAATTGTTAGCTATTATTATGTGCTAGATTAAGAAAAATAGAATCGGGAAGGTTGAGTAAGGTCACACAATTACCTGGTTCCAAACTATGTCTGCTGACTCCAGAGTCCTAAGCTCTGCCAATTGTATCACAATTATAATGTTACTCCATGCTACACATTGCAATCTTCCAGCCTCCGGCCCTGGTTTGGATAAAAGGTACCTCTTATGACATTCTCGAGTTTTGCATATTTGAATTTCTTTGGACAGTGTAAGGTTTTCTGTTTTGCCACCAAGTGCAAGCCATGTCCAGAAATCTCCCTAGGGCCAGCCGAGCTCAGCTCCCACAATGCCAGGATACTGGGCAGAGGTTCTAGGGCTCAGACCACAGTTTCGCCCATTCAAGTTTTTCATGGAATGTATAAACTTTCCTTAAATACCCCTGGGACATGACTAATTTTGTTCTCTGTGGGAGTTTGATAGGGAAGTACAGGAGCCAACATAATCTCTCCACTGCACTGGCACCGGATTCCAAAGAAAGCATAAGCCAGAGAGGAGGGGCAGCCAGGGAATTCCAGTCCAGGTGCCACCCAAGCCAAGAAGGCTGGGGAATATCACAGGCTTCCTGTGTGCTGCTGCTGCATCTTAGATTCAATCACACCTCTATTGTAGACATCTCATGAAGGGTTCCGCCTCAGTGCTTACCTGAGTCAGAATGTCAATAAGTAGTAATGAGGGGATGCCTCAGGGTGAAAAGACTAGCTTCTCTTATTTACCACCTGTGTGACCTGGTCCAGTTTCAACCACTTTAAAATGAGAGGAGGTTGTGGGGCAGCTAGGTGGCGCAGTGGATAGAGCACCGGCCCTGGAGTCGAGGAGTCCCCTGGGTTCAAAAATCCGGCCTCAGACACTTAACACTTACTAGCTGTGTGACCCTGGGCAAGTCACTTTAACCCAATTGCCTCACTAAAAAAAACAAACAAACAAAAACAAAAAAAAAAATGAGGAGTTGAATGAAATGGCCTCCGATCCCTTCCCTAGGCTAGATTCTGTGATCTCATGATGCCCTAATGTGGAACTTTCTCCCTATCTATATTACATTTACCAGACTATCAGACCGCAGTGTGACTTTTATGTAAATATATCCCTAGACAACGTCAGCTAGGTGGCACAGTGGATAGAGTACCAAATAGATCTGTCCTCTGATGCTCACTGGCTGTGTGACCCTTGGCAAGTCACTTAAACCTTGTCTGCCTCAGTTTCCTTATCTATAAAATGAGGTGAAAAAGGGAAATGGCAAACCACTCCCTGGTTTCTTTGCCAATAAAACCCCAAATGGGGTCACAAAAAATCAGACTTGACTGAGACTTCTAAAAAATAACAACATTCCTAGATGGGGCAGCTAGGTGGCACAGTGGATAGAGCACCGGCCCTGGGAGTCAGGAGTACCTGGGTTCAAATCCGGCCTCAGACACTTAACACTCACTAGCTGTGTGACCCTTGCAAGTCACTTAACTCCCATTGCCTCACTAAAAAAACAACAACAACAACAACAACAACAACAACAACAATCCTACAGAAGAAGCCAGAAAAATGAAGTGAATGGTTCCATTGAACACAAAGGAATGGAGAACAGTGGGTTTCCAGAGTATAGAAACAGTGACCCCTGTCTATCTATGCTCTGCTTTGCCTCTGAAGAGGCTCACAGGGGGAAAAGCAGATGGATAGGAATGAGAACAATGGCAAGAACCACCTTCAGCTTCAGAGAAAGTTCAATCTCCTTCTAGGGAAAAGGTTTAGGCCAATTCCCACTTCAGCCAAGCACCACCCTCTATCTCTAGACGTAAGAAATGTAAGGGAGCCCTGAGTTGGTCATGATTCAGCCACTACAAAGGGAAGAGCTGCCACCTGGCATTGATATCAGAAGCTCTCCACCTGTTATGTCTCTAAGTCATTTGTCAATCTCAGCACATCTGCTCCTCAGGGTCACTCACCCATATTATTTTGCCATTTTCTGTATGCAAAGTTAATGAGAAGAGCAACATGTGAGGATGCCCACAGGCCTCAAAAGGTTAATACCTTTCTTTTCATTTGGCCACTGCTGTTGCTATGGAGATCTCCTTTGGGATGTTTTCAAGGTTTCCCATGACGGGCTTGAAATTAATAAACTGCTTTGAACCAAGATGAAATAAACTGTTTCCTCTATAGATGTTAAATCTAGATAGTTTCCTGCCTGGTTTGGGCAGTCTATACACAGATGCATCTTGTGTAGCCAGGTGAGTGTCTGAGCAAATTTGTGAGCATAACTGCATGCTGAAGGATTCTGTCTGTGTCCATTTATACCACACTTTCTTATACTTAGGACTACAGATCTAAAGCTGGAAGGGGACTTTAGGGGCCACCTAGTACAACCACTTATTTTACAGTTGAGGAAAGGGTCAGGGAGGTTAAGTTATTTGCCTAAAGTCACATAGTAAGCACCAGATTCAGAATTTGAACCCATGCCCTCTGACTCCCAAATTAATATCCTTTCCAGCTACCACAAAGAAAATAAAAGGTTTTCTTCCCCATCTCTTCAAACTGAGTGTAAGTTCCTTGAGGGCAGAGAATATGTCTTATTCTCTTTTGTAGTTCCCAAAGATATCCTGAGCATATTGCACATACTAGATAGAAGGTGAATGATTGAATGAATGATAACTGGAAAACTTATACCCACTGGGGAAAGATGGAGGGTCAATGACCTCTACTCAGGAAAAGGGGATTAGGCCATCTTGGGCCGGCTTCTATGAAGAGTAACATTTTAGGACTTACTCTCAGTAAGAGCAAGGAATGGTTGGGGAGCTGGGAAGGCACAGCTAATGGAGTGTAGGCTGGACATTCATAAGGACAAGGAATGTCCTGGTTTGACATCAAAGTGATGTCACAAGAAAAAAAGAAAAGGATTGGACTGGGCCCCTGAACTAAGAATGGGAACCTTTCCCCACTATATTTTGGAACTCCATTTGAAGCTGACATTCCTGGGAATAAATTCTAGAGAATCTTAAGAGGGCTAAGAGTAAGAAAGGGGGACAGTGAGTAAGAAGGGTAGGGGAAGTTAAAAACAACACTCTTTAGAAAGAGGGCATTGTACATTAATATCAATGAAATTGAATAAAAACCAAGGTCAGAGGGGACAGAGAAGGTTAGTTACCACACTCTTACTTGAGCTAGAAAAGGGAAGGGCAAAATGAGAGACAGATATACAGAGATGGAGAGACAGAGGGAGATGGACAGAGACACAGAGAATTGAAGGAGAAAGAAACACAGAGATGGGACAGAGACACAGAGACAGATACAGAGACAGCAAGAAAGAAAGAGACAGAGAAAAACAGAGACAGAAAGAAAAGAAAGAAAGACAGACAGACAGAGACAGAGACAGAGAGAGAGTCATAAGAGTTTGGGATTCTTCAAAGATCGTACAAGGCAACTGTAAGGGGAAGGAGACCAGATCTAGACAGCATAGGCAAAACAAATAGCAGAAATTAAGAGACTAAGCACTAACTCAAAAGAGAGGCAGCCTGGAGAGGATAGAGACTGATCTCAGAGTCATAAGGAGCTGTGTTCAAGTCCTACCTATGGCATACTGTTCGAAACTGGGTAAGTCACTTAACTTCTCAGTGACTCTGACAACTGTTTAAGGTTATAGAATAGTTGCTGATATTGTCAGGCAATAAGCATTTGGTGCCTTGTTATGTGCCAAGCACTTTTCTAGGAATCCCTCAGGGATGCAAAGAAAGGCAAAAGACAGTCCCTACTCTCAAGTAGCTCACAGTCTAATGAGGGAGACAACATGAAAGCAATTATTACAAACAAGCTATATTCAGGATAAATTGGATATAATAATCTAGATGGGGCATCATCAATAGAGGGAGCTTTCTCACTGCGAGATCCCTAAGGAGGTAGTTTGGTATTGAAGAAAGAGCAGTGGCTCTGGGGTCAAAAGACCTGCATACAAATGATACTTATTAGCTGTGTGACCATGGGAATTTCACAGCCAGTAAGGGCTTTGTTTTCTCCACGTGTGAAATGAGAGAGGTTGGACTAGATATACTCTGAAGGCCCTTGTAGCTCTAGTCTATGATCCCATGGTACTAATATTATCAAAAGTCTGTACCAAATAAATACATATAAATAGAAATACATTGATATTTGCATGTAGTTAATAGAAGAAAACACAACTTTAGCAATTATAACTACAAATGTAAATTGATTGGACTTCCTCACAAAAGAAAAAGAATAGAGAAATGAATAAGAAAACGATACCCAGCATTTTGCTTTATTTATTTGCTTTATGCGTGTGAAGCACATTTTGAAATATATTGGCATATATAGAGTGAAGTAGATGAGGTAGAACAAAAGCTAGCTGAAGTATAAAAAGATATCAATAGCTAAGCAGTAGAAAACACAAATATTCTTCTCTTAGAGCTGGCAAAAAAATGTAAAAGATTAAAAAAGAAGGAAAATATAGAGATAAATGGATGGATTGGATTTGACTAACTGATGGCTATTTCTCACCAGGGATGTTAAAGAATGTACATATATCTAAGCATTCTATGGTACATGCACACAAATTGATCATGCAGTACAGCATAAAAAAACAAAGATCAATAGGGAAAAAAGGCAGATATAACAAATGCACCCTTTATGGACCATGATACTATAAAATCTGTAATGAAGGAAATATGAGCAAAAACATACAGAACTAAATGAATCCTAAGTAATGACATCCTGAATAATGGGCAACTAGGTGATGCAGTGGATAGAGCACTGTCTGTGGGGTCTGGAGGAACTGAGTTCAAATCTGACATCAGATACTTACTAGATGTCTGACCCTGGGCAATTCACTTAATCTTGATTACCTCATCTTGCCCATGGTTACCCCACTAGTAAGTATCTGAGGCTGTATTTGAACTCAGGAAGATGAGTCTTTCTGACTCCAGGCCTATCAGGCTCCAGTAACTCTAGGCAGCTAAACACAGCACCACTTAGCTGTCCCACAGGAATTATTATATATGGAAGCAAAACTAAGAATTAAAAGGAACTGAGATTTAAGAGGAGTTTGGAGAGTTTCTGTAAACACATAAAGTTCCCAAACAAACAAAACAAGAAACAGACATTTTAAACAACACTGATCTTTGAGAAAAAAAAAAGATCATGCCATAAGTGAAATGCCAAAGAGAATTTTTTTTTTAAATGGGCCATATGGATTTATGAGAGATTCCTATAAAACATTTAAAGAGAAATTTATACCTATCCTACAAAATTATTCTCAGAACCAGAGACAGAAGGAATTCTACTAAATTGCTCACATGAGACACATATGGGTCAGACAGCCATAAAGGAAAAGCAAAATGAAGAACTCTAGACCAATCTCAATAATGAATATTGATAAAACATTTTAAAAAATCTTCACAAAGTGATTACAGCAGACTTATTGCATAGCACTTATTAAGTGCTAAGTGTAAACTCAATAGTTAGGAACTATGCTAAACTTTGATACAAATAAACAAATACAAATACAGATACAAATAGCAACCAAACCAGTTCTTGTCCTCAAGAGCTTCACATTTCTAATTGGGGAACCCAACACACAGAGAGGAACAGAGGTAATGCCTAAATGCCCTAAGGCACGAGAAAGGGTGGAGTTCAAGGTTCCTGTAGACAAAAATTAAGGATGATGCTCAGAGTGGAAGCAACATAATTGGGAATTGGTGGCTGGGAATGTATCCAGAAAATTATTCACTATGACCAGAGCTGAAAACAATCAGCATAATTAATAACATGAACAACAAAGAAAACAAAAGCATATGATTATTTTAATAGTTGCAGGAAATGCTTTTGACAAAATATAGTACTAATTTATGTAAAAACAAACAAAAAACCTATAACAAGCATAGGCAAAAAGAATCCTTTAATATGATTAATCGCATAGGTTTAAAATGAGAGCTAGTAATGTTTGCTATATGGATGGGATGACAATAGAGCCTTTCCCGGTATAAAAAGGGATAAACCTAGGATGCAACTTCTCCATACCATTAATTAATATGGTTTTAGAAAAGCTAGCAATGACTATAAGAGGACCAAAATCAAAGGCATAAACATCAACAAATATGAGATAAAATATATTTGAAGATGGCATGTGTAGTAATTGTAAAGTTTATAATTGCATGAAGTTATAGTTATAAAGATAGGACTAAAATATGGATTCACTTAGGCTAGGTGACCATGTTGTCCATCCTGGGAGAGTTTATTCTCACTGTTGTTTGTCCTTCCTTCTTGAAGAGGACCATGACATTGGGGGTGATGTCATGATTTGAATTGAACTGGATTTAAATGAAGGAGGGCTATGCAAGGTCACCAAACTCACTCTCTCCTCCAGAGCCACCTGGATCCAGTGGCAAGATCGATATACATCTGGATGACTGGAGATGACCCCAGATGTTTGAGACAATTGGGGTTAAGTGACTTGCCTAAGGTTATACAGCTAGTAAGTATTGGAACTGACATTTGAGCTTAGATTCTCCCAATTTCAGGACCAGTGCTCTATCCAATCTGCCACCTAGTTGCTCCTAATGTCCATAAAGCATATAGGCAAAGGCATCTATTCAACTATTCAACTCTTCTGATCTATGTTAACTTTGTGTCACATAGATAACACTTGCAACTTTTTTTTTACATTTGTTTCTGATTCCTTCGTGCCATAGCATATGATGAACTTTTTTTCTGGGGGGGGGGTGTCGGGGCAATGAGGGTTAAATGACTTGTCCAGGGTCACACAGCTAGTAAGTGTCAAGTGTTTGAGGCTGGATTTGAACTCAGGCCCTCCTGAATCCAGGGCTGGTGCTTTACCTACTTATACTATCTAACTACCCCTACACTTGCAACTTTTGATAAGACTAAACTCCATACTGGATACAGGTAACTTGAATCATTCTCTTTTGCTGCCTTAGATAGCTAATTTTTATATCCTCTAGGTTTCTGGTGCTAATAGACTCCCCCTACCTTAGCTTTACCCAATCCTGGTATCAATAAGCAATAAGTAACTGTCTTCATTTTTTAACAAGACAATTTGTATTTTTTCCAGTTACATGTAAAGATAGTTTTCAAAATTCAGTTTTGTAAGACTTTGAGTTCCAAATTTTCATCTTTCCCTCCTTCCCCTCATCCCTCTCCAAGACAGAAACCAATCTGATCTATGTTATATATGCACAATCATGTTAAACATATTTCCACACTAGTCATGTTGTGAAGAAGGAATCAGAACAAAAGGGGAAAACCTCTAGAAAGAAAAAAAACCCAACAATGAAAAATCAACAAAAAAGGGAAAATAGTATGCTTCAATCTGCATTCAGATTCCACAGTTTCTTTTTCTGGATGTGAATAGCATTTTCCTTCATGAGTCTTTTGGAATTGTCTTGGGTCATTGTATTGCTGAGAAGAGGTAAATCTATCACAGCTGGTCATCACACAATGCTGCTGTTACTATGTACAATATTCTCTTGGTTCTGCTCACTTCACTAAGCATCAGTTCATGTAAGTCTTTCCAGGTTTTTCTGAAATCTGCCTGCTCACCACTTCTTACAGCACAATAGTATTCCATTACACTCAAATACCACAACTTGTTCAGCTATTCCAAAATGGGTGGGCATCCCCTCAATTTCCAATTTTTTGCCACCACAAAAAGGGTGGCTATAAATATTTTTGTTCATACACATAACATTTTTAAAATATGAAACAAAAAACATTATCAAAGTAACAAGGGATTGAAATGAATAAATAAGCATTGTTCACGTATGGGTTATATAAATAATATAAAAAGATCATACTATTAAAATTAATTTATATATTTTATATATTAGTGCCATAACAGTCAAATTACCAAGAAATGTTTTACCTACTAGGT
Organism: Dromiciops gliroides; assembly: GCF_019393635.1. Lineage (NCBI taxonomy): Eukaryota > Metazoa > Chordata > Mammalia > Microbiotheria > Microbiotheriidae > Dromiciops > Dromiciops gliroides. Next base: position 548,890,819 of record NC_057861.1, read on the forward strand.
AGAAAAAAATAACCAAATTGATTTGGAAGAACAAAAGTTCTAAAATTTCAAGGGAAATGAAGAGAAAAGAGATATAGAAGAAGGTATCATATTAGCAGATCTCAGGCTAGATTACAAAATAATAGTCATAATAATTACTTGGTACATGGTTTTTTGTGTAGGTTTATTGTTTTGTTTTGTTTTTGCGGGGCAATGAGGGTTAAGTGACTTGCCCAGGTCACACAGCTAGTGTCACATGTCTGAGGTCAGATTTGAACTTAGGTCCTCCTGAGTCTAGGTCCAGTGCTTTCTCCACTGTGCCACCTAGCTGCCCCACATGTTTTTTTTTTATATCAGAAAAAGTAGATCTGTAGGGCAAACTATATGAGCAATAAACAGAAGAAATTGAAAACAGCAGCCTATTGTTTGAGAAATCCAAGTTCATAAATTACTAGAGAAAGTACTTTTAAAAAAATAAGTAGTGCTGGAGAAAAGGGAAAGAAATTTGGTAGAAATCAGATTAGGCCAGCATTTTACACCATGTACCACAATGAACTCAAAATAAATATGAAACCTTAATGTAAACAATCATATCATTTTTTTAAAATTACAGTAGAATGAGATAGGGTAACTTTTATAGTTAGAGTTAGGGGTAATTTTTTTTTAATCTAAAAACTGTATAGGGGGCAGCTAGGTGGTACAGTGGATAGAGTACTGGCCCTGGAGTCAGGAGGACCTGAGTTCAAGTTCGGCCTCAGACACTTAACACTTACTAGCTGTGTGACCCTAGGCAAGTCACTTAAGCCCAACTGCCTCACAAAAAAGAAAAAAACAGTAAAAAAAAAGGTATAGGGAGAATAGTAAATGATTAAACAACTTTGACCACATGAAATTAATTTTTGTATGAATAAAATTAATGAATAAAGAATTAAGAGTAAAGCCAGAGTGAGGATAATATTTGAATCAAATATGATTGGCTAAAGTCTTATATATACTCAATTTACAGGAAATTGACACAAATAAATTACAGTAAGAACAATTCCCTAATAAATAAGTTGTAAATGGATTAAACAGCATTTAAAAGGAGTGCAAACTATATGTTACTTCATGAAAAAAAATCTCAGTTGCTAATGCTAGGAGGAATTAAACTTAAAATAATCCCCAAATATTTATCTCACACTATGGAAATTGGCAGAGATGAAAAAGACTGATGTACTATTGGTAGAGCTGTAAAGTAGATTGGCCATTCTGGATTGCAATTTGGCATTATGCAACAAGTGACTCTTTGACTATATGCAGAAAAGTTCAGAAGGCAACAATTTAGGGGCAGGTAGGTGGCACAGTGAATAAAGCACCGTCTCTGGATTCAGGAGGGCCTGAGTTCAAATCCGACCTCAGACACTTGACACTTACTAGCTGTTTGACCCTGGGCAAGTCACTTAACTCTCATTGCCCTGCCCCCCAAAAGTCGACAATTTAGTTATTTCCATTTTAAGTATATACACTAAAAGCAAACAATAAGTAACAGAGGTTATTTGTTTTATATATCATCCTGTACTTTGTATTCTGAAATGTTCATATTTGTTGATGATTTTTAAGTTAAGTGGCACAGTGAATAGAGAGGTAGATTTTGAGTCAGGAAGGCCTCAGTTCAAAACTCAGATGCTAGTTGTATGACTCTAGGTAAGTCACTTAACCTCCGTTTGCCTCAGCTTCCACATCATTAGAAAGGTGATGATAATAGCATCCATCTTACAGGATTGTTGTGAGAATCAAATGAGATAATTACTGTAAAGCGCTTAGCACAGTACCTGGCATAGAGTAAGTGCTACATAAATATTAGGTGTTATTGTTATTGTCATCATCTTCTTCATTATTAAGTTTACAACAAAAAAGAAGTCTAAATGAAAAACCTAGAAAAGCAATAAGAAAGCAAACCTCCTTCCACATAAGAGAGGGGGACTATTAAAACAGGATGCTTCACACATTGTTAAATATGTTTACTATATGAGGTGCTTTGCTTCATTGTTTTCTTAGTTGAAAGAGAGGATTCAGTCTGGGGGTAGAATGGGAAATCACTTTGATAGAAAAACAAAAGACATCAAAAATGTATTAAAAAGAAAAGAAAAGAAAGGTCCTAGCTAGAGAGGCTATTTGAGCACATTTCAAAAATTTCTGCTTCATCTGTCAGAGGTCATGCTCCTTTTCATCTTTTAAAACTTTTCCCAAATGGACCAGTGTTTTAAAAAGTGTACCCTAGAATCTTCAGGTTCATATGTTCTGGCTGGCTGCTCCCCAACCTATGTCTTCAGGGACCAGGGCACTTTCTCTAAAGGCTTACCTGAAGAGTTATTCTGCTCTAGTTTTACTTCCGACCCTATAGATCACATCAATCAATTTTACCTTCCTTCTTCTCTTCTCCTTTTCCCCCTGCTGGCAGGAGCTCACCCCTTAGCCAAGATAGAGTGAAAGAACCTAAATCTGTACTCCCAGTACCCAGACTATTCTGCCTACTGCACCCCTGGAGAGCACCTACAGAGTGAATGATGGATTTCTGTCCAAGGTTCTGAGGGAATAAATAGAAGGGGAAAAAATCCCTTCCTTTGAGAAGACTACAAGCTGATAGGGGAAAATATGATACCCAGAGATGAAAATGCATGAGAATACTTTCAAAAACATGTGTACATGTATATGCATGTGTATGTGCATGTGTGTGCATGTGTATGTGTATGTGTATGTGTATGTGTATGTGTATGTATATGTGTATGTGCATGTATATATGAGGCTAGAGCCCTGGGCCTGGAGTTAGGAAGACCTGAGTTTGATTAAGTCTTAGATTCCTTCTACCTGGGTGACTCTGGGCAAGTCACTAACCTCTATCTACCTCAGGTTTTTCAAATTTAAGAAATGAGGATAATAATACATCATGAGGGTTGTCCTGTGGATCAAATGAGATAAAATTTATAAAACATAAGGCCTTGCCTAGCATATAATAAATACTAAATAAATATATGTGCACACATATATAATCCACACATGTATATGTGTGTACATATGTGTGTATATGCATGTATGTATATGTGTATATGTTCATATATATGGAGAGAGAGAAGGAAGGAAGGAAAGTAGGAAGGAATAAGAGGAAAGAAAGAGGGAGAGAAAGGGAGAAAATGGAGAGAAGGGGAGAGAGAGAAGAAGAGAAGAGAAAGAAGAAAAGAAGAGAGGAGTGAGAAAAGATTTTTGTTTACAACTAGAGCCTTGAACAAATTTGGAACAACATTAAGAGCAACCATATTAAACATCAACGCTATTTGAAAGACTTACTAACCATTCAAATGGGAAGTTAGTAGCACTGGTGATGAACCCAGAAAATAAATCCAGTCATATCTGATTTAGAGTTAGTCCATTCTGTTATCTGCAATGAGCCAAAAGCAATGACTTGGAATAGCTTCTTTTCTACACTTAGGAAGGGCCCATTAGCTCTTCTTCAGTTGTACATGCCTCTTTGCAAATGGGCCAGATTCCACAAATAGGCCACAGGATTCACATGAGACTCTGTGTGTGTTTGTGTGTACACACTAACTGGATATTGAATTTTAACCCTAGAGGATGTTGCAATTAACAGAGTAAGCTGAGCTAGGTCACTCTAAATGCCTTCAAAGAGACACAACTTCAGAAATCAGAGGCAGAAAGCCACAGACAATGAAATAAGACTTCCTCAGGGAATGCTGCAACCACACAACAAAATCAATATTCTAACCAAATTGCTTTTATAGATAATGTATCATGTAAGAAAGGTTTTAATTAAACTGTAGCTTCCAAAATACGTGAGCTGAGACTCACCAATCTCCTGCATTCCATTCGTATAGCTCCGGCCAGAAGGCTCCAGTTATCTTATGCTGGGAAATAGATATAAGGCTCTCAGTGCACCAAGAAAATGATCTCATTTTGGAATAAATCTCATTTCTCTCCCTGCATTGCCACATGTCACATAACAATCAGTTCTGTCATTCTCCAGCTGCTGCAAGTACCACATTTGATGCTGATAAAATTTGAAAGAAAATCTGGAGATGGGCTATTGTCCATTCTCTCCACATATGATTTCCTTTGCTGTCTTCTCAGAACATACAGTAGAAACATTGGAGCATAACAGAAGAAACCTGACTCTACACAGTTGTGCTGAGAAAAGCCTAATCCCATGGCACTTACTTCCTCTCTGGTCTTGGGCAAGTCAGTTACTTATTTGGGTCTCAATTTCCTGTAAACTAAGGGTCTTGAACTAGATAATTTCTGAGATCCAAGTCCAGAACTTTGGGATTTTTTCCAAATTAGTTAATCATATGAGGGATTCAATTTAATTCAATAAACAAGATAAAGTGAAGTGGCTTCTAGCACATTAGGATAGACTTCCTGTGGTGAACTTTTGGGAGGGCATGAATAAGATTTTTATAAAATGAGCTGGAATGGATGGGTTATGATCACTATGGTTGCAGAAAACTTCAATGAGATGATAGATCCTTTTGAGTATTAGGTAAAATACTGTTCCATGCCTGGGACTGAGACAATCCTTGCCTTCAAGGAGCTTACATTCTACTTGAGAAATCCAAATTTAGACAGAGAGGTAATTACAAAATAATTTTAAAAGAGTGTTAACACTAACATTTGGGGGAGTGTATATGATGAGGCTTCATGGAGAAGGTGGCACTTGAGCCTTGAAGGAGGAAGCTAAGTATTCTAAGATGCATCAAGGAGTAGGAAGTGCATTTCTGCATTTCTGGGGTGTGTGGTGGGCACTAGGAGTGAATAGCTTATGCAAATACAAGTGTAGAAGGAGAGGAAATATCTACTAGTGTAGTTTGAATGGATCATAGAGTGTATAGAAAAGAACAATGTGAAATAAGGAAGAAAAAGTATATTGGAACCAATCTGTAGAAGGCCTTAAGGGTTAAGGTAAGGAGTTAGTATTTTATCTTGAAGCCAACAAAAAGTTGCATTCAGGTTTTTGAACAGGGCCATGGCTGGTTAGACCTTTGCCTTAATACAGTTATTTTAGAAGCTCTGTTGAGGACTGATGGAGGGCAGAAAGGCTGGAAATAGGAATTCCAGTCAGAAAGCTGTTATATCTAGCTGACAGTGGATAAAATCCTGGAACCAAAATTTGAAAGAAAAGACCTGAGTTCAAATTCAACCTCAGACACTATTTGTGGACCCAGTACACAGTTATTTAACCTTTGTATCAGTTTCTTCATCTGTAAAATGGTGACAATGGCCAATAATAAGAGCTAATTCCTAAGGTTTTTATGAATAATAAAATGGGATAACATTTACAAAGGGTTTCGCAAACCTTAAATGCACTATATAAATATTTGTTACTATCATCATTATTATCATCATTATTGCGCTAGTTCAACTGAAAGGTGATAAAGGCCTGAACTAAGGTGGTAGCTCTGTGTGTGTGTGTGTGTGTGTGTGTGTGTGTGTGTGTGAGAGAGAGAGAGAGAGAGAGAAAAAGAGAGAGACATTAGGTGATGGTTAGATGTTGTGAATGTAGACTGGACAATATTTGACAGCTGATTGAATACAGGGTGGTGGAGAAGAAAAAACAAACACAATAAAGAGGTAGCAAGGCTTACAAAACACTTGCAAAAAGTATACACGTTCCTTGTCAGATAATAAGCTATCTCAAGGAACCAATAAAACGAACAGTACTTTCTCTTTTAGACATGTACTCATTTATTTTCCTTTTTGGACACTTAGTTATGTCCCACTAATCATGTTGCTCAATTGATTAAGTGTTCCAAGCCCAGTGCTCTCACTACTGTTGACTCTCTGTACAATTGCAATTAAATGCTTGTTGGATAATGGTACAGCTGGAACTGGAGGAAGTGGTCCCAGAAAAAGGTGGGCAGGCTCAAAGTCGAGTGGCTCACCTGCATAAATTAAGCCAGCTTGCAAGGATTATAAGAAGCAAATCCAAATGGGAGATAAAGATTGGCATATTTCTATTTCTCCTATATTTGAATTAAGGCTTAAACCAGGCTCCTGGATATTGAATCAGTAGAGTCATTTCTATCTGTTTAGTACTCCCATTCAAGGTTATATGGATGGTCCTTGAGCTACCCTCTAACTCTGAGATTTTGTGATTGCCAACCTGGCCTTCTAACTTATCTCCAAACTTCCTTCTTCCCTAATCCCTATGATCTACATGCTCTATAAATGTTGTTGTGAGGATCAAATGAGATAACCTTTGTGAAGCAATTTGTTAAAGCTTAAAGAACAATACAAATTTTATTACGTATGTATATATATATATAGGAACAACTGTTCCATTGTTAAATGATGCTTCTCCATATTCAATCTCTTCCTCTTGAACTCTTTCCACCATTTCATATTAAATTGGAACCTGGGGCAGCTAGGTGGCACAGTGGATAAAGCACTGGCCTTGGATTCAGGGGGGCCTGAGTTCAAATCCAGCCTCAGACACTTGACACTTAACTAGCTGTGTGACCTTGGGCAAGTCACTTAACCCTCATTGCCCTGCAAAAACACAAAAACAAAACAAAACAAAACAAACAAAAAAACCCCTGGAACCTGGGTTCTCTCTAAGGATTCCACATCTCAGATAATCTCATCTTTTTCTCACATGTCCCATCTCACAGGGCATGGAGAAGAAGTTGACCAATTTCCTTTTCCTTATTACCACTTCAAAACCCTTACTCTGCCATCATCACTCAATATTTATCTTCCTTTTAAATTGATACTGTTCAGCCATGCTAGTCTTTTACAATCCTTGTCATGGTCCTGAGTGGATAGAACTGAAACTAGTAATTTTGACACCTGAGACAAACAACACAAAGAGCACCCTCAAAGCAACTTTATGATTCATAATGTGAAAATTATGCAAGAAGCAATCGAGACAAATTCATTTGAGAGGTAGGGAGAAAGACAAAGGATACTAAAGAGGGAGATAGAGACACCCTTCAGGGATGTGATGTTGGAGAAGATAAGAAGATTAAAGCAAGGAAAAGTTTACCTGGGATGCAGATATCAGGGCAAGGATTACACTACTTGGCAGTTTACTATTTTATTTTATTTTATTTTATTTTTGTTTGTTTATTGTGGGGCAATGAAGGTTAAGTGACTTTCCCAGGGTCATACACCTAGTAAGTGTCAAGTGTCTGAGACTAGATTTGAACTCAGGTCCTCCTAAACATGTTTATAGGCAGATGAGAAGAAATCGATAAAGAGTTAGAGACTCAGGTCCTCCTGAATCCAGGGCTGGTGCTTTATGCACTGTACCACCTTGCTGCCCAGTTTGCCATTTCCTTCTCCTTTCTACTATGTCCTCCACAATAAGCTACAACCCTGGGTAGATCCCATAATCTGCTTCTTCTGTTCCTTCTCCTAAATGGTTAACCCATGTAGGGGGAAATAATGGAGTAAGACACCATATGCACTACAAAGTTAAATTGTCTAGCTTTTTGCAAAATGATCTTTATTTTTCTTTATCTTAGTGACTCCCCATCATATTTTCATAGCAGGTGATTTTATTTCTCTCTCTCTCTCTCTCTCTCTCTCTCTCTCTCTCTCTCTCTCTCTCTCTCTCTCTCTCTCTCTCTCTCTCTCTCCCCCTCCAGAAGTATTTGCCTCCTATTCTACAGACAACAGGACCACCTAATATGATCTCCTTCAATATCCCTCCTTCCATACCAAGATCTCTATATATCCTCATACATTGTCTCTTTCCTCCGTCTGGCCTTAGAGAGAGAGGTTATCCTCCTTCCTGTCGAGGCTAGGACTTCTTCCTTATCTTTGATCACATACCTTAGTACGTCCTCATCATCCCATCTATTTCCCAAATCTTCTGTCTCTAACTCTTTATCGATTTCTTCTCATCTACCTATAAACATGTTTAGGTCTATCTCCTCAACTTAGTAATATTCTTTATTAGACTCTTCAGGCTTTTGGTCTCCTTCTTTCTTCTTCATAGTCATATTTCAAGAAATATTCATCTGTGTGTTCAGTCCTCAAGCCCTTGCCATATGACCTGTAATGATGGATGATTTCTTTTAAAAGTATGAGGCAAGGTTCTTCGTTGATCAGGAGTGGTAAGAAGTAGTTTGTGCAGATTGAGAACTGAAGAGAAGGTTTGGAATATATACCATGGAAAAGTAAATGAATTCTCACATAACAATGTTTCATCATTTCATCACAATGTTGAGGTTAGATAAATAAATTTATAATAGTATTAGTCAGTATGATAGAGTGACTTCTGCCAATAACATTTAACAGCACAGGGATCAAGTTAGAAAGCAAATAGTGTGGGTAACCAGATTGTGGTCTGGAAAGGCATCAGAAACAATAGAACAGTATATAGTTGAAATGGTCAATTGGAGGTGAGGATGGAAAGGGACTGTAATGATTGGAATGATGCCACCTGCTGGATACTTACTGTAGAAAAGCTCCACTATGAGGTGAAGGTCTCTGAGGGCAAGACCATGCGTCTTTTCTTTGGCATCAGGAAGTGACGTTTGCTTCTGGGAGGAAGAAGGGGGAGGCTGGCGCTCTGACTCGCTCTCTTTAGTGTGGACTCTGGTGGAGAGCAGAGCTAGGAACGCTCTCTCCCTTTAATAGATAGATGAATCTAGGCCTTTCTCTTTCTCTTCACCACATTTTTATTCTCCTTAATAAATGCTTAAAAGTCTAACTCTTGCTAAAGCTTATCACTTATTGGCGACCACTCATTGGATATTTTAGACAGACTAGCTAGAATTTTAGCCCTTACAGAACAAATATGAGACCAGAGCAGTGATGTGAGACTAAGAAAGTAGAGTAGGATGAACAGGTTTAGGATAAATTTGGAAGAAGAGATGGAAAGATTAAAGTTTATGCTATGGATGAGGAATATCACAGTACTGGGTTAAATAGATCAAAAAGTTAAAAGAAATAAATAGATAAAAAATATTATCATCCCTATGTGGGAATGGGATGAAGATGCAATTCATGGGAGTTGATGAATTAGGAAACCAGGGTGTTTGAGGGGACATAAGCCTGTATATTGAATTGTGAGGATTGGGTTGGAGAGGAAGACAATGATCCAGGTGCTGAACTCCTTGAGAAAAAAGGGAGAATCACATGTTGCTGGTAAATAAGAGAAACCAGGATTTGGATATGGTGATATAGGCCTACAGTGAACTCAAAGGAGAGGTTGCTAATTAATGGTGATAGAAGTAAGGTCTGGAAGTGGCCATGAAGGACAAACAATATGGCTACTTATCCTCTTGGCCGCAATATGAGAGGTTCATCCAATACTGAATGGGGATGTAGGTGGATGCAGTATCTTCTGGGAAGAATCTTGTTTCTATGACTTCTTTGTGTTTAGGTCTCAAGGGAAGGAAAGATTTTTTTCAATTAAAACAGGGGTCTGTACAATGGAAGAAAGCAGAGTGGGATAAAGACTCAGAAAAGAAGAGGTGAAGTGAATGAACATGAGGGACAAGAAGAAAATCTTCCCCTAGTAGCTTTATACTCTCAGTTACTAATTTATCTAATCTACTCACCCCAGCCTTTCCCTAAATCTCCATTCTTATATTTCCATTTGTCTGTTGGATAGTTTTACCTGGAGTCAATACCTCAAATTAAACATGCCAAGGATTATGCTCATTACTTTCCATAAAAACAAGCAAATCCTCCACCAGATAAAATAAAACAAAACAAAATACTGGACTCCCCACAACAGGCTTTTAAAAAATTCTTATAATGGTCCTATAATCATCGTAGTGACCCAGGTTTGAAATCTTAGTCATTTAGATTCTTCTAATACGCCCATATCCTATAATTTCCAAGTCCTATTGATTCAACTTCCATACTTTCACAACCATTCCTTTCTTTTTCACTTCTATGACAATGAAGCCTTCATCATCTCATTAGCCTTTTATAAAAACATTTTGTTTGGTGTTTTTTCTGCCTCTAGTCTCTCCTACAACCTTTCAAATGAATGTTTCATACTTCTATCCATGTAATCTTCTTAAAGCCCCATCTTAATCACATTTGGTCACTCATTGACCACTAACTAAATGATAATCTCTAAAACCTGCCATTCAATGCCTTCCCCAATCAGTCTCTCTAACTTATATTTTTAGCTTTCTATACCACTGCATATTTTTACATGTTATTAATTTTAGCTAGAACATTAGAATATTATATATTCTAATATTATATATATTATATTAGAATACTATATATTCTAGCTTTCACTGCCATGATTAAATTATGCCCTCTCCTCCCCCCAGGAGTTTGCTGGGAAATGTTTAACAACCAGCTCACCCCAAAAAATTATACATGGCAAATGTTTATGTTTAATTGGCATTATTTTTAAACTTCTTTTTTTTTTTTTGCAGGACAGTGAGGGTTAAGTGACTTGCCCAGGGTCACACAGCTAGTAAGTGTCAAGTGTCTGAGGTCAGATTTGAACTCAGGTCCTCCTGACTCCAGGGCCAGTGCTTTATCTATTGTGCCACCTAGCTGTCCCCTTTAATTGGCATTATTAACATTTTCTCTACCAGTTTCTTAAGTCTGGACAATCAACAAAACAATAAATCAAGCCCTGATTTTACTTTGTCTAATTCCAAATTATAAAAACTCACATAAAAATTTTGGCTTTTGTGAGCTGGTACGAGGTGGTTCCAGAATACCACTACTTATCCCCATGTTTTTGCTTCAGCCATCTCCCATATCAAAAATTCATTCCCACTATCTCTGCTTGTTAAAAATTCTCTGTTACTTTAAAATTCAAATGCCACTCTTCCCTTGTAAAATCTTTCCTGATTTTCCTTTCTCAGAACATAATCTCCCTTCTTAAATATCTCATAGGACTTTTCTCAGACCTTTCCTTTGTACTTATGGGTAGGCCTGAGTTGTCAAGACCCAGTATTACAGAGATTTTGAATAATAATACTGTACCTTTAATTGGATTAAAGAGAATTTTGGATGACTTTTATGTAAGAATAGATAATCTTTGGGCTAGACTCTTAGTACACAATAAAGAGGATTCAGTTTGCTTTGAGGTTCCAGAGATTTTTCTTCCAAGTTTGGTAACACCTCTTCCAGGAAGAGGTGGAAAGGCTAAAGAAAGATTCAATAAGATGAACTCATAGACAAGACCTAGGTTAAATCTTGTCTCCGAAACCAAGTGTGTGACCTTGGTCAAATCACTCAATGTCTCTAATCCTTAGTTTCCTCATTGATAAAATTGGACTTGATGACCTTGAAGTTTTCTTCCATATCTAAACCTATGATCTTCCTATCTTTTGGTTAGATATTTATTCCTTTATTGCTTGATACTGCTGATAAATTCCAGGGATGTTAATAGTGATTTTTGCTTAAACTAATAAGTCTCTGATTTGAGAATGATAGAAGGGATGCTTAGCTTATAGGAGATGAGATTTCCTTGACCTATTTCAGGGTGAAGGTCAACCAAATTAGGGTTTTTGTGATTTTGATAATTAATGTGATATTCTAGAGCATATGCACTAGACTATCTCCAGACCCAAAGAAAATATTAATAAGGAAATGAGCCAGCAGGGGATCATGTGTGTGGGAAGCTGTGAGGGAAGTGGTTCAGTGTTTGTGTTTGTTCCAAAAGTACCTGCTTATCATGTACCCATACCCCAACAAATTTCTAAACTTCTCATACTCTAGAGCATATATTTATGAATGTCTTAGCTCTCCATTATGTTTTAAGATCCTTGAAAGCAGCCTCTAACTTTTTTTTATTTCCCATTATATCCCATTGTTATTGTTGTTGTTGATTGTTTTCAGTCATGTCCAACTCTTCATTATGCCTTTTGGGGTTTCTTAGAAAAGATATTAAAGTGGTTTGCCATTTCCTTCTCTATCTTATTTTGCAAATGAAAAAAAAAAAACTTGAGGCAAACAGGGTTAAGTGACGTGCCTAGGATCACATAGGTAATAAGTATGTGAGGCCAGATTTGAACTCAGGACAATGAATCTTTCTGACTCCAAGCCCAATACTACCTAGTGCAGTAGATAGAGCGCTGGGCCTACATTCAAGAAGACTCATCTTCCTGGGTTCAAATCTGGCCTCAGAAACTTACTAGAAGTGTTACTGAACAAGTCACTTAACCCTGTTTGCTTTAATTTCTTCATCTGTAAAAAGACCTGCAGAAATAAATGGCAACCCCCTACAGTATCTTTGCCAAGAAAACCCAAAATGGATTCATAAAGAATTGGACATGACCAAAATGACTTTACGATTACTATAGCTGGCACAACTGAAACGACTGAACCACAACTATTACTTTATCTATTATTAATTTAAACCAATAAGAAGCCATCTTTTCAGTCATGATCAATTTGGACATAGCTCTCTTAGGGATTGAACACTATAACTACTGATAGTATGACTACTATTAATGAGAACAATAACAAAATAATACTAGTATCTATTATTTATATAGAAGGCAATATAGATTACATGAACAATTTTTAGAAAACTTCATATGTCTTACTTCATAGGAGTCTCACAACAGCCTTGTGAAAGTTAAAGTGAATAAATATTATTAACCATATTTTACAGATAAGGTCACTAAGGTTCTGTGAGCCACAGTAAAAAAAATCAGAGCTGGATTTGAATTCAGGACTTCTGACTCCAAATCCAGTACTCTTAACTTGCTATAATGCCCCTTCTCAAATACATATACATGACCAGCACAGACAACAAAGGGAGTAACTTTATTCTATGTGCTTTTTTGCCATTACAATACTTGGTCATTTTATTGTTTTGCTCAAAGTTTTTTAGTAGATCCCTATTGCCCAAGTTCAAACTCCTTCTAGGATCCAAGACGTTTGCAGTCTGGCACCATTCTATTTTCCTAGGCTAATCTCATATTTCACCGTGAACTTTTTGATCCAATGTAACTGGATTACTCTCTATTTCTCAAACATATCCTGTCCATTACCATCTCTGTAGTTTTGCTCACACTATGAGCTCATTCATTATTTTTTTCTAGAATACCCTTATTCCCACTGTTGAATCTACCCTAACTCAAAATGGAGACTTCTCTGGAGAGTCATCCTTAATGTCCTCACAATCAATTCAGGCTTTTCTTCTCAAACTGTACAGAGTTTTTGAATGTTTTGTTTTGCATCTCTAAGGCACTTATGTCATATTGTATATGATAGACATGTGTCTTATCCAGGTGGGGAAAGCTAAACTCTGAATCTTTCCTAGTACTCTAAGAAAAGTAAGTGTTTAATAAATCTACTCAATTGTAATTGATTAGATTTAAATTTTCTTTGGACTGATTTTAAGAACTCCAGGGTTCTATAGAATAAAATTTTGGAAATACTCATTCCCTGGAGATTATTTTACAGACAAGGCAACTGAGGCCCAGAGAAGCAAAACTCCCAGCTAAAGGTTAGGCAATTACTCCTGACAGATTTATGTATCTGGGATTTCTCTGTTCCCTTGTTAGATGAATGAGCACCTGGCCAGAGGCTCCCCAAATCATTGTGAGATGAAAAGCACAGCTGCTGTTTTTCTGTTATGTACGTTAATCTTCTCTGCTTGGTTTCAATGAATATATTCCCTGTGTCTCTCTCCAGACTTGAGGTACACATTTCATAGCATCTTCCCAGTTCTTGTCCATGTGCTCATCATTTTCCTCTTTCTCTAGCCACTCTATCTCTTCCCGTACTGTCAAAAATCGGGAGAAAAATATCTGGAACCTCAAAACAAATTGAGTTCTCAGAATCTAGTCCAAAGATTATCTCTTCTTAAATGAAAGTTATTCAAAAATCCACCTAAGGTGTAGAATCAGTATATAAAACCTCCAAAATGATGCTGGTCAATCAACCCAGGCCTACATATAAGTACAAAGGGAAGGTCTGAAAAGAAAGTGCTATGAGATTTTTGAGAAGAGGGATTTTGTTTACAGAAGGGAAGATCAAGTTTTTATGGAGGATGGCATCTGAATTGGGTTTTAAAGGAAAAGAGAGGTTTTAACAGGTAGAGATTGTGAGAATGGATTTTTGACATGGGAAATGGCTTAAGCAAAACAATAGAGAAGTAAAGGTGATGCTCTTAGATTGGTTAGTGACTAAACAAATGGTCAAACATGAATGTTATAGAATATTAAATGCTTTAAAATGATGAATAGAGAAACAATGAAAAACTTACATGAACTGATGCAGAGTGAAGTAAGTAAATCCAAGAAACAATATCCATAGTGAATACAGCAATGTAAATGGAAAGAATAACAACCTCAAAAAAATCAAAAGTGAATGTTAATCTGGGCATTTTATATTTTCATAAATATTCATGCAATTTGTTTGCTAGTTTTACAAAATAAGCCAGAGAAGAGATATGAGAAGATACCTCTACCCCACTCCTTTGCAAAAGTAGGCTTATGGGGTGGAACATTAGAAATATTTTTCAGATTTTTTAATGTGTTGACTGTTTTGATCATTTTATTTCTTGTTCCTCTTTCTCTTTTCTTAAAAAATACTCTATCAGAGCAGCTAGGTAGCTCAGTGGATAAAGCACCAGCCCCAGATTCAGGAGGACCTGAGTTCAAATCCGACCTTAGACACTTGACACTTACTAGCTATGTGACCCTGGGCAAGTCACTTAACCCTCATTGTCCTGTCCCCCCCCCCCAAATACTCTGTTATATGTGATTGCTCTCTGGAAAGGGGGAGGAATGGATAGTGGAAAAAATGTTTGCAATATAAAAAATGTATATCAATAATATATTTTAGTGCAGAAAAGCAAATGGGGCAAACAAGTGAAAATATAAGAAAACTAAAAACTTTAAAAGGTCCAAGTAACTACCAGAACAGACATTTTAAAAATCAAAGAAGAAATTACTAAATTGAAAGCAAAAAATAAGTTAAAAATATAATCTATTTTTAAATGACATAAGTAAACCTTTATCTAATTTGAATTTTTAAAAGAGAGAGGAGAGCCAAAATACTAGTGTCAGAAATGAAAAATGGATTCTCATCAAATTAAGAAAAAATAAAAGAATTTATAAGAAAATATTTTGCCAAACTATATGCCAGTAGAACTGACAACTTAAATGAATGGATGAATATTTACAAAAATAGTCTTATTAAGAACACAAGAATGAGAATATAAATAACCCAATATCAGCAAAAGATAATGAAGTCAACTGAAATTTCAAAAGAAAAAAAAAGAGAATCAGATGGATTTAGAAGTGAATTCTATAAAACATTCAAAGAACAATTCCAGTATTTCATAAACTGTTTGCAAAATGTAAGAAAAGACATGGTCTTCCAAAATACTTTCTGTGATGAAAACATGGACTTCTAACTAAACTATGGAAGGACAATAAAGAATGAAAACTATAGGTCAATATTCTCAATGGACATTGAAACAAAAAAATTAAATAAAATTTTTTCCTTTAAAGAGGCTGCAGAAATATATAAAAATATGTACACCACGAACAAGTTGAAATTATACTATTTATGCCGAGTTGGTTTGTTATTATAAAAACTTTAAATAATATATCATATTAATAAGAGCAAATATAATATAATTATATAAATAGATGCAGAAAGTTTTTGAAAAACTACAACACCCAAATTGGAGCTCAAAAATTTTTTAATGTAAAAAAAAGTTTTAACATTATAATTGGGAGAAAAATAAAGTGATTAAATTAAAAAAAAATAAAAACAACTAGAAAACATAGGTATAAATTGATCTTTATTAAGTATAGTAGATAGTGTTTATCTAAAAGAATGAGTCAGTATTGTATTAATGGAGATAAAGTAGATACGTTTCCAATAATATCAAGGGTAAAGGGAAGATATGGCCAGCAGATTGGTCACAAAGTTATGAGGATCCACAAAAGGCTAAGAGATCATTAGCAATTTTGGCTAAAGCACTTTCCAGTTGAGCATGATGGAAAAAGCCAGTTTGCAAAGGTTTGAAGAATGAATGAGATGAGAGGAACTGAAGACAGTATATGCAGATAGCCCTTTTCAAAAGAAAGGTAGAGAAGATATAATAAAATGTAATCACCCAAGAGATACTAGGATCTAGTGAAGGTTTTTTAAGAATGGATGAGATGGGTATGTTTGAAGGAAGAAAGGAAGGAACCAGTTGATAGGGAGAGGTTAAACAATTTTTAAAAGAGGGAATGATGGAGGTTGCAGTCTTTAAGAGAAGGAGGAGATGGGATTAAGGGAATGTGTAGAGGTGCTTGGTCTTGGCAAGAAGATGGGCCATGTTCCTGTTAGAATCAGGGGAAAAAAGAGGAAAGAATGAAAGATGATGTCAAGAATTTTTGATATGAAGAAAAACAGAATGGGAGCTCATGCCAAATAATCTCAATTTCCTTGGTAAATTAAGAAGCAGTGTTCTTAGTTGAAAGGAGGCAGGGAAGGAGAAGTGTAGAAGCTTAAGGGTGGAAGAGAAGGTTTGGAACAGAAGGCTTAAATAACTTGTTCTGGGTCACATAATACAGCTTGTTGCAGAAGTAAGATTTGAACCCAGACCTTCCTGACTGGCAAGCAACTTCAGTATCTACTACTCTATGTTTCCTCTGCAATATTTATGTAGCATTGTTTTTGATCTTTGACCAATCAATGGGCATTCATTATTTCTAGATTTACTTTTTGCTACTTCCAAAAATGTCACTATGAATATTTAGTATATATTCAATTTAATAAACATTTGTTAAGCACCTACTATGTGTCAGACACTGTGTTAAGTGGTGGGGATACAAATAAAAAATGAAAGCCTCAAGGGGCTTGCAATGTAAAGGGGGAAGAAAACATACAAAAGGAATATAGAGAGTGGTGGGCATCAAGCATGCAGCACAAGGGCATCTTCTTCTATGAAGTTTAGACCAAGCAGGGCTGCAGATAGAAAGAGTGAGGACATTTCTTCTCTCTTTGACCTCCTTGAGATATATAACCAGTAAGCCTCTGCACTTAAAAAAAAAGCTTTAACACCAGTTGGCAGAATCAATCCCCTGTCACTGTGACATTATGCCCTCCTCTCCAAGCAAAGCGATTAAAATGTTCTGTACCCTTGGAATGCATCAAGGAGGTGTATAGAATAAAGGAGAAAATACAGCTAATAAAGAGTAAAAAAATGAATTGGGGTATGGAGGGGTTCGATGATTGCTAATGATTCCACTGGCCAGTGAGCAAGGCATTTTAATGTAGACAAATGTGAGATAATACATCCAGAGGCAATGAACCAAGTAAGAGGATGAGCACAAGCTAAATAAAATCTCATGTGCTGTCCTATCCCAGAAAGGGATTTAGAGGTTACTGTTTAAAAAAATCCTTGAAGTTGTCAGGTCCCTCTATTGCTGCAGTAAACTAGGCAAACAGGGAGTTCAGGTGCCTCTAAAATAGGTTAGAATATAAATGGAAACTTGGACTTTTGAGACAACAGTAACTACCCTAAGACTTCACAGCGGATACCATTTTGGTGGCTGCCATGTTGAGTGGTAAGATAGGGTTTTCTTGAAGAGGTTACAGAATAGGGCAACCCTAATGATTCAGAATTTCAAGACTATTTGTATTTTGGGGGGAAATGTGAAAGACAAAGGTAATTTCTTGCCAGGGGGGAGGTTTCAAGGTGACCGTTTGGAAGTTGCTGGCATTTGAAAATGGCTTGATAAAAATGAAACAAGATAAGCCACACATGTTGCTGTAGGGTTCAAAACCTGGGACAATAGCTGAAATAAGAAAATTCAATTTCTGCTATGAGATTGAGCTTTTCTTCTTCCTGGAAGAATATATACCTTTTTTTCCCCCTGTTTGTAATGAAAATGTACTGTTCCACGGTGATAATCCTAACATAAGCAGTGTTATAAATGACAGGATATACTGCAGATAATGATAGTGCTGGAAGATGTTGTTGGAAATAATTTGGATTTTTATATCATCCTTTCTGAGAGATTCCCCCCCCACCACCACCACTTTGCAACTTTTCTTCAGGAAGGACAGAAGCTATTGAAATGACCTAATGCTATTTTTAAGTCTTGATTTTTCTTTCATTTTTTCACACACACACACACACACAAAAGTTATTGGAAAAATCCTACAAGTTCATCTAGATAAAAAAATTTTAAAATTACAACCATTTTAAAGAGAATACACTATTGAGAGGTAATAAGTATGATATTAGACCTTGAGAGTAACAATCTGACTTTTCAGTTATTGTAGGAGTGCTCTCTGCCTCTTCCCTTGGTCCCTATGTTGCTATAACAAAGTGTGTGTGTGTGTGTGTGTGTGTGTGTGTGTGTGTGTGTGTTTGTGACAGAGATACAGAGACAGACAGAGAAACAGAGACAGAGAGCTAGAGACAGAGAGAGAGAAATGGAGAGACAGAGACAGAGAGACAGAGAGAATGTGTATGTGGGGTGGAGGTGGGGAGAATCTTCTTATCCATGGGTTTTACTATTGTTGTTTTTGAAGGGAAAACTCCAGCATGGAGAGTGGGAAGTGATTTGCTCTTAGTCCCAGTGGGGAGCTGGACAGCAGCAGAGTTCTGAGTCTGGTTTCGCTGAATTTGTACCTGGAAGGCTGGCCAAGGCTGAGGGAGTTGGGGGGAGCTAGCTGGGAGGAAGGCAGGGCTGCTGCCTTTCCCACAGTGCTCCAGCCTTACCAAGATTGTGACTAAAGTAAGATGACTCCTCTTTTCTATTATTGGGTGTGAAACCTGTGGATTCGAGTCCTGCTAATAAGCAGGAGGAGGCTCTTAGAAACTGTCAAATATCTCAGGGGTAGGGGTGAGGTTGAGGGAAGATGAAAAGAAAAGTTGGTAGAGGAGGAGAGAGAAAGTCAGGCAGTGTGCTACAGTGGAAAGTGAAAAAAAAAACAGTAACCCCTCCCCCCTTGCTTCCATCAGACCTCCTGGGATATTGGTAACCTATTTAAATCCATTCCTCAATGATTAATGAACTCCCACCTACTCTTACCCTTCTCATCCCAGTGATTCTGCATCCTGATATCCCACTGTCATTATTTAACCCCCATTTCTCTGTTCCTCACTATCTATTCCTTTATTTCTATCCTCTTGAACCCAATACCACTCCCTGCAATGTACCACCACAAAGCTTCCTGCCCCTTCCATTGTGCTCTCTGGATGCCTAGTCCACAGGGAACAAACTTGCTTTCACCTTAAAGAACTCTGGCTTTCACTGACACCTGACCACCTCCTGAAGATGCAATCTCCCTGACTGTCCTTTCCATTGTTTGATCTTGTTTTATTCATTCCTCTGCTCCCTTCTCACATTCATTGGTTGAAGAAGGGGAGATGGAATACTCCTTGCTCCCTAGTTCCACTTCCAGGCTTTCCCTCTTCCTCCATCACTCAGAAACCTCTCCTCCTTTAAGGTTCATGAAATCCATGTCTACCACCCAGTCAACATTCTGGTAACTGTCATCTGATAACCTCTAGGCCATACCCCTTCCTTTATTGATGAGGTAAGTACCTAGCTTGCACTTTTTCCTTCTCAACTCCTGTCCTCCTACTGGTGGACTTTAATCAAACATTGATACTACCTCAAACACCCTAACTTCCCAGTTACTTAACTTAGTTATTTCCCATAACACTCCTCCACATTACCTCAGCTACCCTTGATCTTGCCCTCACCCACAAATACACTTCTATGTTCTTGAACTCTGAAATCCCCTAATCTGATCACAATTTATCATTTCACCTCTCTTTCTGCCTTATGTAGTACCAAAACTTGCTTTGTCCTCTCAGTTACTGCCAATTCCAGCACTTCTACCAGTTCTTTCCAAGGTCATCACTCTGCACTGGTGATACTTGCCTCTTTTCTCTGTCTTGGTCCCCCCGGTAAACCAGTAAGCTGTATGCTCTCCAAAATCTCTTGCCCCTTTATTCTCTTGCTGATCTTGCCCTGCTAAACATCAGCCTTGGATTATTCCCACAATCTTCTGCTTTAAGTTCTTATTTATGTGCTGCTTAAAGAAGTTAGAGAAAATCCCCAAACCCTGCTGACTGAGTCCACTACACATTTATGCTACATAATCTCAACTGGGCCCTCACTATGGCAAGGCAACCATTTTACTCATTTCTAATTGACTTGCTAGCCCATTCACCATAGCAACTATTCCTCACTCCTCAAAACACCCATAGCTTCCTATCTCCCTCTGCTCTCCCCAATCCTATCAGTTGAGACTTTTATCTCATGTTTCACTGAAAAATTGAGCATTTGCTGAGAGCCCCCTCTTTTCCTCTTGATCTCATATCCCTCAGATACCTTTTCCAATGTCTCCTCCTTCATCCCCGTCTCATATAAGGAGGTTGCCCTTCTTCTTGCCAAGGCTAATGTGTCTACATACCTGAGTGATCTCATTCCATCCCATCTTCTTCAGCATATACTCTCTTCTGTCATCCTTACTCTTTCACTTATCATCAGGCTCTTCCTGTCTACTGGCTGCTGGATATTGTCTCATATCTCTCTTCCCTTTTGTGGCTGAATTCCTTAAGAAGGCCACTTGCAATTGATGCCTCCACTTCATCTGCTCTTATTCTCTTCTTACCTCTCTGCAGTCTGGCTTCTGACCTCATTATTCAACTGAAATTTCTTTTTCCAAAGGTACACAAGATCTTTAGTTGTCAAATCTCAAGGTCTTTTCTCCATCCTCATCTTTCTTTTTGACCTCCCCAGTTTTTGATACTGTTGCTCACCTTCTTCTCCTTAATCTCTTACCACTCCCTCCTGGTTCTCCTATCCGATTGCTTCTTCCCTGTCTCCTTTGCTAGATCCTTGTCCAGGTTATGCTCAGTAAGAGTATGTCTCTCCCAAGGCTCTTTCTTTAATACAGGGGGCAATAACCAGTCATCTTGATCCATGTCTTGCCACTGGATTCTGATTACTCTGGAGGAGAGAGGGAGACTGATCACTTTCTCCAGCTCTGCCTCACTTAAATCCAATTGACTTGCAAGTCAAGACATCACCCTCTTAATATCATTGGTACTCTTTGAGAATGAAGGATGAACAATAACAATCTGAACAATAACAATGAATCAATAACAATCCTTCCTCTTTCAGGTGGTGATCTCATAAGCTCCCATGAATGTAATTATCATTTCTATACTGGTAATTTTAAAATCCACTTTTCCCTAATGTCTCTGCTGATCCCCAATTGCCCGTTGGGCATCTTGAACTAGATGTTTTAGAGACATCTTAAACTCAACATGCCCCAAACTGAGCTCAATACCTTTCCAAAATGATCCCCCTTTCAAACTTCCCTGTTACTGTCAAGGGGGCAACCAATCTCCCAATCCACCAGGCTTGCAATTTAGGTGTCATGCCTGATTCATCACTCACTCTCACCACCACCCCCATTCAATCTTTTTCCAAGGCCTGACATTTTTGTCTTCCTAATATTTCTCACGTATGTCCCCTTCTCTTCTCTGCTATTGCCACCACCCTAGGCCCTCATTACCTCATACCTGTAGTATTGCAAAAATCTTCAGGTCAGTCTCCCTGCCTCAAGTTTCTCCCCATTCGAGGTCATTCTTCACTCAGTCATCACATTGGTCATCCTAAAGTACAGATCTGACCCTGTCATTTCACCATTCAACAAACTTCAGTAGCTCCCTATCAACTCCAGAATGGATTATAAAATTTGTTTTGCTTTCAAATCTCTCATAACCTGGCTCCCTCCTATCTTTCCAGTCTTATTATACCTAACTCCTCTCCACATATACGACAGTGGCCTCTTTGTTATTCCTCAAACAAGACACTTCGCCTCCCAGAACCCTGAATTTTCATTGGCTGTCTCCCATGTGAAGAATTCTATTTCCTTATGTCCATGTACTAACTTCTAAAACTTTCCTCAAGTGCCAGCTAAACTAGTTGTTTTCCTGTTGTCTCCCATATTATATTGGGAGCTCCTTGAGGAGGGACTGCTTTGCCTTTTTTTATGTACCTTAAGCACTTAGCATAATGACTGGCACACAGTAGGTGTTTAATGACTAACACATGTAATCCCCTACTATTGATGTTTACTTTTTTTTGGGGGGGGGTCAATGAGGGTTAAGTGAATTGCCCAGGGTCACACAGCTAGTAAGTGTCAAGTGTCTAAGGCTGGACTTGAACTCAGGTTCTCCTGAATACAGGGCTGGTGCTCTATCCACTGTGCTACCTAGCTGCCTCCTCTGATGTTTACTCTTTCTGTGACCCTAGAAGGAATAAAGGCAGGAGGAAAGGAAAGTAGGAAGCAAGGTAGGAAGGAGAAAGGGAGGGATGAAGACAGGGAAGGAGGGAGAAAGGAAGGGAGGAATGGAGGAAGGGAAAAAAGGAGGGAGGAAGGAAGGAAGAAAGGAGGAAGAAAACAAGCATTTATGGAACACATAATATGTGTCAGGAAATATTACAAGTATTTACAAATATTGTTTCATTTGATCATCACAACAACCCTGGAAGACAGGTGCTATTATTATCCCCATTTTATAGTGGAGGAAACTGAAACAGACAGAGGTTAAGTGACTTGCCCAGGGTCACACAGCTTGTGAGTTTCTGAGGCTGGATTTGAGCTCAGGTCTTCTTGACTATCTACTGCATCATCTAGCTGCCTCTGGGTCAATCTCTCCCTCAGTTTCTCAGAGTCTCAGTTTCTTTGCCTATAAAATTGACTCCTGTGCTCCTTCCTAGCTTTATATATAGAAGGGAAACAGGTAAAGAAGGATAAAGCAGGTAATTACTTAAGAAGAAGAGGCAAGAAATAAAAGGGAAAACTAGGTGAGGGTTGGGGGATAGAAAAGACAACAGGATTGGAGGAAAGGAGCAATAAGGGAAGGAAGCATCAGCCATTGGGATTATTTGATTGATTAATAATTAAAGGAGAAGGGAGGGGCAAGCAACAAAGTTTCCATAGAGATGATCTAAGGTCATAGCAAGAACATGAATGAATCATGGTCTCAGCCTCCTGGGAACATCTTCACCTCATGCATAAAGGGTAGCCCTAGACAGCTCTGGGATGAAGGTTGTTCAGATATTTCAAAAGGAGGCATGGGGACAGTCTACTTGGTTTTCCCACTCTGAGATTACAGGCAGCTGGAAACACAGACATTTCTAGCCTTAAAGCCTCCAATATAGAAGATCCAGATGTGAGGGTTCAAAAGAAGGCATCTGGCAGGAAGAAAATGCTACCAGGAAGAAGGAGGAGGGTTGGCTAGGGACTGGACAGCCTGTTGGAAAGAGAAAAATTAATCCAGGGGGAAGAAATACAGGTTTTTCTGGACTAAAGCAGGGGGTAAGGTATTGAGAGGGAGAGACAGGAAAGTCAGAAAATAGCCTTAAAGTAGAAAGGAGGCTTTGCAATAAGCAAGGGGCATGGGGGAGGGGTGAGTTGTGTTGAGTTCAGGGATTTTTCATGTCCAGTAGTTCCTTTTGTTCTTACATCCCCAATTCCCCAAAGAGGACTTAGGGAAGCAAAGGTTTCAGACAAGAAGCTCGCTAAAGCTCCCTCCCTCTGTCTTTTTTTTCCAAGTCGTTAATCTTGGCAGACAGGTTGGTCTTTTATTAGCTATCTCAAAGGGTCAGCTTAAAAGTATCTGTAGAGATACCAGTTCAGAATGTCATTTGTCATACTGGACACTGACTGCTCCTCACATTGATTTTTTTTATCCCTCTTCCTCCCTGCCTCCCATTCCCCTTAGACTTGGGTAGGGGAAAACTGCTCCTAACCTTCCCCAGATTTCATTTTAATTTCTTGCTCTGTTTTTCCATCGTGGCATAATTTCAACAAGAACACACAATGTTCATGAAGTCATGGTTAAGGCAAGATTTAATTAGAAGATTACAAATAGGAACCAAGAAATGCTGCGTGCTGAGACCTGGTTGGGAAATAACTATAAAGAGAAATTTCTTCCTGATGAGAAGCATTCTCTAAACAGGAATCAAGCTGAAAGAGGGGGCAGGGAATACAGAACTAAGCTGACTAATCTCTGTGGTCCCTTCCAACTTTGACATTCTATGATTCTGAGTGAGCCACAAGTGCTAAAGCCTAAATGTGCAGATGAGAATGAGTATTAACAGCTTCACAGATGGGTTGTGCATGTATATTTTTGTTTTACATATCTATGAATGTATAAGTATGGTTTCTAGGAGCAGGGACTCCAGCTGGCCTTGAAACCTCAAATCCCTAAGAGAGTAGATCCAGAAGTCACAAAAGTTCTTGATCTGGGGCTCAACCTCAGGATTGAGCTAAAGCTAAGGAAGCTGGGTTCCCATTCTGTTTCCTGTGTGATGCTGGGCTAGTCATGGTACCTCTTTGGATCTCAGTTTCCTTTTTTTGTGAAATGAGAGGGTTATCCAATATGACTTCTGAAGCCCCTTTTATTTTTTCTCTTTTTCTTTTTTGTGGGGCAATGGGAGTTAAGTGACTTGCCCAGGGTCACACAGCTAGTAAGTGTCAAGTGTCTGAGGACATATTTAAACTCAGGTCCTCCCCAATCCACTACCTGGCTGCCCCTGAAGCCCCTTCTAAATCTATGATTCTATAACCTAGGAGTCTAGTCATATCTTGCCCTTCTAGAGGCATACTAGCAAACAAAAAACTGGATCTGGGGCGAAGAAAGTCCTGGTTTGCTGTTTCAGCGGCTATTGCCCTCCATTCGCCCCTGTGGCCCTCTTCTTTCATTAGTGAATTCCTCTTGGAACCTCCATGTTGAAGAAAGGCTCAATCTAGCCAAGCTTCACTCTCTGAACATTGCCATCATAACCCCAACTTGAGAAGTGCTCAGCTCTCTTTTATGTGTTGCTCTCCTCTATTAGGATATAAGCTCTTTGACATCTGGGGCCATCTTTCTTTTTGCTTGTGTTTATATACCCAGAATTTAACACAATGGCTAGGACATACTAAACACATAATTAATGCTTGTTGATTGGTTTTCATATCTTTTCATATGTACACTTAAACTTTCTGAGCCTCAGTTTCCGCTGAGAATAATGTCCATAGTACTTTCCTCTTGGGTTTGTTGCAGGGCTCAAGTGGAATATCCATATATACACATATCCATCCATACATACACACACATGTATGTGTGTCTGTGTGTATGTGTGTAGTGTTTTGCAAGTTTTAAAGGATTATATTAATATTGAGGACAAGTGTCATTGATAGAAAGCCAGCTTTGGAATCAGGAAGACCTGATTTTATGTCCTAATTTTGAGAAATATTGGCTATGTTGTCCATGGCAAATAATTTAACTTTTTAATGTTTCAGCAACTCTCTTAGACCTTAATCCGAGGAGGTGCTGATCTCCATTGTTTAAGGGATTTTCCTTTTTGGGAGTTCTCAACAAATAAACCATGTCCATCCTTCCACCAAGAGTGTGTGTATACTGCGAATAGGCACTGGATTTGTAATTTTATTTGTATGGGGAACTCTTAGGAAAGGAAACGTCCTCTACTAATGTAAGTCAGCACCTTCTCTTTAATCAATAATCTTCTACAGTTGCCTAGAGCACTAAGAGATTAAATGATTTGCCCTGGATCACAGCCAGGTTACGTTGGAGGTAGGATTTGAACCCAGGTTTCCTGTATTCAAGGCAAACTCTGTCTACTACTCTATGCTAACTCTACATGTGTGCATGTATATGTGCTTGTCGATTACTATCAATGTGCATCCCTAAGCAAGAAATTTCTCTGGATAGCATTAAAAATTCAAAAAAGAAGCCCACCTCCATTGCCTACAAATGGAAAGATGGATGAGAGAATTACTTGATGTGGATTTTGGGGCCCTTCCTTGAATTTTCTTAATGATGACTATTTTGCATCCATCAGCCTGGTTGATCCAATGACCTGCAGGGAAAAGGGAATATTTCAAAGCCTTAGACATTAAGAGTTTACTGAAAACACAGGCCGTCATAGATTCTGATAGAGCAGCCAAGAAGAAAGTATATGCTTTGCAACGCATGGCATAATCTCAGAGAAATTGTTCTGATAGAAGGATTCATGACAGTCTTACTGTCTGCAGACATAAGGCTTTAACTTCCAATTCCAGTGGCCCCCAAGGAAAGCTAGCTTTAGTTGGAGAATTGCAATCCATCTGTTCCAATCTGACAGATTTACACTGGGATTATCAGTAAATGCAGGTTGTTTCAAATCTCTATGTGCTGGGAGATGGGAGAGTGGTGGAAAGGAAAGGAAGGAGAATATTGGCAAATTTGGCGGGGAGTACTAGGTCTTGAGTTAGAGGACTAGTGTTCAATTCTTAGAAGAACTAATTGCTACCTGTGTTAACCTCTGGACCTCAGTTTCCTCCTCTGTAAAATGAGAGGGGGTAGGGTGGACTAGATGGCCTAGAATATCTTCTCCAATACTAAATCTGTATTCTGATGACATTTTGACTAAGGGGACAGTGGGGAGTGGTCCCATCTCTAACCTTTCCGACTGTTATTGGAAGTAGGGTACCTAGTCAAACCCGCCCAGGCCTAGCCACAAGTAAAGTAAAAAATGGGATACAGCAGATGGCTAAAACTGTTCTAGATTTTGAGATCTTTGAGATGACGGACTGTCTTTTATTTCCAGTACTTAGCACAGTGCCTGACATACGATAGGTGCTTAATGAGTCTCTATTGACTGACAGAGTGCAAAAGTCGCTCCCTATTCTAATCCATTAGCCACACAGCAGCCAAAGTGATTTTCCCCAATCTCTGTCACGTCCCCTTCCCTTCCCTTCTCAGTAAATCCAATGTCTCCCTGTTGCTACAGGATTCAAAAATAAACACCTCTGGGGGGCAGTTAGGTGGTGCAATGGATAAAGCACCGGGCCTGGATTCAGGAGGACCTGAGTTCAAATCTGGTCTCAGACATTAGACACTTATTAGCTGTGTGACCCTAGGCAAGTCACTTAACCCTCACTGCCCCCCCCAAACAAAACAAAACAAAACAAAAACAAAAATAAACATCTCTGCTTGTAAGTCTTCTTACCTGTCTAATCTCACATTTCACTCTCTTTTATGCAGTCTATGATCCTACTTGCTCCTCCTTGCATACTCAATCTTTCACACCCGTGCCTTTGCACTGGCTGTTCTCCAATACCTGGAATGCCTTCCTGCCTCACTTTCACACTTGCCACGTCTGGCTTCCTTCATGACAACCCAAATGACACCTTTGCACAGGGTCTTTCTCACTCCTCCCAACAACCTCAAGCTTTCCCCTCTAATGTTAACTTCCTATGATGTATCTTTCTATGCTTGTGTCTTACACATTCTTTTTCCTTTCTTAAAATTAGTTTTAGAGTTTAGTGTTCAATGAGATCCAAGACCCCCAGAAACTGTGATAAAGACTCACAATTTGACAAAAATTCCTGGGAAAACTAGAAACCAGACTGGAAGAAATTAGGTTTGACTTTAGATCAACACATCATACTTATTTATTTTCATGTTGTCTTTGTCCATTAGAATGTAAGCTTCTTGAGGGTAGGGTCTATTTTCGTATTTTTGCTTTTCTTTGTGTCTTTAGAACTTAGCATAGGGCCTTGAATGAACATCATCAATATTTAATAATTGATTGACTGAATTGATTGATTTTAATTAACTGATTATTAATTGATCATTAATATACTGTATCCAGAAAGATGATTGTTATAGTTATTATTAGTTATTATTTTAAATATAAAAGATACATAGGTAGCACCTTGCCTCAACACAAATCCCTTTTTCCTTAATAGTCTGGGTTTCATTCATTTGTTCAAGAAATATGTATCAAGCTTTTAATATGCAGCCTGTCATGGGGGTTACAAAGATGAATAAGATGTGGTCCCTGCCCTCCTTCACCTGCATCATTAGACAGATTGATTCCAGCTGTCCTGACCACAGTTAACCACCGGTCTTTTCACTGATGTTTTACAGTAGTGCTATTTTATAAGCAGGTGGCAATTTCAGTACCATTAGGGGACTATCAACTCAGACCTGGACAGGTGTTTCTGCCAGGTTTCCCCCCACCACCACCCATAGCTTACCTTTCAAGTCTACTGTCCTGGGGAATGACATGTGTCAAGCTACTTATAGTGATTTGGCACCAGGTCGAATAAGGGACATCCACAACTTGCCCTGCCAAATAATTTCTTTTTTTGGTTACCTAGTTACTCCTGTTGCAATTTCAGGAGAATGTGAGGGCTTTCTGAGTTGGAGTGACCTAACCTTGGCTAGACTCTCCCTCTACGAGTAGAAGATTTGCATGTACAGCATGCGGAAGTGCACCAGGGGTGTTATTTTTTCCCCCAGTGATTCACAGACTAAGCAGGCATCAAGTGTATGTTTCCCACATGCTCTGACTAGCTGATGTTGCCAATGGAGACTGTTGCAGGAGATGGTTAGAACTACAGATGTGCTTACATCTGTTTTTATGATTAACCAGGAATTGGAGTGGGTGAAGGGAAGGGGAAAATGAGAATCTATTACACTTAATTACTTATTTTGGGAGGCAAAGCAGCTTGTTTGTTGAGTGTCTGAGGACAGAGTATGGGAGGCAGTGTGATGTGACTCTCCTCTCCAAAACAGAGGCTAGACTGGGAATTAGGAAGACCTAGGTTCAAATCCCACTTCTGACATTAATACTGTCCCTACTCAATTCACAGAGTTGTGTGTGGACTTTTATGAGATAATGAATGGAAAGCACTTTGCAGACCTTGAAATATGACTGTCAATCCATGTTGCTATTATTATTAGGATAGGGAAGAAGAATATACCCAGGCTAGTTGGGAAAGTACAGTACTGGTTGTCCCAAAAGTCTTAGCACAATTTAAAGCTATTACAGCTTTAATAGCTTAAAAAGGCACAAGGCTTTGGAGATATTCTGTATTGGTATAGGTAGGATAAAAAGGGCTTTGTTCATACTTATTCAATATATACTGAATACCTATTGCATGGAAGGGTTTTAAAATGGAATTTTCTGCAAGTGACAATGGTCAAACAGGGCAGAAAAAAATACACACCAAATCTTTCCTTGTGGTGGAAACCTTTAAGATATGGGCAAAATTAAATCTATCCTGCCCTATTTGCCAGATAATATAATAAGAGAAGGAAAAAAATGGATTATCTCAGTTCTCTGTTAGTGCCCCAGGGGGAGTCAGTTTTACTGCATTTTTTCAGAAGATATTAATTAATTGAGAGTAAGAGCTAACATTTATCTAGTCCTTTAAAGTTTGCAAAGCACTTTGATATGCTATCTTATCTGAGTCTCATAATAAACCTGTGAGGTGGTAACAACAACAACAACAACAATAACAATACCTAGTATTTATATAGTTTTTTTTTAAGGTTAGCAAATCACTTTCCATTTATTATCCTATTCAATCATATCAAGAACCCTATGGGGTGATTGCTATTATTATACTCATTTTTGGGCCTCTGGGTGGCACAATAGAGTGCTCGCCTGAAGTCATAAAGACACATTTTCATGAATTCAAATCTGGTCTCAGACAATTCCTAGCTGTGTGACCCTAGCCAAGCCACTCAACCTTCTTTGTTTCAGTTTCCTTATCAGTAAAATGAGCTGGAAAAGGAAATGAGTACCTGTCCAGTATCTTTTCCAAGAAAACCTCAAATTGGGTCACAAAGATTTGGATATGACTGAAACTATTGAACAACAATATACTCATTTTGTATTTGAGGAAACTGAGCCTATGAGAATAGAGATCTACCCAGGGTCACACAACTGACAGGTATTTGAGGCAGGATTTGAATACAGGAGTCCTTCCTCCCCATTCCAGATTTATGAGGTTGATTTTTTTTTAACCAAAATTTAAGACTTTACATTTATTCCTGTGAAATTTCATTATATTACATCTGACCTGCCATTTTAGTCCGTTGATAGTTTTTTGGATCCTGTATCCTTCATTCAACAGCTTAGCTACCTCTCCTACCTTTATGTTATTTGCAAATTTGATAAGTATACCATTTATTCATTTATCCAAGTCATTGATGGAAAAGATATTCAAAAGCACAGGTCCTGCTGCATGGAACACTGGACTTGATACCTCATTCTAAGTTGATATGGAAGTATTAGTCACTACATGATGGATCTAGCTATTTACTTAGTTTCAAGGCTGCCTAATCATAATATCATTTGCCCCATGTCTCTCCACTTTGTCTGCAAAAATAGCTTAAAGACTTTGCCAAATGCTTTACTAAAATCTAGGCAAACTATACCTACAACTTTTCCAGATCAACCAGTATAGTAATCCTGTCGATAGTGAAAATCAGTTTAGGAATCCCACTTCTTCGTGATTATTACTTTCTTTTCTAGGCAATAGGTAGTCATCCCTTTAATCACATGCTGCAGCATCATGGCAAGAAATAAACCCGAAGTCCCTCAAAATGGCATCTAAAGGTCTCCATAATTGGGATCCAACTTCTCTTTCCAGACTTATTACATGGTCCTTCCTTTCTACTACTCTGCATTCCAGTTAACCTGGATATCCCATCTTTAGTCTATGCCCCATTCACATGGGCTATTTGCCATGCCTGGAATGTTATCCTCACTTTTGCTTATAAGGACTCTTACCTTCAACCTATGTTCAACCTCCTCTGTAAAGTCTTCACTTACCCACCGTCATTATTATTGGTTTTCCCCTTAAATTATTTGGTATTTACCTATCTGTATTTGTGATGCTTTCCTGACCCTGTCTCTCAGCCCCTGTAGGACAGAAGCTTTTTAAAGTCAGGGGTTTCTCTTTTTTGTCTTTGTATATTCAATTCGTAGCATGCCTCACTCATAGGAGAGTTGGACCTGTGATTTCACTTGTATAAGGAATACCCAGAAGAGGAAACTCCCTCCACCAGTGCAGATAGCCACCTAATAAATGATTATTGAATTCAAATGAATTGAGTCACATAATCAAATAATCCCAACTAATCAAGTTTGGGGGGGGGGAAGTCCAAAGAATCACAACAGCAGTCCTGAAATTTTGTCCACACTCAAGAACACATTAAAGCAGCTAGCATTTCAGCATGGCATGAATACTAACCTTTCCCTGCCTCATAGCAAAGCTTTCTAAGTAAAATGGTAACTCTGTATTTTTGCAGAGAACTATGAAAAACCAATAAAAAAAATCTAGTCTTTTTTTAAAGTCTGGCAGTAGCCCCAGTCTTCCTCGTTCACTTTGACAACTTTCCTTTTCTTTAAAATGAAAAGGGAAGCAATATGGGAAAAAATAAAAGCAGGCTGTTCAGCTGGGCGAGCTACTTCTGAGGACTCAAGTAGAGTATTTCCTATTATTTCAAGTGCCCCTGAAGTAGGTACCCCAGGTCCAATATATTTCTCCTTATAATGCATCAATGTGCTCTGTGCCATTACAGGGGAAAGGGAGTAGTGGATCGATATATAGCTTGTTTTTAACAGACAAGAAAAATGGAAAGGATTATGGAAAGAATTTACTGATACCATCATTAATCAACAACCAGGGATAGAAAATGGAGGGATGAAACTGGAGATTCTAGTATTAGGAAAAGATTTGTGGGCAGAGATAAGAAATATGGAGAAGCTGGGGAAAATGGATGTTTTTGTTGTCATTGTTGTTGCTTTTGTTAGTGTGTTAGTTTTTCCTGTTCTTAAAATTTCCAGAAGCTGGATGCTTTGCCTGTTGAGTTCATTGCTGGTAGAGATGGCAAACAAAGGTAGCCACTGATATGGTAGTTTCAAGGTTTTCATGCTCTTGACTGGTGGCTGTGCTAGTATCCTTAGGATAGGGTGTATACTGTCTGAAATACCTATAAGAGCCAGAGTGAACAACAACAACAAAAACTGAAGAGAACTGCTTTGACATTTTTCGAAACTCTGTAAGTAGGTTAGGGCAGCTAGGTGGCACAGTAGATAGAGTGCCAGGTCTGAACTCAGGAAGACTCAT
This sequence comes from Dromiciops gliroides, assembly GCF_019393635.1. Lineage (NCBI taxonomy): Eukaryota > Metazoa > Chordata > Mammalia > Microbiotheria > Microbiotheriidae > Dromiciops > Dromiciops gliroides. The sequence continues at coordinate 548,922,697 of NC_057861.1, forward strand.
CTTCATGAATTCATATCTGGCCTCAGACATTTAGTAGATGTATGACCTTAGACAAGTCACTTAAACTTCTTTGCCTCATTTTCCTCATTTGTGAAATGATCTAGAGAAGCAAATGGCAAACCACTCCAAATTTTTGTCAAGAAAAGCCTAAATGGCATCACAAAGTATCGGACACAATTGAAGCAACGGAACAACCACTCAAAACCAACAAAACAAGTAGGTTAGTGTAGAGATGCAAACCATAGACAAATTTTTTAAAAATTAAAATTTTTTTAAATTTAAAAATAAAAATATTGTTTTTAGCACCTCTCCATGTTTCATTCATTCCTATGTATTCTTCCACTCCACTCTAGAAACTGGACGGAACAAAGAAAATGAAGAAAGGGTCTTCTCACAGTAAGGCAGCACAAATGGATACCCAATGAGAAGTAAGAAATTGCTTCAATTCCCAGCATTTATTGAGCACCTACTATGCACTTTGCTAGGCACTGTGGGGGTTCAAAGGAAAGTCTACTTGGTCCATGTCCCCTTACTTATAAAGGAGCTGATTTTCTCATTATAACAGACACATGGAACTTTCAAGAGAGAACAGTGTCATTCAATGCCCGAGAGTATAAGTAATAAGTACTACAAACAAAATGAAGAATGGACACTCTGCATTTCTCTACATGTTATATTGCTCCCATCTGAGTGTCTCCACTTATAGGTACAGCTGTGTAAATTCACACTTGCATTGATTTGGGAGGGGGAGGAGAGAGAAAGTATTTAGTATGCTTAGCCTAACTTCCCAGTGGTACAAGCTTGAATATTCTGGGTATTTCTCTAGGTCCTCTACATTACTGAGTCACTCATTAATTCATAATTCAAAAATGTTTATTTAGTAACTACTGTGTGAATAGCACAGTGAAAATATATAAAATTTAGATAAGACAAGGTCTTTGTCCTTATAGCTTCTAGATAGTCTAGTAAAGGAATAATAAGGATAGTGTAATGCTCTAAGGTTTGCAAAGTATTTTACTTATGTTGTCTTTTGAGCCTCACAACAACCCTATGTGCATCCACCTTTGACAGATGAGGAAACTGAAACTGAGTGACTTGTCTTACTGTTAGAGTAACTGACTAATACAGGATTTGCACTCAGGTCTTCCTGACCCCAGGTCCCACACTCCAGCTACTATGCCATATACTTTAATGGAATGTAATCTCCTCAAGGACAGGGATTGTATATTTGTTTTTCATCTTCACATCTCTAGGGTCAAACACAATACTTTGTGTATGGTAGGGGTTTAATAAGTGTTTATTAAATTGTATTGGATAACCAAAGACCTACATTTATATAATTTTAGACATGAAACTCTTAGGTGGCACAGTGGATAGAGTCAGAAAGACCTTGAGTCCAAATCCAGCCTCAGATACTTACTACTTGTGAGACCCTGGGCAAGTCACGTAACCTTATTTGTCTCTGTTTTCTTATCTGTAAAATGGGCTAAAGAAGGAAATGGCAAATCACTAACAGTATCTTTGCCAAGAAAATCCCAAATGAGATCCTGAAGAGTCAGACACAACTGAAACAATTGAACACAACAGACTGTTCCTGTTCAACTCCGATTTCCTCCCCCACCTCCTTATTCAATCCATCTAGTGTGGTCAGAAGAATAAAGCTAACTGGTTTTAGTATCCATGGCCTTGATCTCATTAGCTGAACTAGCTGAGCTAACCAGCTGCTGAAATGACCTGCCAAGAAAAAAACAAAACAAAACAAAAACAAGAAGCTGGATCTCTGTACCCTTGTTTGTGTTTTAAATTCTGGTTTCTTGCTTAAAAACTTTGAGTTTGATGACACTTCCTTAGGGTTAGAGTGAACTTATTCACTCATAAAGTTAAATGAAGAAATAAGGGGGAAAACTCTGATGTAATTGAAGAAGATGTTTACAATCTATTGCAAGCCAGGGAAGCCCTGTGAAATTTATGACAAGTAGGAAAAGGGGCAAAAAAGAGGCAGAGATCAGGCATATGTAACTGCCTGAGCTCTGTGTTAATATCCTGGCCAGTTGCATGCTAAGATGGGTAATCTTTTGGAAAGGGTTTAACCAGCTAATGAGGATTTACATAATAAACTCTCAAATTCTTCCAACAACCAGGTCCTTCAAAATAGCCCTATAAGTTACAGAGCTAGTGGCTCATTAAGGATTGTTCCAGGCATCTAAGGACTGAATTTGGTTACCAGCATCAGAAGGTCAATCCTCCACGCATCTCCCAGCGCTGGAGGGCTGGGTGCCTTTCACAGGAATAACTCGGATGTTTACACCCAATCCAGATAAATGCATACAGATGTTATGTGAACTTGATCAACTTGATTCTCCGTCTGAATGCAAAATTGATTGCCCCAAATCAGAGTGTGTGCTAGGGAAGGAAGGCTGCATACAGAAATAAATCATCCATCTCCCATTTGCTTAAATCTCTGACTTAAAATACCTCATGGCAGAACTTGTGCTTTGCTAGGGCACAAGAGCCAAATTGCATGGGGATAAAATTATTGGAGCCGTTGTGATGACCACAGAAGATCCACCCCTTCCTTAAAGTGCTGGCATGAGAAAAGCTGGCATCAGTAAAATACTTTTCATTTTTCTTCTGAAACTATACCACACCACAAGGAGAAACTGGGCACAGATGAGGGATATTAATCATAGCACTTTTGTTTTGTTGTTGTTGAATAGTTTCAGTTGTGTCCACCTCTTTGTGACTCCATTTGGGGTTTTCTTGGCAAAAACACTGGAGTAGTTTCCCATTTTCCTCTCCAGATCATTTTACAGATGAGGATACTGAGGCAAATGGGGTTAAGTGACTTGCCCGGGGTCACACAGCTAGGAAGTGTCTGAGGCAAGATTTGAATCCAGATCCTCCCAACTCCTGGCCCAGAACCATATCCACTGTGTCACCTAGCTGCCTTATATAACACTTTAAGGTTTTGCAAAGCTCTTTACAAATATTATGTCATTTGATCCTCACAACAACCCTGGGAAGTATTTGCTGTTATTATCCTTTTACAGATGAAGACACTGAAGCAGAGGTTAAGTGACTTGCCCAGGATTACACAGCTAATAAGTGTTTGAGGAAAGATTTGAACTCAGGTGTTTCAACATTCCCTTCTATTTTCTAGGGCTGATGACTGTATACCCTCTATTCTGAGGAATAAGATGTGTCCAACTCATGTGACTCCAGTGTTCTTATTGGCATGAATCTTTCCCTTGTTATCATTTTTATTAACTTCTATGATATGAAACCACTTTCACTGAAGACTTTCTTCTGATCTCTGCTGTGTTTTCTTTTGGCTGTATTTTATAAGCTGCTTTTGTCTTGTCTCCCCTGAGTTAATTGCCTTTAAAGTTATCTTTGAGCAGGATAAGGACAATTTCTATTTATCTTTTCTTTTTCTTCCCAATTCAATATTTCTACCCCTTTAATTGTTTTTGTCTGCATTCTCTTCTGAGCCTCCTCCAGGCCACAGAGACCTTTCTGAAGCTAACACTCCAGCTCAATTGGATTGAGTGAACCAGCTGTAGTCCAAACAGGCCCAGGAAGAGGTCATCCTCCCCAAACCAAGATGTAACACTTCCTATACAGACCTTCTTAATAGCTTTGCCCTTTATCTTCTTACTCTAGAGACAAGTTTTACGTAGGCCCATCAAGTTGGCACACTCTTCTTGCTCATTTTCAGTATTACTGATTTCCAGATGTCTTGTGCCCTTTGAATATCTGTTTCAGAATATTACCCTTGCCATGGAGAAGTGACAGCATGCATTTTTTTTCTATGTGTAATCACATTTGCTTCTCTTTTTGGGTACATTTTTATAATTTGCTTGGAAGTTAGATTTCTCAGTCCTCATTACTTTCTAGCACATGACTAAGATTTTCTATCTTGTAACATTCATACTTTCAGATTATTTTAATAGAAGGAAATGTTGAAAATGATATGGGATAGTTGGACATACTTAAGAATGCATACCAGTGTACTATGGGTGGAGCTGCAAATTGATTCAACCATTGTGGTAAGAAATTTGGAATTATTGCTAAGAAAGTAACTAATTATGTCTTTAACCTTTGAGCCAGAAATCTCACTGTTAGGCAGATAACTCAGGGAAATCAAATATAGAAAGAAAGGCTCACATATATAACAAAATATTCATAATTCATTTTGTTTGTATGTTAGGGTAGCAAAGAAGTAGAATCAAATGACCTACTCATTGTTGGGGAATAGCTAAACAAATTCTGCTATGTGGATGCTCTATAAGAAATTATGAATACAAAGAAATCAGAGAAGCATGGGAAAGTTTATATTCACTGATACAAAGTGAAGTAAGCAGAATCATGAGAATAATATACAAAATGGCTACAACAGTATAGAGACAACATTAATAACAATAACAAAAATCAAAACTGAATGCTGTGTAATTGCAATGACCAATAATATCTGTAAAAAGGAGATAAGAAAATGTACCTGTATCCCACGAGGTTCTGTATCTAGAAGCAGTACAAACAGAGGTCTCCCTTAACAAAGTCCCAGGGTGGTAAAAAACTCACAATTTGGTCCATGGGGAAAATCACTCAGACCAAGGCACACCAGGTATAGAGTTCATAGAGCTTTGTTCTGAGACAATATATAAGATCTTGATGGTTTTTTTTACTCTGAACATCAAATATCCAGGTAAGATAAATGATTCCCAGTGCCCTTAGACTTACCCAAAAAGGTGAAGATCAGCCAAGGATCTCAGGCAATGTAGGTCAAGGGCTGACTACACCAACTAAAACCACAGCAGAGGGTGACCCTGGCTCTTGTACAAAGTTAAAATTCAGGAACCAAGACTGGAGAGACAAGTAGACAGAAAGAGGTTCTGACCATCATTATGAATTACTACCAATACAGAAAGTCCACTAAATCCAACCTTTTAAGAGAGTCACTCCACAACAACTGCAAGTACTAAAGTGAATAGAAAAATAAAAGTGTTTTCCACAAGGACCATATGAATAACTAGAATAAATAAAGCAAAGGATAATAAACAAAATAAAACTTTTGGAACAATAATTGGAATGATAATAAATAGCTTAGAAAGTTGTAAACATTATCTAAGTAATGGACTCTTTGAAAATTAGAATGACTAAAGAGAAATCAATGACTTTATGAGATAATAAATATTAAAACAAAATTGAAAAATTGAAAAAAATAAAAGAAAATGAAATATATCTGATATTTAAAAAAAAAACTGACCTGGTCAAGTAGACATGTCAGGTAGAAATAATTTAAAAATCACTGGGCTGTGTGTGGTGGCACATGCATATAAACTCTGCTACTAGGAGGCTGAGGATGTTCCATCACTTGAGCTTGGGAGTATTCTGAACTGCAGTGTGCTGAGCAAATCAAGTGTCACCACCAATCCTGGAATCAATATGATGAGCCTCTGGAAATGAGGGCCACCAGGCTGTCTAAGGAGGGTTCATCTGCCCACATTACTAATAGAGCACATCAATGCTTCCATGCCAATCAGCAATGAGATTGGGCCATTGCACTTTCAACCTAAGTGAGATGGGTAGACCCAGTTTCAACAAAACAAAATCAAAGAATCATTGCACTTCTTGAAAACCTATTTCTTTTTCTAAATCAATGACATTATTTTTTAATAAATTATACATTAAAAATGCCCATCTCTGGGGCAGCTAGATGGCACAGTGGATAGAGCACCAGGCCTGGAGTCAGGAGTACCTGAGTTCAAATCTGGCCTCAGACACTTAACACTTAGTAGCTGTATGACCCTGGGCAAGTCACTTAACCCCAATTGCCTCACTAAAAAAAAAAAATGCCCAGCTTTATTAGAACTAGAGGGTAAAGTAAATAATAGAAAGAATCTACCTATTATCTTCCAAAAGAAAATCCAAAAGGACAAGGACAAGGAAGGTCATAACCAAAAAACAAAAACAAACCAAAAATGAAACAAACCTGGAGTTTCCAGGTCAAAGAATAAATATTGTCAAATATCCAGGGGGGAAAAAAGGATTCAAGTACCAAGGAATCACAGTCAGGATCACAAGACCTGACAGCTCTGACAATAAACTAGGGGAAATCTTGGAATACAATATTCCAAAAGACAAAAGATATTACAAAGGCTTACAACTAAGAATAAATTACCCTATAAAGCTGAATATAATCCTATATGTACTGATGCAAAGCAAAGTAAGAAGATTCATGAAACTAATAAACAAAACAACTACAATAATGTAAATGGAAACAACAAAAACAACAGAATGTTATATAATTACAACAAAAATCTCTCCAACAGTGGAAAAACAAAACAAAAATATAAAACAAAATAAGCTTTTAATGGAATAGAGGACTTTCAAGCATTTCTGAAAAAAAGAACAATAAAAGATCATAAAAGAGTAGGAACAATACAATACAAAAGTTAAATCTAGAAAGGCAATGTATTTGAGGAAGAGACCATATAATTATGAAATGCTAAGTTCCAGTAAGGTTTTCACTTCATCTTAACTGCAACCAGGCCTTAGTACCATTTTCTAACCATATCATCATTAGATGTCTCCCTATACTCCAGCTATCATCTTCATCTCCCTTCCACTGGAAATCTAGATAGTGCCCCTGGGACCCTGATATCTAATATGTAAGCTTTCACCTCTGATGGCCCTTAGACTTACTATACTCCTCAAACTACACATTCACAGTTTCTTAGTTCCCCTTTATTTACTGGTATCCTCCTTTGGAATGTAGGTTGTTTACATGTAGGGTTTGTCTTGCACATTTATTTGTATCCCCATCACTTATCACAGTGCCTGGAAAACAGAGTATGTGCTTAATAAATGTTGTATGTATATACCGCCCCCCTCTCTCTCTCACATCTATCTATATGTCTCTATCTCTGTCTCTTTCTCTCTTTCTGTTTCTATTTCTCTGTCTCTATCTCTCTGTCTTCCTATATGTCTTTCTGTTTTTCTCTCTGTATCTCTGTGTCTGTGTCTGTCTCTTTCTCTGTTTATCTAGGACAGAGGTTCTTAACCTTTTCTCATATCATATACACCTTTGGTGGTCTGGTGAAGTCTATGGACCTCTTCTCAGGATAATGTTCTTGAATACATAAATACAATATGTAGAACTACAAGGGAAACACATTATATCTTTTAAAAGCTATTTAAAAAATAAACGAGTGAAAAAAACAAACAAAAAATTAGTGGACTCCAAGTTAAGAACCATTGATCTCAGGGACAAAGAAACAAGTGTCACTTCAGAAACTTCAAGTCTTTGAATGACATTGAGGGAGTTAAATAAGAAAAACAGAGGACCTAGAACTAGATTTTTTCTACTTCTGAGCTTTTAAGAAGGGAAAGAAAAAAGGGTAAAAGGAAGGCACTAATATAGAAAAGATTGAAAGAAGGGTATGAAAGTTACCATTTCTCACAATTGAGGAATGTATATATATATATAAACATGAAGGAAGAAATAGAAGTGGACATGAGATAGGCCTTAGTCTTGTCTTAAAAAGAGATGATAATTCAAAAAATACCCAGAAGACAATAGAAGGAAGGTTAATGGTGACACAGTAGATAGAATACTGGACATAGAGTCAAAAAGTTCTAAGTTCAAATCCAAGCTAAGGCACTTAGCTGTGTAAACCTGGGTCCAGTCATGTAACCTCTATCTGCCTCCATTTCTTCATCTATAAAACTGGGATAATAATAGCACTTACCTCTAATGATTGTGATGGGAATAAAAGGAGATAGTATTTATAAAGTGCTTTGGAAACCTTAAGGCACTATATAAATGTGAGTTATTATTTTTATTATTAAGGGAACACAGGCAATTAGATCAGCTTTTCATGTAACTTTTTTGTTGTTTGTTATTTAAAATTTTATTTTTCCTAAATTACATATAAATAAAAATTTTGACATGAATTAGAATAAAACTTTGTGCTCCAAATTCTCTTTCTCCCTTCCTCCCCCTCCTACCCCTACCCCCACCCCCACCAAAAACTCAAACAATTCAATATAAGCTATACATGTGCAGTCATGCAGAACATTTCCACATTAGCCAGGTTGTGAAAGAAAACAGACAAAAAAAAACTTCAGATAAAGGAACTAACAAAAAAAATTATGCTTCAATCCATATTCAGTCATCATCAGTTCTCTCTCAAGTAACTTGTTAAAGAATTTGCTCAGAAGAAAAAATAGTAGAGAATGCCTCCATATCATCCCTTTGCAAAAATGAGATGTCAATAAGTGTGTTACATCACACCTGTTTTCAGGCTTATTTGATATATTGAACATGTTTGCTGATTTTTTATCTTTTCTTTCTTTTTTGCCTTAAAATATTATTTGTTGTATGCAATGGTTTTCTGGGAAGATGAGAAGGATACTGGGGAAAATTTTGTGATTAAAAAAAATGACCAATAAAAACTTCCTTGAAAGAAAGTAACTTGTTAAATTTAACATATAATTAAAAACATGTCATATGATTGTTATTGTGTTAATTGTGTGTATGTATATACATATTTAAAAATGAGAAAATATGTTTTCATATAGAAAAGATCGCTTTATGAATGTTTGTAAAGTTCAGAATAAAAAGTAGTATTTATATCGAACTTTAAGGTTTTAAATATGCTATCTCATTGGATGTTGTAGATGGGGGAATACCCAAAGCCATGTTGTAAAAAGGTTCATTGAAGCAACTGAAGATGTTGAACCAGAGAAGAAAAGTCTTTATTTTTATTTTTATTTTTTTGGCAGGGCAATGAGGGTTAAGTGACTTGCCCAGGATCACACAGCTAGTAAGTGTCAAGTGTTTGAGGCAGGATTTGAACTCAGATCCTTCTGAATCCAGGGCCAGTGCTTTATTCACTATACCAACTAGCTGTTTGAGAAGAAAAGTCTTAGGAGCCAGTGATAGCTGTCTTTGGAGATTTGAAAACCTGTCATATGAAAGAAAGATTAGACTTGTATTATACTTGTCTCCAGATAGTAGAACTAGAAGTAATGGGTGAAAAGTCCCAGAGAGGTATATTTTGACTCAATAAAAAAGAATGGCCATCTATTTATTGGGGATGTTGTACAGGCCAGACTAAATGACCTCTGATTTCTCTTTTAACATTGATTCTATAATTTTACAACCCACATAAAAATGGCTTGATAAGAGCATTTCTCACACTCTAGAAACACATCCATTTCTAGTCATATAGAATAAGAGGTAGGCACAAGAAGGTATAGCTCCTTCACCTAAAAACAAATGACTATTGGATTCAATCATATCAGAACATAATGGTCCATAAACCTGGTGAAGAAAATTCTTGTTCAATGTGTGATGTGTTCTGGCCCAAATATCTATTATTTATTAGACCTTCAGATTGGGTCAGATACATCTGGTCTGGGATTCTATCTCTGAATGGGGCACTGTGAAGATACAAATATGATGGTAACCTCATGAAGTGGAATAAACTCTACTTCACATGTAAAAGGTAGCATGATAAGGTTGAAGTCACAGAATGACAGGTTTGAAAAATGGAAAGGACCTTGGAGGTCATCTCATCCCACCCACACACTGGGTTCGGGTCTCAGTTCCTCCACTAAATAGCTATGTGACCTTGGATAAACAACATCACTTTTCTGGGTCTCTGCCCAGCTCATGAGTATTGGACAAGATAATCTCCAGAATCCTTTTCAGATTTAACAATCTCTGATTTGATTTCTCTTCCAGGCAGAGTTTTGGAGGTGCCTGAGGGAGAGTGGTTCCTGGAGGAAAGATTCCTCCACAAGACTTGGAGATAGATGAAAAATAATAGAGTCATCAAAAAGATTTCACTCTCCCAGTAGACTTCCACTGGCATTCGTCAACCCTCATAAGTATGTTGTGTCAATCTAATGTTTTCCTAGGTTTATGGAATTGGAAAGCTATTAGCATTGCAATATAGAGAAACTGAACCATACAATCTCTATCTTCTTAAGTAGCTATCCAAGCAAGATGAGGACAGGATAAATTTGGGACGAGGGAGAGCTGAAAGATTTACTGTATGATCAGAGAATATTTACTACTTGGGTAGCTGTTGCATCATCCCAAGATGTACCAGCTATGGAAGTAAATCCACCTTTCAGAGTGGGAGATAAAACATAACAACAACTGTAGTTCATGCAAAGAACTAAGTGAAAAAAAAATGTTGTATTTGGGAACATTTATAAACTGCCTGTTTTCACACAGGCAAAGACAAATTTTGACTTCACTAAATTTTATGACAGAGGGGTTGTTTATTTCATACTATGAAATTGAAATATAAATTCAATGTACTGAATGATTTCTGTTTGTATAGCCTGCTGTTTGGTTCCAGAACCCAGTTTATAATGCCCAGTGAAAAGTTCTATCCATTTTAATGAACTAAACCAGGGCATTGCTCCAGTGCTACCAACTACAGTGTGGAGTTCAGTAAAAGGCAGGCCCACCTTAGACATTCATTACTGTAATATGGAATGATTGAATTTTAGAATGTCAGAGATGGAGGGGACTTTAGAGATCATCTAGCATAACCTTCTCTTTTCAGGGAAGAATAAAGATACTAAGAAAGGTAAAGTTGCTTGCCTAAAGTCACTAAGAAGTAATCAGCAGGGATGAGAATCAATCCTGGATCATGTTTCCAAATCCTGCACTTTTTTCACAACCATCGAGTGAATGCTTTTGTTGTGCTATTTCTCTTACTTTAAATATGGTCAGTGACAGATTCTGAGAATAATTTTAAAAAATTTTTCTTCAAGCCAAGGTATGGCCATTGGAGTAGAGGTAATAGTGATGCTAATAAATGGTATTTAAATAGGGCTTTTAGGTTGGCAAAGCACTTTATATTCATAATCTCAATTTTAACCCCACAATAACCTTTTTAATAGCTACTGTATATATTATCCCTACTTTAAAGATGAGGAAAGTGGGTCTTACAGAAGTTAAGTGATTCACCCATGTTCACACAGCTATCATGAAAGACAAGACTAGAATCTAATTCTCTCTGAATTCAAAAAAGATTTATGAAAAAAAGGAAGAAAGAGGGAAGGAAGGAAGGAAGGAAGGAAGGAAGGAAGGAAGGAAGGAAGGTAAGTAGGGAGGGAGGAAGAAAGGAAAGGAAAGGAAGGAGATGAGCAAGGTGAGATCAAGTGGAGAAAACTCATACCTAGTAACTCAGGACCTGAGTTTCACCTGGGGTCTGTGAAATTCCTTTTAAAAATATTTGATAACTGTATTTCAATGCAATTGGTTTCCTTTGCAATCTTATGTGTTTCATTTAAAAACATTATTCTGAGAAGGGTCCATAGGTTTCAACAGACTTCCAAAAGAGTCTATGGCATGCAAAAAGGTTAAGAAGCATTGCTCTAAAGACTTTGGCCAAGAGCCCACACAGTGCAGTGTAAAGAACTCAGTGTATGGATAAAAGGATCTAAATTCAAATCCTCCCTCTGATGCTTACTAGTTTTGTGACCTTGGGCAAGTCACTTTATCTCCCTGAGTCTCAGTTTCCTCAACTGCAAAATGAGGGGGGCAGACTAAATGTCCTTTGAGGTCTCTTTTTATTTTAAATCTATGATCTTATAATTCAATGACATTGGATAGTGGAACCATTTGAAGAAGATGAATGGTTCAATGTTCTTCAGCACCTCCTCCCCAACCCCAATCATATTTAGTGATGTGGTTACGACAAAAATTAATGCTCAGGTTACAGCATCCATAGGATAGACATATTTTCTGAATACAAAGGAGGGAAATCCAAGGTACCATCCAAACAACAGTCCTCAGTGACTTAGACAGGGTCCCTAATCGATATTTAAGGGCAGCTGGAACTAAATGAAATTATGAGAACAAAAAGGAAAACACACAAAAAATGGTTTTAATTGGCTTTTTCTGATCTCCCTGCTGAGATTTTATCACCAAGTTGACAACTTGACACTGTTGCTAAGCAACTTCCAGCATTAAGACAAGAGTGTCAGCCTGTAGCTTTTGTCTTAACTTTAGAGTTTCCTAGGGTCTCTGGGTTGGAGTCTGATTCTACTACCTCCTCAGCAGAGCTGGAAATGCCCCACTCAAACACTTGAATTAGCCCTAGGCTTGCTGCTGCAAAGAATTACTGTGGGCAAATACAATCTTAGTTAAAATTGAGAATGTGGCATTTCAACCCTTGGGCGTGTTTCCTCCACCTGCTTCAGCTGCATCATCTTTGTGACTTAGGGAAAGGCGGGAAAATATTTTTTTACAACGAGGAAGTTTTAAGTCAACCATGAAAATATGGGAATGAAAGGTAGAAATACAAAATTCTCATCTTCCTACACTGAATGGAAATAGCTCATAATCTCACTATTTTCAGAAGGTGGGTTAGTCGATAAGAAGTGATCCCCTTTTACTAACATCCTTTTAGTATCTTAAGAACTAACATTTAGGGGCAGCTAGGTGGCGCAGTGGATAGAGCACCAGCCCTAGAGTCAGGAGTACCTGAGTTCAAATCCAGCCTTAGACACTTAACACTTACTAGCTGTGTGACCCTGGGCCACTTAACCCCAATTGCCTCACCAAAAAACAAAACAAAAAAACCCTAACATTCATAGTATAATTGAGCTAACAGGTAATTAATGCTTTTTACTTTTTATATCTTAGTCATATGCACCTATATTTCAATGACCCGCACCCCAAAGGGTGAACCTTCCCTTATAACAACAACAGTTTTCTAATTAAGCAAAAAACAAAAGCATACAAACCAATTTTAAAAAAATGAGTTTACAAACCAAATGTGTCTGATAGTATGTGCTGTATTCTGTACCCACAGAGTCCAACTTCTCTATAGAGATAAAGGAAATGTGTTTCATCATCTGTTTGGGGGCATCAAGATTAGCTTGCAATTCAATTCAATTTAACTGCCTTTTAGTGTTGTTTTCATATGTTATTATCATCATTATGTATATTTTCCTGGTTCTGCTTTCTTCCTTTTGCATCAGTCCATAAAACAAATCCCAAATTTCCCTGAATTTTTCATATTCATCATTTCTTATAGAGCAATAATATTCTGCTATGTTCCTATATCATAGCTTGTTCAGCCGTTCCTCAACAGATAAGTACCAACTCTGTTTCTAGTTTTTTACTGTTTCAAATGTGCTTTCATTAATATTTTGGTATATATATGGGACCTTTCTGTTTTTTACTTCCTTGGGGATATATGCATAGCAGTGGCATTAATGGGTCAAAGAGAATAAAGATATTCTTTGTTCTTTTCACTTGTTTGATGGTATTCAAAGAGAAATGGTCTTGGTTCAAATGATTATCTAGCTATTATTTACACACACACACACACACACACACACACACACACACACACACACATTTACTAGCTAGTTGACCGTGAACAAGTCACTTAACTTCTTAGTTTCCTCATCTATAAAATAGGAGTATTCATAATACCTACTTCCCAGGGTTATTGTGAGGAAAAATGAAATAATATTTGTAAATCACTTTTGCAGACTTGTTATTATTGCTCCTCTATTTTGCTATTAGACGTTTTAACATAACAATTGCTTTTTGTAGTTGAATAAAAGTAATAGGACGTAAGTTCATCTTCATTAGGCTCACTGAAAGCTTCCTTGGGATAAATCTAATAACAGACAGGATGATAGGAATGATATGTACTTCATGCTATTCCTATAGGCCTCAAAGCCATTGGTGAAGTAGGGGGTGTCTACCCCAAGCATGTGAAGACTTTGTATGGTAGAATGAGTAGATGAGAACAATTTGTTTGAAATGGCCAGAAAGGTGGAGGAAGGACTTAGAGCTTGGTCAGACATCAAAGACACCATGGTCATCCATTGCATCACTGTCAGTCATACTGACTTCTGTCCTGCCACTGGACTTTGATGACTCTGGAAGAGAGAGTGAGGCTGGCCACTTTGTGCACTCTGCCTCATTTAAATCCAATTCATGCCTGAGTCAAGATATCACCCTGAGGTGTCATTGGTCCTCTTCCAAAATGAAAAAAAAAACACAATGTGAGTTTGATTTTTCTCTAAATTTTGGTTTCTTTAAAAATAAATTTATTATTTGTTTATTTTTAACATTCCCTTTTCTAAAATTTTGAGTTCCACATTCTTTTCCTCCTTCTAGTCCTTCCCCCACCCATTGGGAAGGCCAAAAATATAATATTAATTATACATGTGATATTATGAAAAATGTATTTAGCTATGTTGTACAAACCCCAAAGCAAGAAAAATAAAGTGAAAAAAAATTATACTTCAACCCGCACTCAGAGTTTATTAACTCTTCCTGGAGGTGAATAGCATTTTTCATCATGAACCCTTTGTAATTGTCTTGAATTATTGTATCAATCAGAAGAACTAAGTCTTTCACGGTTGATCAATATTACAATATTGTTGTTACTGTGTATAGTGGTCTCTTGATTCTGCTAATTTCACTTTGCATCAGTTCATATGAGTCTTCCCAGGATTTTCTGAAACCCTCCTGTTCATTATTGACTATAGCACAACAATATTTCATTATAATTATATTCTACAACTTATTCAGACATTTCCCAATTGATAGGCATCCCTTCAATGTCCAATTCTTTCTCACCACAAAAAGAGCTGCTATAAATATTTTTGTACATATAGGTTATTTTCCTTTTTCTTTGATCTCTTTGGGATAAAGACCTAGTATTAGGTAGTCAAAGAGTATTCACAGATTTATAGCCCTTCGGGTATATATTGACATATGATGTTAGATTTTGGTGTATACCTAATTTCTGCCAATCTGTCTTCCAGTTTTCCCAGCAATTTTTGGAAATAGTGAGTTCCTGTCCCAAAGGCTGGAGCCTTTGGGCTTATCAAACACCAGATTAATATGATCCTATAGATCACTGTGTACTTAATCAATTCCACTGACCCACCACTCTATTTCTTAGCCAGTGCCAGGTTGTTTTGATGATTACCATTTTGAAACATAGTTTAAAATCTTGTACTGCTAGGCTGCCTTCTTGCTCTGCCAAATTGTTCTCCAGAATGGTTGGACCAGTTCATAACTCCACCAATAATATATTAGTAACCTGATTTTTCTGTATACCTTCTTGTCATTTCCCTTTTCTGTCATGTTAGCCCATCTGATAGGTGGGAGGTGGTACCTTAGAGTTGTTTTAATTTTCATTTTCCTGATCAATAGTGATTTAAAGCTTTTTTTTTTATATGACAATCGATAGTTTTGATTTCATCTGAAAACTGCCTGTTCACATCCTTTGACCACTTATCAATTGGAGAATGGCTCTTGTTTTTGTTTTTTTTTAAATAAATTTTCTAAATTTAACTTAGTTCTCTATAGATTTGAGAAATGTGGCCTTTATCAGAAATACTTGCTATAAATTTTCCTTCCCTACCCAGCTTTCTACTTTCCTTCTAATCTTGACTATATTTTAATTTTAATTTAATATAATCCAAATTATCCATTTTACATCTTTTAATGTTATTTATCTCTTGTTTGGTTATAAATTCTTCCCTTATCCATAGATCTGACAGGTAAAATATTCAGTGCTGCCCCAATTTCCTTATGATATCACCTTTTATGTCAAATCATGTATACATTTTGACCTTATATTGTTATATGGTACTAAATTTTTGTCTATACCTGATTTCTGCCAAACCATCTTACAGTTTTCCCAGAAATTTTTGTCAAATAGTGAATTCTTATCCCAAAAGCTGGAGTTTGGGGGCTTAATAAACACTAGATAACCATTATTTACTCTGTATTGTATACTTAATCTATTTCACTGGTTCACCACTCTATTTCTTAACCAGTAGCAGATTTTTTTATGATTAACATTTTGAAACATTGTTTGAAATCTAGTTCTGCTCGGCTGCCTTCTTTCACATTTTTCCCCCTTGATCCTGTTTTGTCTCTAAATTTTGAAAAATCTTCCTTCAATGTCTTTTAGGGATTATTAATATTTTACATGGTTATATTGATTTAAATATCATTTTTAAGTTTTTATGGATCAGCGTTATATCTGCTCAACTCTGGACAACAGCTGGTTCTGTGATAATGCTCTGTATCCAGAACAGTTGATTGGATAAATTCCTCAAAGTATTTTGAAGTCTGTTATTTTGTAATATAAGGATTTGTCTATCAGTTCATGAAATATAGCATGCTTCTGATATATAGTTTTTACCACCAAGTCATCTTGCTACGTCTTTAGCAGGTGCTATAATTTTACAGCCTATAGTGATGTGCTTAACAATTTTAACTGTTTCTGTGCATAGTTTGCATTCATCCCTATCTTTACAGATAACTAATTCTTTGGTAATTTCTGAAGGTAATGATGCCCTGATCTGGAATTGCTACAATAAATCTTTGTTTCCATAAATAAATTTACATGACTCAGTTATGTATTTGGTGCTTCTTTGTTAACATAATGTTTGTTAAGTTTCTGTAGATGTTATTTGTCCAAGGCCTTTTGATTCCAATCATGGATTGTCCATTTCATAGTGTTAATCTGAAGTGAATAAAAACAACAAGAAAACAAAGCTGCCAAAGGATACTTAATTATAGTGACCAATCTTGGCTTCAGAGAAGAGATAAGGAAATGTGTCCCCTTTCTCTAGGTTGAAAGATTGGGAACCATGGGTATGAAATATGTTATACACTGTCAGACATGGTAGCTTGTAAGTGTTGATTTTGCTTAAACAATTTTTTATCACAAAGGAAATTCATGACAAGAGGCATAAAAGAGGGAGAGGCCACACACACTACATTACATATTATATGATATGACTATACTACATCATATATTATATAATATATTAATAATAATAGATAACATATTGAGTGTATAATATCTAATTCATTTAATTAAAAAAACACTGTTTCTGGGCTAAGTTACTTTTACTTTTATTTAGTTTTAGAGCAACTTAGCCCTTAACATTGTCTCCATGTTCTCTTTAAAAGAATTATACTGTGACATATACTTAATGGGCCAAATTCTCCCATGGCACGATTGCCTATAGCACTAATTCAGTGCACTGAAGCTAGAATTTGAAGAACAGTACTCTGGTTGGTAGAATAAGTGTCTTAGCCAGGGAACCAATAGTTAATATAAGTTTAGTCTTGTTCAACAATGTAGGCTGAGAGGTATGGTGATGAGATTCCATCAGGTGAACATGAGTACTATGAGATCTGGAGTGAGAAATACTTTGAAGTATCTTTTAATTTTTTTAAGTTTGGTATGTACCTTTCCTTATAGCAGGGATTCCCAGCAGGGAATATGAGAAACTTGCCAAGGGATATGGAGAATATTTAGTAAATAATTATATTATCCTATTGAAATCAATATTTAAGGGGGCAGCTAGATGGCGCAGTGGTTAAAGCGCCGGCCCTGGATTCAGGAGTACCTGAGTTCAAATCCGGCCTCAGACACTTGACACTTACTAGCTGTGTGACCCTGGGCAAGTCACTTAACCCCCATTGCCTGGAAAAAAAAAGAAATCAATATTTTAATTTGATTGTTTATGTAGATAGGCATGGAAAACTCTAAGATTTCTTTTCTTTCATATTGAATAGAGGGTAAGAGATTGAAAGCCAAGAGACAGTCCCCCCCCCCCCAAAAAAAAACCAGAGAGGTTAAGAACCTGACTTCTTGGAAGTCAAGAAACTCAGATCTGAGTCCCTAGTTCTGTAAGTAACAAGGTGGATGAAGCTGGACATATCACTTAACTTATCCTTACTTCAATTTCTTCACCTTTAAAATGAGAGAATTGTTCAGGATGATCTCTAAGGTCCCTTCCAACTCTGACATTCTGTGATTCTGCTATTTAGTGGTCACTGAAGTCATGATGGTGTCTGTGTATTTTGGAGACTTCCTCCTGACACGATAGGACTGGTGTTCAAAGTAATAATCAAATCATTTTCCCTGAGCCATTTTATCCAATGAGCCCAGATGGGATTATTGAAAAATTGCAAGGTCTCACAGCAAATCTCTTCCCTTGACCTTTTGTATTGTCATTATGGGTGACTTGCTAGGGAACAAGCTTGCCCTGGATAGTTACAGCTGACATTTCAGCAGACTGTGTCCTCCCCAAACAAGAAGATTCTTTGGCAGCAAGCATGTAAGAAACTTTCAAGATGTGGATTCTTTATATAATTTGGATATACTGTCTATAATGTAAATGGGAAAGACATGTATGTTTATTTTTTTTCATTTTTAGCTTAGAAAACTCTTTGAGCAAGAGCTATGCCACAAAGAGTTAGATAATAATGACAATAATGATAATAACAATAGCTAACTTTTATATAGCACTTTAAGGTTTGCAAAGTGTATTACAATTATATGATTTTATTACTAGAATAACCCTGGGAGGTAGGTACTGTTATTATTTTGATTTTATGGATAAAGAAATCAAGGCAGAAAGAGGTTCAATGACTTGTCCAGGGTCACAATAAGTGTCTAAGGCAAGATTTGAATACAGTTCTCCCTGGCTCCAATTTCAACCCTCTGTCCATGGTGCCACCTAGCAGCTCTTCTAACTCTTAACATTTTAAGATTCTATAAAAGATCCTAGAGCTGCATCAGACCTCAGAGATCATCTAATCAAGCCCTTTTCATTTCACAGAGGAGGAAATCAAGACCCAGAGAAGTTAAGTGACATGCCCAAGGTTTTAAGTGTTAGAGATATGAAACTAGGTGACTCTTGACTCTTAGAGAAGGGCATGGCAAGCTACTTCAGTATCTTTGCCAAGAAAATTCCAAATGGGGTCACAAGGAGTCAGATATGACTGAAACGACAAAACAACAACAAGCTCTGACTTCAGTCATTGTTTTTTCCACTGTACCACATTACCTTCCTCTCATATTGTATGGTCCTGTTATGAAAAAAAAGGTCAAGATAAAACTCAACTTCCTTGTGTGTGGGATATACAGGTTTCATATGTTTCATTGATGTCATTTTGCTTCACATCACATTAATTTCCTATTTCTCTTTATTTTGAACTCTCCCTTGGGACAAAGAAACATAATTAATCAAAAATATATGATATAGGGGCAACTAGGTGGCACAGTGGATAAAACACTGGCCTTGGAGTCAGGAGGAGTTGAGTTCAAATCCGGCCTCAGACACTTGACACTTACTAGCTGTGTGACCTTGGGCAAGTCACTTAACCCCAATTGCCTCACCAAAAAAATTATATATTATAGAAATTTTATCTGAGGGAGAGAAGAATATACCTACATATGCTACTGGGTTCAAAAATTCATCTTACCAAAAAGGGAAGTAGTAGGGAAAGGGGTAAAAAATGGAAGTAGGGAAGAAATAAGAGGGAAGATAGAAGAAAGGAAGTACTAGTCAGAAGCAAAACAAACTCTTAAAGTGGGGGGGTCAGGGTTTAAAAAAGAGGACAAGTATAAAGAGAATGGGAAGGAAGGAAGGAAATAAATACTTGTCAATCATAACTGTGACTGTGAACATGAATGGGATGAACTCATTCACAAAAAGAGAGGGTAGCAAAATGGATATGAAACCAGAATCCAACATCATCCTGTTTACAAGCAATTTTATCTGACAAGTTTATGCAATAGTGGCTATACTAGAAGTTCCCTTCCTCTTAATGGAAAAGGAAGAGATATATTTCAGTATCACTTCTCTAAGCTCCTAATTGATTTTTTCATTATTTGTTTAATCACCTCTTAGTGATCTTTTCATTTATATTATTGTAGTATGATGTTTTATAATTGTTCTTTTGGTTCTGCTTATTTAACCCCATAGATGCAATGGAAAGATGGGCAGCAATAACTTTTCCATTTAAAGCAAATATTTTATATTAAAAGCTTGTGGGGGTTTTTGGGGGTTTTTTTTGTGTGTTTTGTTTTTTTGTTGTTTTTTTTTTAGTGAGGCAATTGGGGTTAAGTGACTTGCCCGGGGTCACACAGCTAGTAAGTGTTAAGTGTCTGAGGCTGGATTTGAACTCAGGTCCTCCTGACTCCAGGGACGGTGCTCTATCCACTGCGCCACCTAGCTGCCCCAAAAGCTTGTGTTTTAACATAACAATTTACTGCAAAATATTATTACATTACATTTTAGTTACACCTTTTCTGTAAAAATGGGCTTTTAAAATCATTTTTAAAGTCAGAGGTTTTCATGAAATTCCTTTGCACCAAGGAGATGTAGATAAAGAAAGGCATATCAATTGTCATTATTTCACAAAGCTTTGTGAAATAGGTGTTTAATAAATGCATATGGATCAAATCATTTTCTGCCTTTTGTTTATTCCAGTGTTGCAATGTATCTGTGATTTCCCTAATAAAAATATATTCTCTTTTTCTATGCAGATCATGACCCATCTATGCCTTACCATGTATGGTTTCTTGTCCTGTTTCTCCCAAAGATCTTCCACAGAAGATCCAACCAAAATGACTCACCCTGTCCTGAAGGGAATTGTGGATTGTAGCCCTTGGGCTGATAACCTTCACTCCAGTATAGCACTGGCCTGCCTGCTTTTCTGACAATACATTTTCTCGTTGACACATAATCCTTATATTTTTGCATTGGATCATCTCTGGAAATGTGTTGCAAGCTACTTATTCCCATCATGTATCTCCCCATTAACTTTTGGCAAATTGGCAAAGTTGGCAAAAGTGATGATAAAGATAATCTTAAAATGTGATGTCATGTTACTTTAAAAATTATGCCATTTGCCAAATGAAAAGAATTTATTAAGTACCTACTATGAGCCAATAATATGCTTGGTGCTAGGGCTATAAAAACAAAGAAGAAAATAGTCTCTGCTTTCAAAGAGTTTTTATTCTTTATGATGAAATGACGTGTCTATAGAAATATATGTAGAATAAATAAAAAGGATAAGTACTGAATAAATATAAAGTAAGGCACTAGAATTTGGGAGAGTTATTAAGAAAGGTTGTGAATTATGCTCAAAGGCTATCATTATTAGAACATGTGACATGAATTCATAGGATCATAGGTTTGGGGCTGGAAGCAGCCTAAGAGGTTATTGGAAGGCCTATGGAGGTGCAAAGAAAAACTTCTGAACTTAGTTTACCCCAAAGTCATATAGTTTTGTGCCCTGCCTTGAGTTTGATAAAGCTGCCTTTGATGTAGCTAAAGTATTGGGAAATATCTTTTTGTTTTGATCATTGAATATTCCTAGAAAAAACAATAAAAGAACCCAAACCCAAGCCACTCATAACTAATTGGGTAAGATCCTTGAAATAAAGTGTTCCTAGATAAATAAACAAGTCAATGAATGAGTAAATAAAAAAATAAATGGGCCGGTGGTGGTGGATGAATAAACAAACAGGTAGATAAATGAAGGATCTCAGTATAACATAGAGAGGTTTATATGAATACCAAAATATTTTCCTCTCTATGTGTATATGCAAATACACACATGCTCATATATACATAGATACATTTACATGCATACATTTATGTGTATATACACATGTATATGCACATGTACATAGGTCTCTCTCTAGTCCCCAAAGTCTTAGTGCTGTTTTAAACTTTAATAGCTTAAAACTGACTGCATATTGTGTGTGTAGTCATACATGTATATATGTGTATATACACATATGCATGGACAATAAATAGGAGATTACATGTATATGTATGTATTCATGCATGTTTGTAGGTATGTTTCTATTATTTCCTCAAAATTCTTAGTGCAATTTAAAACTTTACTAGCTTAAAAATACAGTAAGACTTTTGAGATACCCTGTATATTTTGTATATATGTATGTAAATGTGTATATGTGAATGTTTACACATATAATATATAGGGACAGGGACTAGATCTATAGTTTTACTTGTATAGGGAACTCAGGAGTAAAGAAATCCCCTCACGGGCAGCTAGGTGGTGGAGTGGATAAAGTACCCTCCCTGGATTCAGGAGGACCTGAGTTCAAATCTAGCCTCAGACACTTAACACTTAACTAGCTGTGTGACCCTGGGCAAGTCACTTAATCCTCATTGCCCTGCAAAAGAAAAAAGAACAAAAAGAAAAGAAAAGAAAAGAAATCCCCTCTATCAATGCAGGGCAGCCACTTCTCTGCAACTTATCATCTTAGAAAAGTTGACTGAGCCACTGAAGAGTTAAGTGACCTGTCCAATGTTGCAGAGAGACCAGACTTGAACCCAGGACTCCCTGGCTACTACATAAACATTTTCCTCACCATAACATGGAGAGACAATGATGTAACTAATTGCATGATTGACTATTTTTTTTGTTGAATGTCCACATCTGTAAACATTACAGCTGTCAAAACTTACAGATCATTTAGTCAATTCCCTCATTTTATACATAAGGACCCTGAAACCCAAAGTGAAGAACTAGTTTGCCTCAGGTCACACGATGAGCAAATGGCAGAATTAGCACTAGAAATCATTTTATTCCAGTTTCATTGTTGTAGAGAATTTGAAGGATTTGGAAATTCCCTCCACAGACACAGATCCACAATTCACCTGTACCTTATAACTGAGGAAGTTGCATCAGTTATTACAATGTTCTTGTGCATGGTCACAGAGCAAACATATGTCAGTCAGGGATTAAACCTAAGTCTTCTGAGTTTGATTGCAAGGCTGGCCCTCTATCCACCATATCACACTATTGTCCTACATGCTGTACAGATTTCTACAGTACTAGATTGTATACTCCTTGACGATAGGAACCAAGTTTTATTTATCTTCATAGTTCCCCAAATGCCCAGCACAGTATGCTATACATAGTAGATGTGTCATCAATTTTTGTTGTTGAATGAATGATTAAAGTTAGACCCAACATTCAAGAGTGAGTGACCCGGGGGCAGCTAGGTGGCACAGTGGATAAAGCACCAGCCCTGGATTCAGGAGGACCTGAGTTCAAATCCAACCTCAGACACTTGACACTTACTAACTGCATGACCCTGGGCAAGTCACTAAGTCACTTAACCCTTATTGCCCTGCATAAAACAAACAGGTGATGCAGTGGATAGAGCACTGGCCCTGGAGTCAGGAGTACCTGAGTTCAAATCCAGCCTCAGACACTTAACACTTAATAACTGTGTGACCCTGGGCAAGTCATTTAACCCCAATTGCCTCACCAAAAAACAAAAAAAACAAACAAAAAACAGAGTGAGTGACCCAAAATCTTATGACTGAAAAGCTTTAACAACTTAAAATTATAAGTAAGCCTTTTAGTTGTTTTTTTTTCCCCCAGTAACAGTATATGGCTCTGAGATTTGGATTATAAAGTAGTATGCCACATAATTTATGCTTTTGAATTGTGATGCTAGAGAAGGCTTTTTTTGGTCTCTTGGACAGGAAGGAGATCAAATCAGTCAATATTTAAAGAGATTAATTCAGGCTACTCACTGGAAGGTCAAATATTAAAGCTGAAGCTGAAATACTTTGACCACATAATGAGAAGACAGACCTCACTGGAAAAGACCCTGATGTTAAAGAAAGATTGAAGGCAAAAGGAAAAGGGGATGTCAGAGAGTGAAATGGATGGATAGTGTCATGGAAACAATAAACGTGAACTTGAACAGGCTTTGAGAGATTGTGGAGGACAAAAGGTCCTGCCATGCTATGGTTCATGGGGTCACGAAGAATCAGACACAACCAAATGACTAAACAACACAACAAAGCCCTTTGGGACACCCTATGTAAATGTTCGATAGTCTGTCTCTGTACCTATATATTTATTCTCATTTTGCTGATCTTGATGTTTTCTTAGCTTTCTCACATACCCCAACCCCCCATCTTAGTAATATATTTGGGTATTCTTTGTATTTCTAGTTACAAGTTAAGGAGGATGGCAAAGATGCTTAGGTTAACATTCTTTAGTTTGGAATCTCTCTCTGGGATTCCAAAGGCACTGAGAGAACAAGGATTTGGGCTTTTTGTTTGTTTTTAAATCAGGATGGCAGGTTAGTGTTGTGGAAAACTGGTTTGTACTTTTGCTCTCTTACTGGCTCATCTGTCTATTCAGCCTGGTAGTGAAAATAGATTCTTTTCTACTTTAAACTGAGGATTTTCCAGATCTTAAAATTACAGGTTAAATAAACTCTGCTCTAAGAGGTAACAGAAGAGATTTTATTAATTCTAATAAGAAAGAGGAAGTCTATCTTGGAGCTATTCAGACAGTTTAGCCATTTTTCCAGATAAGCAAAGCACCTGTCACCATTTCCACCCCTCCCCCTTTCCATCTTTGTTCTACTTCTTCACTTCTTTCCTGGTTGACAATTTTTGAAAAAGAAGAGAAATGACAACCAATGATTTTTCTTTTTCCCCCTGACATTCAAATCTATTGAATAGAGGGGCTGCCTATGAAAAATGCATTTTATTTTCAGGGAACTCCGATCATTCCATTCCCTAATGAAATACATTATTAAAAGATAAAGTCAACATATTCAGAATCTAGACCAACATCACATCCTAATGCAATCTGCCATTATATGACAGTAGCAGGTATCCCATAAGCCTTCCCATGAAACGGATTTTTTTAATTTTCCCCACTTTCCCCAGCTTCCTCTAAGCCTACAAACACACACAGAGTTCCCATGAGCTACAATGCCATGCCTCTTAACAATACCCATCAAATTATTTGCAGGCAGCAGAGGTGCTAGAAATTATTCAGGTTCATTCTTCGTAAGCATGGGGTGGAATTTTCTGTAGGGCTCAGACTAAAGATTTTACTTAAAAGAAAAAAGAAGCTGTTCCACTTACTTATTCACTCATCAGTTAATTAATCCACCTATTTATTTATTTCTTTCTTTGCTTTATTCACTTATTTATTTGTTGAATTTTTATATTTATTTCTTTGTTTATTCATTTGATCAGTCATTTATTTATTTAGTCATTTGTTTGTTTATTTCTTCATTCATTTGTTTGTTCATTCGTTCATTCATTCATTCATTTATGGAGCTGACTGGCCTCCAGTCAGTCTGACATTGAAGTCTGAATGCATACTGATGATAAAAGGGACGCTTCATTCAATCGCTTCCTCCACACTCTAAAAGTTCTTGAAAAACATGGAACTCATAGCATAACTAACAGCAGAGGGTTGATCACTTGTTCATTGACACAAAGCCCATGTGGGCCAGCCAGGGAATTGGGTAGAGTGCAACATCCAATCATGTTAATTAGTAACACTTAATGCCTATGCCTATGCCATTATTAAAAAAAAAAAAAAAAGATTATATTTGGCTTTCTGGCATTGAAAGGGCCTTGGGGTCTCAAGTTTGATGCAAAGTTAAACACACAAACACACACATGTGTATACACACACACACACACACACACACACACACACACACACACACCCTTGTGAGATGACTACTTACGTGTTGCTTATTTTTCATTGACTTTGAGCCAGGGGGCAGTGGAAGGAAAATACACATCAGCTTTGGAGTAATTTAGGAGAAACTTATTACATTGGTTTTTATGTTCTACTGCGGGATGCAATTTCCTGTACCATCACTGTGTCCTTCAAAAGTAAAGTGTTTCTGAATAAGCAGTGAGTCAGAAGGTGATATTGACCAGGTTCTACTCACCTTTTTCTCTACTAACTCTCAGTATTATAGAAAGTTGGGACTGGACGAGATCTCAGGGCTTAACTGATGAGAAAAATGAGGTGCAGAGGAAGAAGTAACTTAGCTACATCTATGATCCTATATTCCCCAAAATGTAGTGTGGTAGTCTAAGAAAGACAAAAAACAACAACAACAAACAAACAACAACAAAACCCTCTCTTTGTTTTGGGAAGCCTATTCTGCTGTTGCTCTAAAACAGGAATTCTTAATATTTTGGGGTTATGAACCCTTTTGGCAGTCTGTGAATATTAAGGACCCCTTCTCAGAACATTGCTTTTGAATGCACAAAACAAATTTCATTGCATTACAAAGGAGATCAATTATATCGAAATACAATGATCAGCGTATTATTTATTTATTTATTTATTTTGCCGACTCTGGTTTAAGATCTGCTTTAGACATACCCTCTTTTTCTCCTTCTTACATTCAACCCAATTTTAAAATTCTAACTCTTCTAATGCTTATAATTTACATGCTGTAATGCTCACAGAGAACTGCAACTTTACTGGCAAATCCCAAGCATCTCACACATAATAAAAGGAAGTCCTAGAATTTGAACCCATGCCTTCTGATTCTAAATCTAGTGCTCCCTCTACTGTTCTCAATCCAGACAGACCCAAATACAGATTTTTAATCATATTCAACCACGTTTGAATAGAATCTGTTCACAAGACTGGTACCAGGAAAACAATATGGGACTTGCTAACAAATTTTGGGTCATGTATCTTCTATAACTGGGTAGCAGAAATAGCTAATATCACCTGAGGGCAATACAGTGGGCACTGACAAAGATTCACAGAGGACTTAAAATATTCAATGAGTGAAGAATCACATATCATTGATTGACACAGAGGAAATGATGGAGCGGGCTAATCTTTACGAAGCACCCTGTGCAAAATGACATTTATAAATGCAGACCTACACCAACGCATCGGACATAATTCTTGCAGCATTACTCCAATAACTGCAATTAAAACACGAAAATGCAGGGGAGGGCAGGGAGTGTAGCTTTGTCTGCTTGGAGAGAGAGGGTCTTGTCCCCTGGGGATTGCCTTCTACCATGGCAGTGAGCTTGAGTGTCACTGTTTCGCCCAGCAGAGGAGTGAGTGAGGTTGCGTTTCATCCCTACCCCCACCCCTCCATGCTCTATTTTTGTGCTTTTATGAAATCACTTTCTAAAGTAAGTTGTTCCATCTCCAACTTACCTCTTGACTTTTTAATAGCAATTGCTCTGGAAATGACACTTATGATAATCAGAGTTTGATGCTCTCGTCCTAGCATATGAGATGAGCTCTCTTGAAGGCCTGTCAGAGTGGAAAATGGGCCTTCTTCCTTTTACATCTGAATCCTTGTGGGAATTAAACTCTATTCTGAAGGCTCTGGGATCTCTGACTATAAGTTTTTTGTTTTTTTGTTGTTGTTGTTATTGTTGCTTGTTTTTTTGAGCAGGGGTGGGGGGATGGATTGGTCCCGAGGGGGCTTATGGGACTCGTTATCTGTCATCCCTGAGTACATTCAAGGTTAGGCTGATAAATAACGCCCACAGAACATGGAATCTCTTTGATGCCCTCAAAGATAGCACCTTCCATCTGAAAATTCCTAATTACCAAACTTAGCAGTGAGGCAACAAGATGCAGAGACCTTGTGAGGATCAAATGAGGGAACACACGTGAAAGTTACAGGAAGCATTTCAAGGGAGGTAGATTTCTTCTCAATGAAAGAGAAGTCTAACCCTGCAAATGTGGACCTGGCTATCTTAGGAGGTGAGTAGCACCATAGCACGCAACTAGGTGGTATAGAGAGCTGGACCTGAAAGACCAAAGTTCAGAGTAACCTCAGAGGTGGGCCTGGAGTCAGGAAGACTCACTGTTCTGAGTTCAAATCGAGCCTCAGACAACCCTTGGCAAGTCACTTAACCCTGTTTGCCTCAGTTTCCATATCTGTAAAATGAAGATAATAATAGCACTATTCCAGGGGGATTAGTGAGGATAAAATGAGGTCATATTCATAAAGTGCCTTGCTCTATAAATGCTAATTGATTGTTGTTCTTGTTGCTGTTGTATTTCTTGTAATGGGAAGTGATCAAAGAGAGGCTGGTTGGTCACTCTCTCAAGTCTGTTGCAGCAGTTTGGGAATTTTAATGAGGTTTTGCAAAAACACCAGTGCATAGAGAAAGCATGATGTCTTCATTATTTTTGTTACTGCTGTTTAGTCATTCCAATCCTGTTTGACTCTGTGACCCAATTTGGGGTTTTCTTGGCAAAAATACTAGAGTGGCTTGCCAATACCTTCCCCAGCTCATTTTACAGATGAGGAAACTGAGGTAAACAAGGTTAAGTGACTTATC
This sequence comes from Dromiciops gliroides, assembly GCF_019393635.1. Lineage (NCBI taxonomy): Eukaryota > Metazoa > Chordata > Mammalia > Microbiotheria > Microbiotheriidae > Dromiciops > Dromiciops gliroides. The sequence goes on from NC_057861.1 coordinate 548,950,669, forward strand.
TAGGGTCACATAGTAAGTGACCAAGGTTGGATTTGAACTCACAAAAATATGTGGCTGCTGTATTTATTATGGGTGTGTTTTAATTCACACAAAGGAAGGTTTAAGAGAGACATTAGAGGCATGGGGCCAAGATGGCGGAGGAGAGGCTGTGACTCCCACAAGCTCCAGATAAACCCGTCCATTCACGCCCAAATAATGCGGTAAAAATCAAAACCCAGAACAGCCTAATGCACATAAGAACAGAGTGAGACTGTTTCTCCGCAAAAGAGGGCGATTCTGATCACCTACTGATCAGGCTGAACAGCTCAGCGTGCCATCCAGACCCAGCCAGGGACAGTGCTTCCAACACGTCAGAGTCTTCAGCACCAGCAGCTTCTGAGGCTCCGATTATGGACTGGTGAGGGGGTTCGGAGGTAGGCCAGGGTGAAGTGGAGGCAGTATCTGCTGGAGTTGGGGCAAAGCGCCCTGGGTCTGAACCAGCGGGCTGAATCTAGTGGTGGTGGCCCAGTGGGGGAGGGGTAAAAGCACGCCAAGCTTCCGACCATAGAGAATCAGAGTTCAATCAGACTTCTGTTTCCGGGTCAAAGAGAAAGCGGCTGTGATGACTCACAAGCCAGGCAGGCTGAGAAGAAGCCCAATCACCCCCTGGGCCACGCTGTAGCACGAACGGTGTGTCCGGGAAGCAGCGCTACACTTTAAGGAGTAAAAAGCCAAGAAACAGTAAGCCAGGATGAGTAGGCAGAGAAAGCAGAAGACCATCGAAAACTTCTTTGGGGGAAAGGTAGACCACAATACATCCTCAGAAGAAGAAGATAATAATAGGGTCAAAGCTCCAACATCCAAAGCTTCCAAGAAAAATATGAACTGGTCTCAGGCCATGGAGGCTCTCAAAAGGGACTTTGAAGAGAAAGTAGGAGAGATAGAACAAAGATGTAGAGAAAGAGAGGAAGGAATGGAAAAAGAAATGAGAGCAATGCAGGAGAGTCATGAGAAAAAAGTCAACAGTTTGAAAAGCCAAATGGAAAAGGAGATTAAAAAACTGTCTGCTGAAAATAATTGCCTAAGAATTAGGATTGAACAAATGGAAGCTAGTGACTTTATGAGAAACCAAGACACAGTAAAGCAAATCCAATTGAATGAAAAAATAGAAGGCAATGTGAAATATCTCCTTGGAAAAACAGCTGACCTAGAAAATAAATCTAGGAGAGATAATTTGAAAATCATTGGACTACCTGAAAACCATGACCAAAACAAGAGTTTAGACACCATCCTCCAAGAGATTGTGAGGGAAAATTGCCCTGATATTCTAGAAGCAGAAGCTAAAATAGAAATTGAAAGAATCCACCGATCACCTCCTGAAAGAGATCCCAAAAGGAAAACCTCCAGGAATATTATAGCCAAATTCCAGAACTCCCAGGTCAAGGAGAAAATATTGCAAGCAGCTAGAAAAAAGGAATTTAAATACTGTGGAGCTCCAATAAGGATAAAGCAAGATCTAGCAGCTTCTACATTAAAGGACTGGAGGGCATGGAATATGATATTCCAGAGGGCAAAGGAAATGGGACTACAGCCAAAAATCATGTACCCAGCAAAACTAAGCATCATCTTTCAGAGGCAAACATGGAACTTCAAGGAGAAAGAAGACTTTCAGGCATTTGTTATGAAAAGACCTGAACTGAATAGAAAATTTGACTTTCAAATACAACACCCTGGAGAAGCATAAAAAGATAAACAGGAAAAAGACTTCATGAGGGATATTAAAAGATCAAACTGTTAACATTCCTATATGGGAAGATAATGCAGAGGACACAGGTCTGAACTGAATATGAAGGGAAGTTATGTTTTGTTCTTTGTGGGGTGTCTTATGTATGGGGCTGGATTTGGGCTTGGGGCCTCCTGGGTCCAGGGCTGGTGCATTGTCCACTGTGCCACCTAACTAACCCATAATGACATCCTTAAAATAGGGTTGAGGTGTAGGAGAAATAGACTGGGGGAGGGGGAAAGGGAGAGATGGTCTGGGGAGAGGTTGTTCATATGAAGGAAACAAGAAAAAAGCTTATGGAGGGGAGGGGAAGAGGGGGAAGGAATTGGGGAGTGATTGAACCTTAATATCATCAGAATTGACTCAAAGAAGGACTAACATACATACTCAAGTGGGTATAGTAATATATTTTGCCCTGAGGGAGAGGAGGGAGATAAGGGGGGGGGGAGAGGGGAAGGAGGGAAGGGCAGATTCTGGGAGAGAGTAATAAAAAGCAAAATACTTTCAAGGAAGGTGAAGATGTTCTGCATAACGGCACAAGTATGAAATATTGAATTGCTTGATTTCATAGGGAGGGTTGAGGAGAGAGGGAGGAAGAAAATTTGGAACATAGAATTAGCTCAAAGACCTTAAACTCATCAGAGTTAGCTCATGGAGGGAATAACATTCACACCCAGTTGGGAGGAGTAATCTATTTAACCTTACAGGAAAGTATGAGGGGAAGAGGATAAGGAAGGAAGGGTGAAAAAAAAGGGAGTGCAGAGTAGGGGAGGGGACAGTCAGAAGTAAAATACTTTTGAGGAGGAATAGTTTAAAAGAAGATGGAAAATAGAGTAAATATCATGGGAAGGGAATAGGATGGAGGGAAATAGTTATGATGACTTTGCTGGGCTAATACGAAGAAAATTCTTTGTCAAGTTTAAGGTACATTATTTAGGGTATGATGAACAGGATACTATTAGAAAAACCTGGAAAGACCTACATGAACTGAAGCAGAGTGAAATGCACTGTATACAAAATAACAGCAATAGTGTAAAATGATCTGCTGGGAAGCATGTGGTTATTTTCAGCAAGGCAATGGTCCAATATAACCCTGAAGGACTTATGAAAATGGCAACCCATCTACAGAGAAAGAAGTGATAGTATCTGAAATAGATGGAAACACATTTTTTTTCTTTTTTCTTTTTTCTTTTTTGGTGAGGCAATTGGGGGTGGGTGGTTTGCCCGGGGTCATTTGGCTGGTGGGTGGTGGGTGTGTGGGGCCAGATTTGGGCTCGGGTGCTCCTGGTTCCAGGGCCGGTGCTCTGTCCGCTGCACCACCTAGCTGCCCCTGGAAACACATTTTTTAAAAAAATGTTTTTTCTCTTTGACAATTCCTCAGTCTGAAGTTTTGGGAGTTTTTTGACTGTTTTTTTCTCACAACCTAGCTAATGTGGTAATGTTTTCCATGACTACTCATGTATAATTTATTTTGAAATGCTTGAGTTCTAGTGAGTGGGGGTGGGAATAGAGGAGGAAGAGAAGTTGGAACAATTTCTTTTTAAATTGATGTTAAAATTTGTTTTTACATATATTTTGGAAAATAAAATTCTATTCTAAGAGTGAAAAAAAAAAGAGAGACATTAGAGATGGGGACATAGTGGGGCAGAAACAACAAAGTAGGCTTATAACTGGGGAAATCTTTGTACCTTGGGCATAATGGTTTGGGGGTTATGGTAGGAGGAAGAAAGAGATTCTACACCTGGTTCTCAATGCACTCAAATCCACCAACTCTCCAGCCACCCGTATTTTATGTGGCATATGAGTGAGGCCTCATCTCCAACATACCACGGCAGTTAATGGAAACCAAGCAAGGAGAGATAACCAGTGCTTTCAAACTAGGATAGTAGGTCATTAATACTTAAGGTAGTGCCAAACATTAGGATGGGGCAACCAGGTGGTACAGTGGAGAGAGCACTGGCCCTGGAGTAAAGAGGACCTGAATTCAAATCTCTCCTAAGACACTTACTAGCTGTATGACTCCGGGCAAGTCATTTAACCCAAATTGCTTTAAACATCCTGAGCCATCTCCAGTTGTCCTGATATATATATATATATATATATATATATATATATATATATATATATATATATATATATCTGGGAGGGATATATATATATATATCACCACTGGACCCAGATGACTTTGGAGGAGGAGAGAGTGAGGTTGGTGACCTTGCACAGCCATCCCTCTCAAGTCCAATTCAGTGTAAATTATGACATCAACCCAATGTCATGGTCCTCTTGCAGAATGAAGGACAAGCAGCAATTACAGCAAATACCAGTATAGCCATGCCTAGGGCAGTCCATGTACTTTAGGAAAGGGACATTAGGGAGGGGGAAGTCTTAGGTTTTTCTTATTGGGGTCCCATCTCTGATATCACAGGCAGGCAGAGGCTTGGGACTGGCCAATTTACCCCTTTTAAGTCTGAGTCTACAATTCTATGATATAACTTCAAGCTTATTATTGTTCCCCTGAAAATTGTTATTGACTTTTCCTTCTGTGATTCTTGCTCATCCTCTTAAGCCACAAGTGGAAAGCTGAGAGGAAAAAGTGGGAGATGTAACATTTCTAGGCTATCGTCAGTTTTTAGTCACTTTTTCCTGTCTCTGTAAGTGTAAGGCACAGAAGTTTCTGGAATGAAAGATTTAGAAAGGAAAATTTTGAGGTAGGGTCAATAGAATGTTTCTAAAGCAAGAACAATCAGCTCCCCACCCCCATCCCCAATGAACTTTTTGGGTTATGATAAGGGGACATAGGATCATGGATCTGAAAGCTAGCAGGTCACACAGAAGCCGCAATCCGATCCCTCATTTTACAGATGAAAAAAACTGAGATCCAGAGAATGGAGGTAGCCTCAGAGCTAAAAGGGGTCCCAGAGTCCATCTATTCCAACTTGTAGGTATTGCACAGCCAATAAAGCCATAATATTCTGTGCATGCTGATGGTACTGGTAATACACACACACGACATTCCAATACAGTGCTATGTTGGTAGATATTTAATAAACTGGCTCTCTAAAAAAGGGTGCATTTAGGACATAACTTTTAAATTTAATCTGCCTTATTAATATTTCCACCTTTTTTGTAAGTCTAGACAACAAACAAAATAATAAATCAAGCCTCATTCATCACATTTGCCAATTTCTGAGGTGAAAAGGCTCATACTAAAAATTTAACCATCAGCTCTCACTACTCTTAGCTATCTCCAGCATAATCTTGCTCCAGAACCTGTCATATTCCCAAATGGGACTCTAAGGAAACATCTAATAGAAGTCACTCCCTTTAACATTTGCACAATAAATGCATGTCAGAGTGTTCCCAAAATCTAAAGTACAAATTTGGAAGAAGATGCTGATTTTAATCAACATTAATTTCTTTTTGTCTCCTACTGGATCAAATTGAAACTCCATGGCCCTTGTCCTCTGTGTTTGGTCCCATTTTACTGCATTCAATCTTATTTCTGGGTCTTGATTGCCTCAGTGGTAATCATTCACTTTTGAGATTGCATATATAGGGGTAGCTAGGTGGCGCAGTGTATAGAGCACCAGCCCTGGAGTCAGGAGTACCTGAGTTCAAATCTGACCTCAGACACTTAACACTTACTAGCTGTGTGACCCTGGGCAAGTCACTAAACCCCATTTGCCTCACACACAAAAAGAAAAGAAAAAAAAAAGAAAAAGAGATTGTATATATAGAGCTGGAACTTCTGGACTTATCTAGTCCTTATTTTACAAATGAGGAAATTAAGGTCCAGAGAGATTAATTGACACCCCCCTCCCCATCCCACCCTTACCACCACCTGGATAGAGAACTGGACTTGGAGTCATAAGTATCTGTATTCAATCAGATATACGCTAGCTTTGTGACACTGGGGGAAAATGTTATCCTCTCTGTGCCTCAGTTTCTTTATTTTCAAGATGGGGGAGGGGAAACTTGATGGCCTCTAATAGCCTTTCTAGCTCTAAATCTATGCTTCTTTGAGCCAAGGTCACACAGGTAAGAAGTAGCAGAGGTAAGATTTGAACCCGGGTTCTGTGATTCCAAAGGCAGTCCTCATTCTACTATACCGTGCTGCAGAGCATATAGTACAGTTTACACAGCACTTTCCTCACAGTAACTATGTTGGGTATGAAGTACAAGTATACTGATTTTGATGGTATTTCTACCTTTGACACTCTGGCCTTTCTAGCTCATTGACCTGACCCCCTGGTCCAGGGAGTGCTAGAGCCAGCTTGAGAGAGCCAATTGTTAATTTTTCAGTGGGAATATTTACACCTTAGAAATTGGCAAAAAATACAAATCAGGACTTGATTTATCATTTTGTTGATTGCCTAGTCTTAAACTGATGACGAAAATGTTTTAATAATACAGATTTAACTTAAGAGTGTATTGTAGGGGGCAACTAGGTGGCAAAGTGGATAAAGCACCGGCCTTGGATTCAGGAGGACCTGAGTTCAAATCTGGCCTCAGACACTTGACACTTATTTGCTGTGTGACCCTGGGCAAGTCACTTAATCCTCATTGCCCCAGGGAAAAAAAAGAGTGTATTGAAGGTCCATTTTTTTCTTCAGGAATGTCCATTGTTAAACATTTACCAGCAAATCACTCCTTGGTTCCAATATCTAAAAAAATTATATTAGCATTTAAAAGATGGGACTTTATTTTTGGAAGAAGCTTGGAGTCATTGTTATTATTAATAAGTAGTAGTCATAATAGTAGTAGTAGTAGTAGAAGTAATAGCTAGTCCTATTATAACACTTTAAATTTTTCAAAGCACTGCACGTGCTATCTTATTTGATCCTCACAACAACCCTGCAAGGTAAATTCTATTATGCCTATCCCAAGTAGGGGAAGACTTCTTCCAGCAGAATGGGTGGATAAGAACAATTTGTTCCAATGGCCATGAAGAAGGCTGAAGCAGGCACTGTGGAGTGCTAAGAGCTTGGTCAGACATTGAAGATGCCAAGGTCGTCCACTGCATCCCAGGACATCACCAGTCCTCTAGACTTTTTTTTGGTCTTGTCATTGGACTTCAATGACTCTGGAAGAGAGAGTGAGGCTGACAATATTGCTCAGTTCTGCTTCACTTAAATCCAACTCACACATGAGTAATGACATCATCCATCATGATATAATTGGTTTCTTCGAGAATGAAGGGCAAACAATAGCAACTAACAACAAGAACAAGAACAACAGCAACATTATTGTGCTAATTTTTCAGATGAGAAAACTGAGGCTCAGAGAGATTAAGTGATTTGCCCAGGGTCCAACAGCTAGAAAGAGCTCAAGGACGGATTCAAATCCAGATCTTCCTTATTTATAAGTCCTGTACTCTATCCAGTATGCCACCTAGCTACCTCAAAAAAATAACTCTGCAATTTATGAAAGGCCATCTTGGGATTTCCAATAGGAGGTTTAGATGTCTTGTATTTTGATGAATTTGTGATTTCAATGATGAGATTTCTCTGACTGGTGACATCAATAATTCTACTTTCTCATCTTGTGTACCTTCACATCCATGTCCTCCAGGTGGAGATCTGCCCAACCTGCAAAAGATCTTTCTCTAGATCTTTTGACATTGAGTCCACACTTATGAAGTCAATCTACTGCTTTCTCTCCCATTGTCACCACATAACTGCCCTGCTTTTTTTCCAAGCATACATTCCTGTTGTTATCATTTGCTCTGTTTGGCTGGTCATATGTGGTGACCTACTCATGTCCACTATTGTCCTCTTTCCTTTTGATCTTTGGGTGGCTTGCTAATTTAACTATTCAGAGACAGTGGTATTTCATTAATCACAGTCATAAAATGTTCTGAGAAAGGGGGCAGCTAGGAGGCTCAGTGGATAAAGCACAGGCTCTGAATTCAGAAGGACCTGAGTTCAAATCCGGCCTCAAACACTTGACACTTACTATCTGTGTGACCCTGGGCAAGCTACTTAACCCTCATTGTCCCACAAAAAAAAAGTCCTGAGGAGAATACTGACCCTAGAAAAAAGATGAGCCATTGCTTTCAAAAAGGGAGGTTACTAAAAACACTGAGCAATTAACTGTGTGATGACTTTTGAAATAAAAATAACCAATCACCAAAAATTCCAATCAGCAAAACAAAGGTGATTGGTATAGGATAAGGCCTATATTAAATATATATATATTTCAAACTGTTACATCTATGTTCAATAAGCTGACTTTTCTTCACCAAAACCAAAGGATGCAATCTCGGAGTTACTGAGAAAAATGTTGAAGAATTCCTAACAAAGTAGATGTCCATCAAGTGGTGAACAGATGAACTAGCTGTGGTATATGAATGTAGTGGAATTTTATTAAGAATGAGTAATATGGGGGCAGCTAGGTGGCACAGTGCATAGAACACTGGCCCTGGAATCAGGAGGACCTGAGTTCAAATCTGGCCTCAGACACTTGACACTTACTAGCTGTGTGACTCTGGGGCAAGTCACTTAACCCCAATTGCTTCACCAAAAAAAAAAAAAAAGAATGAGTAATATGATGGATTTATAGAAATATGGAGAGACTTGTATGTAGAGTGAGCAGAATCAGGAGAACAATTTACTTAATAACCACAACAATGATATGTGGCAAAGAACTATGAAAGACCTAAGAACTCTGACCAAAGTAGCCACCAATTTTGACTACAAAAGAGGAACAATGAAATACGCCTACCATGCCTTGGCAGAGAGATGATGGACAGTGGTGCAGAACCAGACATACATTCTCATTTATTGTCACTCATTGTATTGATTTATTTTTTTCTTGATTATAAGAAACCTTATTTCCAGTGTTTGAAATATGCCTCCTTCCCCTACTTTATCTGTTGATGTCCAGCCCATTCTTTGAATCCCAAAGTCTCCCATATTCTATCTTTTCAGTAACTCCTTCCCTTTTAGCACCCCCATAGCACTTGCTTATTCACTCTCTCTTTTAATGTACTGACCACGTTTTATTATACAAAATGATGGGTGTATTTACCCTATTGCCAAATAAGATCAGAAGCTCTATGAGAAGAGGGGCCATGCCTTATATTAAGATTTTTTTAATAATAAACAATTTTTATTTAAAGTTTTGAATTCCAAATTTTATCCATTATATGAACTTTTTAAAGCTCGCCCAATGTCAACCATCGTGTTCTGCCCAGAGTAGTCAAATAATAAGTTTTGGTTGAATTTGTTCAATTGAATTCACAGAACTTGTCCTTTACACCCATCCCACAAGATGACTGCTCCCAAGAAGACTGGGATGAGCATTTGGAAATGTCCTCCTTAATCCCTGTGAGTATTCTGCTGTGGGTAGCTCTATACCTGCAGAGTCTAAGTCAGTCAGTCAGTCAGTCAGTCAGTCAGTCAGTCAGTCAGTCAGTCAGTCAGTCAGTCAACAAAGATTTATTAAGAACTTACTATGTGCCAATCACTGGGTTCAGCTCTGGAGATACTAAGAAATGTCAAAAGAAACTCACATTCAAATTAGGGATATAATATGCAAATGATTATGTATATCTAATCCATTTGCATTGTAAATGAAATATAACCTCTGAGGGAAGACACTAAAGAGTAGGAGAGGGGAAGACTATGTAGAGATTCCAGCAGAAGATGGGATTCAACTTGAATACTAAAGGAAGTCAGGGAAGCTATGAGTTGGGGGTGAAGAGGGAGATTATTCCAGACATGAAGGACAGTCAATAAAAAGGCACAGAATCCAGAGATGGAGTATAATGTATGAGGAGCAGCAAAGAGCCCAATGTTACTGGACTATAAGAGAGTAAGGTTGAAGAAAATTGGAAAGATAGGGAATGCCAAGTTGGGAATGGCTTTAAATGTCCAACAGTGGACATTATATTTGATCCTGGAGGTAATAGGGAGCCACGTGAGTTTTTCCAGTTGGAGGGAAACATGGTCAGACCCATACTTCTGAAAAATTACTTTGGTGGGTGATTGGAAGATGGATTAAAGTAGGGAAATATGAGGCAAGAAAACTGACTGGGAGGCCATGGCAATAATTGAGGCAAGAGGTGATGATCTCCTTTGCTAGGATGGCAGCTGTTCAAGGTATGAGTGCAGAGAAGGAAATGCATTTGAGAGATGTTGGGAAGGTTAAAAACAACCACACAAGATTTGACAAGATTGGATCCATGGGGATGAGCATTAATGAGAAGTCTAGATTGGCACCAAAGTTGCAAGCCTTGGGAGACTGTGGGGAAAATGGTGCCCTCAACGGTAAAGAGAAAGCTGAGAAGAAGAGACATTTGGAAGAGGGAGATAAGTTCTGTTTTGGATGTGTTGAATTTGAGATGCCTACACCCATCCATTTCACAGCTAGGTGGTGCAGTGGATAAAGCACTGGCCCTGGATTCAGGAGGACCTGAGTTTAAATCCAGCCTCAGACACTTGACACTTACTAGCTGTGTGACCCTGGGCAAGTCACTTAACCCTCATTGCCCTGGAAAAAAAAAAGATGTATAGAAGGCAGGTGATAATAGCTAGATTAGAAGTCAGGAGAACAATTAGGGTTAGATATTTAAATCTATAAGTGATTTATAAAGATATGACAATAACTATAGTTATACAAGTTGAAAATCAGAATAGGAATTAGGGTCATGCTTGGTTCAACTCTTTACTTCAATGACATCTGCAGCCTTTGAGTCTGTGCCAGTCCAGGGGACCTTATTAGCATTGATTCTGGAGGCTTATGGTGTGAGGAAATAATGAAATAATATTTGTAAATTACTTTGCAATCCTTAAAGCACTATATAAGTGCTAGCTATTATTATTAATTATTTATGCACAAAATAACAGACTGCTAATGGTTTGAGGCCTTGTCTCACTTTGTGCAATAGCACCTGATTTCCGTGATGCCATTGGCTAAGGGTTGGGGTTCTATACTGCCTTGTTCAATTCCAATGCGCTTTGTGCTGTGATTGCTGGCTCACAGTAAATGAAAGGCTTGAACCAACAATGACACCATGGGTTGTTTTTTTTGTTTGGTTGGTTTTTTTTGGTGGGGCAATGAGGATTAAGTGACTTTCCCAGGGTCACACAGCTAGTAAGTGTCAAGTGTCTGAGGCTGGCTTTGAACTCGGGTCCTCCTGAATTGAGAGCTAGTGTTTTATCCACTGCGCCACCTAGCTGCCCCCGACACCATGGGTTTTAAAAAGAATCTTGGCATTTCCTTGCTGGTAGATGCTGCAGTAGTAGCTATTCTACTAAATATTTCTATTTTCAGGAGGTCCAGAGTCCAAAGGTGACTGGACCTTGCAAGTGGTACATTGTTCCTGAATTGCTTTCTCTACCTTGTAGAGAGAAAGACAGAAAGAGTATCTTACTGAATTAATATCAATCAGCTGACATAATCAGCCTACACTAAGTAATGAAGTGACTACAGTTATCCCTTCTACATTGCAACTTTCCCCATCATGGTTTTGATATATCATGGGTCAGCATAAGAAATTAAATGGGAATTTGGTGGGAGTTTTGAAGAAGCCACAGATGACACATGAAGGCCAGCAGATGTTACAGAAAAAGTTTAGAAACTCAGAAATGCATTATATATATATATATATATATATATATATATATATTGTATATCAACATATTTGATCTTTTAATACCATAATAACTGAGAGGGCAACTAGGTGTCACAGTGGATAAAGCACTGGCCCTGCATCCAGGAGGACCCACATTCAAATCTGGCCTCAGACACTTGACACTTGCTAGCTGTGTGACCCTGGACAAGTCATTTAACCCTCATTGCCCCGCAAAAGAAAAAAAAGAAAAAAATACCATAATAACTGAGACCTTCTCTGGTACAAAGGGAGTGCCAAAATATTTTATATGGATTTTCCAGATCTCAGGATCACTGTGCCTTTAACCCCCATGATGTGGAAGAGATAGCTATACAGAGTCAGAAGTGTAGGTCTCTGTCAGCTAGATTCTGTTGCCCTGCCATAAAACTTGTCTTCACCATTATTGAGTGCTTATTGGCTAAATGAGTTTGAAATATCAGAAAAAAAAACTGACAGAAAATGTTGACTAAATTATTTGGTGCTTAGGAATACCCAAAGTCTATCTCTCCCACAGTAGATACCATCTTTTGGGCATATTTTCTGCTTGGAATACATTTCTGCAGTAGATGGGTGGACCAAACTATCACTAAATCAATCTATCTATAAGCATGTATTATGGGCCTACTATGTGCAGAGCATAGGGATAAAAAGAAAAAAGGGAAACATTTCTTACTCTTAAGGAGACTATATCCTATCAGAGGCGGCAACACGTACATAACAATAACAGTTAATATTTATATAGCACTTCTGTTTACAAAAGATGCAAAGTGATACATATATAGGCATATATAAATGATATATATTATAAAGTGATATATATGTATATCACATATAAATTATATATGTCCAAATACATATAGTCTCAACTGAACTTCTCAACATCTTTTAGATATAGGTACCATTATTATTCCCCATTTTACTAATTAGGAAACTCAGATAATCAGAAGTTAGATGACTTGCCAAAGGTCACACAGCTAGAAAGATTATGAAGAGGGATTCTAACTCGTGTCTTCTTGACTAAAAGTCTGTGTTTCTATCCACTACTATACCATATCTTCCTGCATATGTAGGTATATGCTACTATTATTCCTGGGGACAGTTAAGTGGCACAGTGGATAGAAGATTGGGCTTGAATTCGGGAAGATATTTCACAAGTTCAAATGTGTCCTCAGATACTTACTAGCTATGGGACTCTGGGCAAGTCACTTATCCTGTTTTGTCTCAGTTTCTTCTTCTGTAAAATGAGCTGGAGAAGGAAATGACAAGCTATTCCAGTCTCTTTGCCAAGAAAACCACAAATAGGGTCACGAAAAGCCTAAAACGACTGAACAAACAACTACTACTAAGTAACATGTATAGAGTGCCTACTATGTGCCAGGCACTATGCTAATAGCTTTTATAATTATTATCTAATTTGATCTCCATAACAACCCTGGAAGTTAGTGCTATCTATTATCCCCATTTTACATATGAGGAAACTGAGGCAAACAGGGGTCAAATTATTTGTCCATAGTCACACAGCCAGTAAGGGTCTGAGGCCAGATTTGAATTCTGGTTTTCCTGACTATAGGCAAAGCATTGTGTCTATTGCACCACTTTGCTGCCTTATAAATCAAACTATGTACTGAAAAGGTTAATTTGGGGGAGCAGGGTGAAGACACTAGTAATTGGTGGGCTGGGGGTTCAGGAAAGTCTCCATGGAGAAGGTGGTACTTTGTGGAGCTGGCTTTCCATTTGGTTTCTATCTATCATTTTCTCGTCTCCTAGAGGAAGTTGGGTTGTTTTTTTTTTCTTTTTTCTTTTTTCAGGCTTTTGTGCCAATAAGAAGAATTCTATCCAGGGAGGCAGCTGATTCGTGGCTATTCCTCCTCCATCTCAGTAATAGTTGTTCAAAATGTTAAATGCCTTCCAGATGGAGACACTTACCATTTGTAGGAGGAATAATTTTGGGGGAAAACTCATTCGTCTTTGGCATCATGAGGATTTTGCTGGAGAAAACACAATTTTTTAAAAAATTCTGCCACACATATGTCAATTTTTGCCTGGCTGTTTTGGCAGCCTCCAGGTACCCCTGCTGTGTTGCCTTCCTCTGAGATTTCAGGGTTGGGATCTGGAGTGGCCAGGGGGTGGGGGAAGTGGTCAGAGGGCAGAACTGCAGAGAATTAGAAAATCCGGATGATGATGCTCTAAGAGCCCTCCTCGGACCATCTGGTTTTAGCCCCTGCCTTCAGGTTGGGAATGTCTAAACCATCTAGGACAGATGGTTCTGCTTTTTTGAGGTTGAGAAATAGTATCATGTAATACAACAAGCAATGGATTTAGGAATGAAGAGATGGGATCACTAGTCCCAGGTCTGGTATTGGTTGAAAGGGATAAGGATGGGTTTTATGATTTCTTGGGGGTAAGGAACTCCTGAATGAGGAAGCTCCTTCTATCAAAGCAAATTAGCATCTTCTCTTCAACCCATGGTGCAAAAGTTGGGATTCTTGGCTTTTTTGTACAGGTCATAGACCTTTCACCAAAACATAGTCTGGTGAAGCCTTCTCAGAATTTTAAGTAGATAAAACAAAATTTTCAGGATCACAAAGGAAACTAAATATGTTGAAATAGTTAACTAAATCTAGATTTTTAAAAGTCCATGGGCCAGGGGCGGCTAGGTGGTACAGTGGATAAAGCACTGGCCCTCGATTCAGAAATACCTAAGTTCAAATCGAGCCTCAGACATTTGACACTTACTAGCTGTGTGACCCTGGGCAAGTCACTTAATCCCCATTGCCTGCAAAAAAAGTCCATGGGCCTCAGGTTTAGAACCTTTGTCTTAAATCATTGCCTAGAGTGCCAAGAAGTTATGTTACCTACAATCACACAGTCATTATTCATTAAAAATGGGATTTTAAGTCAGGTATTCTGGGGCAGCTAGATGGCGCAGTGGATAGAGCACCGGCCCTGGAGTCAGGAGTACCTGAATTCAAATCCGGCCTCAGACACTTAATACTTAACTAGCTGTGTGACCCTGGGCAAGTCACTTGACCCCAATTGCCTCCCTAAAAAAAAATAATAATGTAATAAGTCAGGTATTCTGGGATGGAAAATTAGCTCTCTAGTTACTGACCCTCTTGAAAAATCATAACGATTTTATATTTTCTTTCGTCATGTGAGGCTAAGGCTGTTGAAAATTCACTTCACAACTGTAGGCCTCAGTTTATATAAAAAGGGATGGACTGTGAAATTTCTATAGCTCTAGGAGACTCTTTTTTTCTACTGTAGCATCCAAGATGGCAAATAAAAAACTGCCGGAGGAGATGCCAAAGATGACCTCTGCCAGTCTAGGCTCCTATGGACACTTCCTTGGAAACAGAAAGTCCTTAAAGGAATCAGTTGACCCACTGGCATCCTTGACAGGAATAGTGAGCACTTGAAAAATCTGTAACCCATAACCATTTTTCTTGTTCTCTTGTTAGTCATACAACCAACAATCCATGCTATCTCTCAACTTCCTCCCTCCATCTCTGTTATGCTAGTGTCATATAATAAGGACAGAACTGAACAAGCTGACCATGGTATACAGGCAGGTAGGTGGCACAGTGGATAGAGCACTGGGCCTGGTGGGAGCCAAGATGGTGGAGGAGAGGCTGTGACTACTGCAAGCTCCCAATTAACCCATCCACTCACTCCCAAATAATGCCATAAAAAACCACAGAGCAGCCTTACTCATATAAGAACAGAGTAAAACTATTTTCCAGCCAAAGATGGCAACTGGGATCACCTGCTGTTCGGGCTGAGACAGGAGCTCAGTTGAGCAGTCTGGACCCAGTCAGGAATAAACTACACCTCCAGTGTCTCAGAGTCTTCAGTGCTAGCCACTTATTCTAAGGCTCAGCCTGTGGACTAGAGAGGGGGTTTGGCATTTGGTTGGGGTGAAGTGGCTGAGGTCTTTGCTGGAGTTGGGGTGAAGCACCCTGGTTCTGAACCAGTGGGTGGACTCGAGTGGTGGCAGCCCAGTGGGGGAGGGGCACAGGCACTCCAAGCTTCCAACCATAGAGAAGCAGATTTCAATCAGACATCTGCTTCTGGGTTGATATGACTAAGCAAAGAAAACACCAGACAATAGCTTCTTTGGGGGCGAAGTAGAACAGAATACACCCTCAGAAGAAGGTAATAACAAAGTCAAGCTTCAACATTCAAAGTTTTCAAGAAAAATATGAATTTGTGTCAGACCATGGAAGTGTTCAAAAGGGACTTTGAAGAGAAAGTAGGGGAGATAGAAGGAAGATTTTGAGGGATGGAAGGAAGAATGGAAAGAGAAATGAGAATGATAGATGAGAGTCATGAGAAAAAAGTCAACAGCTTGAAAAGCCAAATGGAAAAGGAGATACAAAAGCCCTCTGAAGAAAATAATTGCTTAGGAATTAGGATTGAGGGGCAGCTAGATGGCACAGTGGATAGAGCACCAGCCCTGGAGTCAGGAGTACCTGAGTTCAAATCTGGCCTCAGACACTTAACACTTACTAGCTGTGTGACCCTGGGCAAGTCACTTAACCCCAACTGCCTCACTAAAAAAAAAAAAAAAAAAAAAAAAGAATTAGGATTGAACAAATGGAAGATAGTGACTTTATGAGAAATCAAGACACAGTAAAACAAATTCAATTAAAAAAATAGAGGGCAATGTGAAATATCTCCTTGGGAAAACAGCTGACCTGGAAAAAAGACCCAGGAGAGACAATTTGAAAATCATTGGAATACCTGAAAACCATGACCAAAATAAAAATTTAGACATCACCTTCAAAGAGATTGTCAGGGGAAATTGCCTTGATATTCTAGAAGTAGAATGTAAAATAGAATCAAAAGAATCTACCAATCACCTCCTGAAAGAGATCCCAAAAGGAAAACTTCCAGGAATATTATCGCCAAATTCCAGAGATCCCAGGTCAAGGAGAAAATATTGCAAGCAGCTAGAAAAAAGGAATTCAAATACTATGGAGCTACAGTAAGGATAACACAAGATCTAGCAGCATCCACATTAAAGGACCAGAGGGCATGGGATATGATATTCCAGAGGGCAAAGGAACTGGAACTACAGCCAAAAATCACCTACTCAGCAAAACTGAGTATAATCTTTCAGGGGGGAAAATGGAACTTCAATAAAAAAGAGGACTTTCAGGCTTTCATGATGAAAAGACCTGAAATGAATAGAAAATTTGATTTTCAAATACAAGACCCCTGAGAAGCATAAAAAGGTAAACAGGAAAAAGAAATCAGGAGTGATATTAAAAGGTCAAACTGTTTACATTCCTATATGGGAAGATAATACTTCTAACTCATAATAACTTTCTCAGTATTAGGGCAGCTGAAAGGAATATACTTAGATAGAGGGCACAGGTGTGAATTGAATATGAAGGGATGATATCTGTAAAACATTCATTTTTTGTTTATGCTTGGTTTTTTTGTGGGGCAGGCAGGGTGGGGTGGCTTACATCTGGGGCTGGATATGGGCTCGGTGCCTCCTGGGTCCAGGGCTGGTGCTTTTTCCACTGTGTCACCTAGCTGACCCATGATGACATCTTCAAAATAAAGTTAAGGGGTAAGAGGGATGCACTGAAAGAAAGGGAAAGGGAGAGGTAGACTGGGGAAAAGTAGCTCACATAAAAGAAACAAGAAAAAGCTTATGGATTGGAAGGGAAGATGGGGAAGGAGTGAGTGAATCTTACTCTTATCAGAATTGGTTCAAAGAGGGAATAACATACACACTCAAGTGGGTATAATAATATATT
The DNA here is from genome assembly GCF_019393635.1 of Dromiciops gliroides. Classification (NCBI taxonomy): domain Eukaryota; kingdom Metazoa; phylum Chordata; class Mammalia; order Microbiotheria; family Microbiotheriidae; genus Dromiciops; species Dromiciops gliroides. The sequence goes on from NC_057861.1 coordinate 548,967,818, forward strand.
TTTCCCTGAAGAAAAGTGGGAGAGGGAGGAGATAGGGGGGTTAGAGATGAAGGAAGGAAGGGCAGATTGTGGGAGGGTGCATTAAAAAGCAAAACACTTTTGAGGAGAGATAGGGTGAAGGAAGATAGAAAATAAAGTAAATATAATGGGGAGGGAATAAGATGGAGGGTAATACAGTTATCAATAGTAACTGTGAAAGAAAGGATGATATCAGGATGATGTATGAAAAATGCAAACCATCAACAGAGAAAGAACTGATGGTATCTGATAACAGATTGAAGTATAATTTTATTTGTTACCTCCACTTTCTAAAGTTATTTTGTCTATTTTCTTTCACAACATGACTAATGTGAAGATGTTTTGCATGACTGCACATGTATGACATATTCATTTGCTGGATTTCATAGGGAGGAACAAAGAGAGAGGGAGGAAGAAAATTTAGAACATAAAATTTTTAAAAAATCAATGTGAAAAGTAATGATGAGCAGGAGGAGTTCAGAGAAACCTGGAAGGACTTAGATGAACTGATGTTGATTGAGAGGAGGAGAACCAGGAGAACACTGTACACAATAACAGCAACATTGTGTGATGAACAATGGTGATAGACTTGGCTCTTTTTAGCAATGCAATGGTCCAAAACAATTTCAAAGAACTTCATGATGGAAAATGTTCTCAACATCCAGAAAAAAAGAATCGTGGTTTATGAATACAGATTGAACCATACTGTTTCTACTTTTGGTCTACTTTTTCCCTTCTTTTTTGAGGTTTTCCCCTGGTGCTCTGACTCTTCTTTCACAATATGACTAATGCAGAAATATGTTTAATGTGATTGCACATATATAACCTATATTTGATTGCTTTCTGTCTTGGGGAGGAGGGAGGGAAAGGAGGGTGGGAGAAAAATTTGGAACTAAAAGTCCTATGAAAACAAATGTTGAAAACTATCCTTATATGTAATTGGAAAATAATAAAATACTGAACTATTTTTAAAAAAATGATCACTGGGCCTGGAGCCAGGAAGGACTGAGTTAAAATCCAGCTTCAGACACTTAGTAGCAGTGTGACCCTGGGCAAGTGGCTTACTCTCTATCTGTCTCAGTTTTCCCAACTCCAAACTGGGAATAATGATAATGCCTCCCCAAGTTGTGAGGATCAATTGAGGTAATATTTGTCAAGTGCTTAGAACAGTGGTTGCAACACAATTAATTATTATTAATAAACGCTTAATAAGGGACAGCTAGGTGATGCAGTGGATAAAGCACTGGCCTTGGATTCAGGAGGACCTGAGTTCAAATCCAGCCTCAGACACTTGATACTTACTGGCTGTGTGACCCTGGGCATGTCACTTAACCCTCATTGCCCCACACAAAAAAATAAATGCTTAATAAATGAGTTAATAATAATAAAATAAATGAGTTAATGAATTAATAAAAACTTAATAAGTGCTTATTTCCTTCCTATTTTTTGAAAAGATCAAACTAGCAATCTGGTTTGATGTGGAAAAGGAACAATTCCTTCAAAACAAGAGTTATACATTGGGAATTGCAGTACAAAATAAGGCAAATTGGATAGTGGAAGAAAACTGCTCCTTCCTAATTCCTTGTGGTCTTTCACTGACCCACATGCCACCATAGGAAGAAATGCACCACATCAAAGCTCTAGAGTAAAGCTCATTGTTGGTTATTGCTTGTTCTGGAGCTACAGAGGGACCAGACCCCATTATACTTTGCCCAGGTATTGGTCACAGACCGCATGTAGTCTGATAGGCTAATAGTGCTTAGAAAGGGAATCCTTCCTCATGCCATCTCTGCTCATTTTAAGACCTTGTTCATAAGCTTTCCGCGTATGAAATGAAACATTAACCCACTGGCTTGCTTGTCCCATCTCATTAATCATGACATAAATGCTATGAAGCTGAATGTCTTTCATGGCCACTCAAAAATTCCTAAATTCCCTCAATCTTAGAAATAGGAACCCTTTCACAAATATATCCTCATCTTCTGCATCTAGCACCTGGAAGATTTTTGTTTGTTTGTTTTTTAAGTAAAATGGATTTAAAAAAGTCTCCAAATTCCCTGTTCCTGATGCAACAGCACATTAATAATACATTTGAAGGTTCTGAGATGTTTTCACTCCTTGTTCTCTCTCTCTCTCTCTCTCTCTCTCTCTCTCTCTCTCTCTCTCTCACATACACACACACACACACACACACACACACACACACACACACACACACACACACATCCTCAGATGCTGCCACGCTGAGTTTGTGCAGATCAGCTTCAGCCAAAAAGATGTTTTTGGTCTTGGTGGAAAATGGAGAATGGATGAGAACCTAACACTGGGAGGTGGGGGTGATCCTCCACTCTCAGAAAAAGAAGGTACCGAAGGTTTGCTGAATAGTCAACATGGTTTAACAACTTCCTATCTGGAGCTGACTTTCCTTAGAGGCTTTAAAAAGGTTACTAACCAGAGGAACTGTTTTGTGCCTCTAGTCAAAAAAAAAAAAAAAAAGATAATTGGTCCTTAAGATAATATTAGAAGGCATAGGGGACCTTTGTTTTCCAAGATGTAGTTCTGGTCCTTCTAGTAAGAAATTCCATGCATGCCTTTCAAACTCTGCTTATGTCTATCAACAGCCTTCCTTGCCCATGTAAGGCATCCCTTGGGCTTCCTAATTAGATTCCAACTCTTAGCAAATCTGAAGTATGATGCTATGGAAAGTTCCCTGCACTTGAAGTTAAAAACTTAGGATGGATTTCTGGCTCTGAGACTTAGTAGCTGTGTGACCACTTGCCCTCAGTTTCCTGATTTGTAAAATAGGGACAATAGAATATGTACTATTTCCCTCATAAGGGTCTATTTTAAGGAACAGCCTTTATGAACTTTAAAGTACTATATAAATGTAAATTACTATTATCATTACTCCTCTGTCCTTTGGAGGAGGGAGGGGTATGGAGAGATGGACAGAATGATAAGCATTTATCGCCTACATTTCAATCTTGGCATCATGTATTCCAGTTGTGTCAAACTCAGACAGAAACTAGGAGCCACTAAATCCTACCTAAGGATCCCTGTGGGAAGCATATTGACTTAGAAATCCACTTATTAATATTATCTCTTTTATTGTATTTCTGTTTATTTTGTCAAATATTTCCCAATTCAATTATCCTCTGGTTCAGATGGTACTCAGAAGCATTGTGGGCTGCATGAAGCCTGCAGGTGGTGGGTCTAACATCTCTGATCTACTTTATCCATTGGCAAGGATTTTACCACCACCACTTCATTTGCCCTGCTCAATCCCTGCACTTCATCCTAAGGTGGGAGTATCTCATAAACATAAGCTGTTTCAATGAGAAAGAAAGAAGGAAGGGAAGAAGGAAGGAAAAGAGGGAGAGAGGGAGGGAGGGAAGGAGGAAGGAAGGAAGGAAGGAAAGGAAGTAGAAAGGAAAGAAGGAAGAAAGGAAGGTAAGAAGGAAGGAGCAAGGGAGGAAGGAAGGGAGGGACAGAGGGAAGGAAGGAAGGAGGGGAGAAAGGAAGGAAAGAGAAAGAGATGGAGGGAGGAAATAAGCATTTATTAAGCGCCTGTTGTGTGCCAAGCATCATGCTAAGCACTTTACAAATATTATTTCATTGGGTCATCACAACCCCTTTGGGAGTAAAGTACTGTTATAACCATTCTATAGTTGAGGATACAGGCAGATAGGGTCACACAGAGAGTAAGTATCTAAAGTAAATTTGAAGTCAGGTCTTCCTGACTCAAGACCCAATGCTCTATCCACTGAACTACCTAGCTGCCTTCAAATCTATTCTAATTTCATTATTTTATATAATAAGGAAGTTGAAGTCAAATGAGAAGTGATGCAGCAAAGGCCACACAGCTCATCAGTAGCAGAGCTGGGCATGGAATCCAAGTCTTTGCAAACCAGGACTTTCGAAAACCTCAACTACTATACCAATGCAAGTTACTGTTCTTAATATTCCAAGCTCAGTGTTCTCTCCCCTACATCATGCTTCTAAGAGATTTCTTGTGAATCCAGAAGAGGGGAAAAGCCTTACTTTTTCATGTCTATTCATGGAAGGTCCCTTGGACATTATCTATTTTACAGCTGAGAGTAGTCTCTATAGATCTCCCCTAAATTAGTCACCATGAGGTCCAGGGATATCAATCCCCTGTGTGAAATATTGGCCTTTCCTAGTGTTCATTTAAAGTCGCCATCTGTTAAGGACTAAAATTCTAGCTAGTCTGTCTAAAATATCTAATGAGTGGTCGCCAATAAATTATAAGCTTTAGCAAGAGTTAGGCTTTTAAGCATTTATTAAGGAAAACAAGAATTTGGTAAAGAGAGAGAGAAAGGCCTAGATTCCTATCTATTAAAGGGAGAGCACATTTCTAGCTCCACTCTCCACCAGAGTCCAAAGGAAAGAGCCCCAGAGCGAGCGCCAGTCTCTTCCTTCCTCCTCCCACTAGCCGCGTCACTTCCTGATGCCAAAGAAAAGACTCCTGGTCTTGCCCTCAAAGACCTTCACTTCATGGGTGGAACTCTTCTACAGTAAGTCTCCAGCAGGTGGCGTTATTCCAATCGTTACACTAGTGACTAATGACATATGACCAAACAAATATGTAGTGGGAGGTTCTAAGTAAGGTGGGCCTAGCCAAATGGCCCTATGACATTGGCTCATTGGCCTAGCGAGTAACTTGTACTAGTTTTTCTTCTAGGGAGCTGAGAAAGAAAGATGAACTGAACTCCTTGAAGGCTCTGTCACGTGGCCTAGTGCTGTAAGAATCATCCTTCCCTGTTTTGTGGTCATGCTACATACTGGTTCCAACTTTCTTAGAGGCATTGGGTTGACAAAGATGCATGAAATATGTATTAACTGAATTTGGGGGGGTGGATTGGTTGTTAATAGGGAAAATTACTGTCCCTGGGTCTCCCAGTGTCTGTACTCTGTTGTGGCATATCCAATCAATAAACGTCTTGCTGTTTGGAGCTTGGTTGACTTATTAAGATTACAAATGAAAACCAGCCCCAAGAGCTTGCAAAATTCCTGTAGCAAAGAGGGAAAGCATAATTCTTGCTTATACTCAGCTCTGTAATGTTTCTCCCTTGGTAGCCTCTCTTGTAACTTCCTCTTAGGGCTGCCAACATCATGAAAACATGTCCCAAGATTTCCTCAGATCAAATCCTCTCATCATTCTACAGCTTTTCCTACAACAAACCTCTAAAGAATGTGATTTCTCAGTGGTTCAGTGTTCCACACTACACACGGGACTTACTCTTTTTTGAGGATTTTTTATAGTAAAGAGTACAAAGAGGGAATTTTCTTACCATTAATTTACTTTCTGTGGCCAGAAAGAGGCCTCAGACCTGGAAGGGGGTGGTGGTAATCAACTGACCTCTCAAGAGACCTAAACCCCAATCTCAATCTTTGAGTCTGAGTTTTCTCAGGAAGTTTTGAATCAAGTAGTATAACAGAACCTTGTATAGGACATAAGACAATAGCAATGTGAATGACCTTATTTTATTTGGGGGGGGGCAGGGCAATGAAGATTAAGTGACTTGCCCAAGGTCATACAGCGAGTAAGTGTAAAGTGCCTTAGGTTGGATTTGAACTCAGGTCCTCCTGAATGCAAGGCTGGTCCTTTATCCATTGTGCCCCTTAGCTGCCCCATGAATGACCTTATAGTCACAGTCAGGAAGACTTGGGCTCAAGCTTTGTCTCTAGCATATATTGGCTGTGTGAGTCGTTTATCCATTCAATGCTCCAGGCAATTCTTTATGTTCATAAATTTCAGAGCAGGTACCTTCCTGCATTGGTAGGAAAATTTTCTCATAGGGAGTTCCCTATACCCATGAAATCACAGGTTCAGTCACCTTCCCCACCAAAATAGAAAAATGAGGAGAAAAATATTAAGCAAGTTGTAAGAGAAATAGTAAAAAAAAAAAATTAACTCCCATAATAGAGCCTTAGAAGTATAAAATTTCAAAGTTGGAAGGGACTTGAAAGCTTACAATATTTAGTTCAAATTCCACTAAATGGGGTCATAGGAAACTCTATGATGGATTCAGAGAAACCTGGGATGATTTTGATAAACTGATACAGAGTGAAATGAGCAAAACCAGGAGAACAATTTGCACAATAATAATAGCAATATTATAAAGACAAACATCTTTATATTGTAATTTCCTTGAAGGCAGGGATGATCTTTTGCCTCTTTTTGCATCCCCAGTGTTCAGCACAATGACTGGCATATAGTGGGCTTTTAATAAATGGTTCTTAATTGAATTATTGAACTTTGAAAGACTTAGGAACTCTGATCAACACAATGATCAACCACAGTTTCAGAGGATTCAAGATGAAACATGCTATCACTTATAGACAGAGAGGTGATGAACTTAAAATACAGATTGAGACTTTTGTGTGTGTGTGTTTTGTTTTTTGTTTTTTGTTTTTATTTTGTTTTTTAGTTGAACATGGCCAATGCAGGAAGTTGTTTTGTTTGACTATACATATTCATAATAGCGATTGTGTTTTTCTTGTTTTTCCATTGGGGATACTAGGAAGATGGGAGAGAGAGAAAATGCAAATCAGAAAATAAAATAAAATTTAACTTAAAGATACATTTTAAAAATTAAAAATAGGAAACCCTATCCCATGAAGTAGCCAGTTCCACAGCTAGGCAGTTCATGCTATTGGAAATTTCTCTCTATTGATTACCTGAAAACAGCCTTCCTATAATTTCCATCCATTAGTCTTAGTTCTGCGTCTTGTAGAAACACTGAAAAAAAAATCTAATCCTTTTATATGACAGCTTTTCAAGTGTTTGAAGATAGCTGTAGTATCTCCCTGCCTTCTTTTCTGAAGGCAAAATATAGGATCATTGATTCAGAGCTGGAAGAATTTTAGAGGCCCTTTCAATTCTTTTAGTCATTCCTTGTCTGACATTTTTTAAAGGAAAAAAGAATTGAATGTCAGCAGGTTAATATGAAAAGCTGTATTAACAATGATTCTTTTTAAAATAGGCTTGCTTTTTGTAGAATATTGGGCTAATTCTCAATGCTTCGTCACTGTGATGACAAATTTGTAGGGATGTGAAGTGAGTTTGTGCTTTATTGGTGTGAACAACTCCCAGGAGAGGAATCACCCTCTGGGAATACAGGTAAACACCTTCTCAGCAAGAGAGTCACCTACCTTAGTGGTGTCAAATTTAAGTTGAACTGGGGGCCACTAAACAGAAAATAAGGATCTTTACTGGCTTCATTTTGATTTAGAAAACCACATTTCAACATTACCTATGTTCTATCACATTTTTTATTTGTTTTGTTAAATATTTCCCAATCACATTTTCATCTAGTTCCCATAACACTGGTAGTGTTGTTGGCCTAGTGTTTGATACCTGAGGCCTAGTTGAGGTTAAATGATTTGCCCAGAGTCGTAGAGCCAGAATGTGTCAAAGGCAGGATTTGAATTTATGTCTTCCCGGCTTCAGAATATGCTCTGCAGCCTCTATACCATGTTGACATGCTTGACAAACTTATTACATTTGACTGTGTCACTGTTTCACTCTCAAGTAAGAACGGTTTGTGGAGTGAGTCCCCAAATTGGTTGACTGCAGTAGAGGTGAAATATGCAGCTGCTAAAAAAAGAAAGCCTCATGAAGATCCCTTACAACAACACTTCCATGACCACTATCTCTACGCTCACTGACCTCCTTTGCTTTGCACCCATCAACATCTTTTTGATCATTTATTGGCTTTGGGTAGCACTTTCACAAATGCAGAGCTGTCTGCTCTAGCCACACAAGAGGCTTTATCTTGGGGCTTATCTGTTTCATTCTTAGCTGTGCTCCACGCTGCTAACTATTTGCTGTATCCATCATCTTCAAGCAAGAATAACGATCAACAAGACTGTCTTCTTTCTGAAAAGTAGGAATTTTTAGAATGTGTGATAAATGTCAATAAATTTTCCATTGATCTGAAACTTTGCCACTAATCTCTTTCATTGGACCAGTAAATGTACCCTGACGCATAGTATATGTGCTAAGCAATGCCTCTCTTTAAACCAAATTTCATTAAGAAGCCTGGAACAAAGGCAATCAACAGTTTAGTAACCCAAAATGAACCTCTATCTTGGTTAATCCATAGGTCACAATGTGAGGAGTCTACTTTAAAAACACATAGATTTTGAAAAGTGGAATGAGTTTTCAAACTATAGGATGGTTAAATAGGTGTATTTTTCAATTTATTGGTATAACAATCAAAATGTGTCCCAAACTGGAGCTGATAATTTTCTCATGTTAATTTTAGTTATTCAAATAATGCTCAATTCTACCAAGTTTTAAAAAAATGTGTTAACATTGTGTTAAGTAATGGGGATACGCAACATGTAAATAATATATAGTGCCTGCCCTCAAGGAGTTTACATTTTACTTGGGAGGGAAAATGTAACAAATATATAAATAAGTATAACACATAGAAGAGGGACTATTGGGAAAGGAGAGAATACTTTTTGGGGGGTGGGGATGGGATTGAGGGTGGTCAGTGAAGGCTTCATAGAAGAAGTGGGAGCTGAATTGAGCCCTGAAGGAAGATAAAGATTCTGAAAGATGGAAGAAATTATCTCATGCAGAGTACTGTATGCAGAGTCAGAGAATCTTGGTTTAAATTCTAGTTCTGCTATTTATTGAGACATCTACATGGATAGGGGATAGAAAGCTTGACTTGTGGTGAGAAAGACCTTAGTCTGAATGTCTCCTCAGACACTTGCAAACTACGTGACACCAAACAACTCTATTAGCCATTCTCGGCCTCAAAATGAGGCTCATTTGTATTCTCATTTGTAAAATGGGGATAATAATATAGGATTGTTGTTAATATCAAATGAGATCATGAACATAAAGTGCTTTGAAATTCATGAAGCATTATCTAAATATTAGCTATTACTATTATTACTGGGTGACTTGGGACCAATCATTTTACTTCTCTGGGTTTCAATGTAAAATGAATGTAAATCATCTCATCAGCTTCCATGGATTAAATTATCATCTATATGCACAGGTCTCCAACAACAACATACTCTTTCCTCACTGGGACACCTCTGAGTCATCTTAACCTCTGTGGTGCCATTGGAGTCTGATGACTGGAGCAGAGAGCTCATCTGAGGACTTTACATAGCTCTGCTTCACTGGAATTCAACTCATGCATAAGTCAAGACATCATGCTGGTGATGTCATTGGTCCATTTTGAAAACAAAGGATGAACCTCAATTCTCTCACGCTTTTTTATTATCTCCACTGTGATGTTTCATAGGCATCTCAAACTCAAATGTCCAATTCAGAATGCCTTATTTCCCCACCTAATCTCATCTCTCCTGCTAACTTTCCTATTTCTATTGAAACTGCCATTGGCATAACTTCCAAGAACTGAGGGACATTTCCATGACAAAATGAAACATCAGAGAAGAACATAAGTGGTGATTTCCTCTAACAATGACCAAAATCATTAGATATAATTCTTTGTGCAATTTGGAGTTGAAATTTATCACATCTCCTTACTATGGGTGACCTTGGTTTCCAGTGTAGTCCTATTAGATTCCCTACTGATACATGCATTGACTTCCTCTCAAAAAAAAGGTGCAGAAGATGGAAGAAAGTCAAATAACAGAGGAGAAGTAGACAAGTATGCCTCAATCCTGTTAAGCAGAGGGTCAGGAGTGCAAATATTTATAATGAACTAAGGTTCCTAAGAAAAGTTAAGGAAACGACAAGGTATTGTTTAAATAACATAATCTCAGAAAAAGAAATTTAATAATTGATAAACGAACTCCCAAGAGCAGAGGAAAACCCAGGCCCAGATGAATTTACAACTGAATTCTATGAATATTCAAGAAACAATTGCTTCTAATATTATGTAATTTCCTTGCGAAAATGGGGAAAGAAGGCATCCTACAAAACTTTTTTCTATGAAATGAAGGTAGTCCTGGTACTTGAACTTCAGAGAGATAAAGCTGAGAAATTAGTGTCATATTAAAAAAAGAATAAAGATTATAATTATGCTAGATCTACAGTAGGAATACAGAGCTTGTTTAACAATAAGGAACTATAAATATAATAGACAAAGTTATTAACAAAATAATAAAAGGATATTATTTTATCTATAAATATCAAAAACTTTTGGAAAATGCAATTCCCCTTCATGTTAAAAAACATTAAAATGAATTGGTATAAACAGAATTTTTCTTAATAATATAAGTAGTATCTACCTAAAGTCAAGAATTAGCATTATTTGTAATGGAGAAATTCTTGGAGACTTTCCAATTAGATCAAAGATAAAGAAAGGATATCCACTGTCACCACTGTTATTTGATATTGTTCTAGAAATGCTACTTATATCAATGACAAGAAAAAGAAATAGGAGAAATGAGCAAAAGCAGAAGAAACAAAATTATTAATTTTTCAGATGATACAGTCATTTATTTAGATCATGCTAGAGATTCAATTAAATTAATTGAAACAGTAGATAACTTTAGTAAAGTAACATGATTTGCATAAATCTAAAAAGTTATATATGTATATTACCAATAAAACCCAGCAGGAAGAGCTAGATTATATTCAAAATTGATGCTTAATGTAAAAATTAATTTAGAATTCATTTGTCACTCAGAAATTTTCATGTTCAGGAATCATATGACTACAACTACAAAACACTTTACAGAAATAAATAATTTAATAATTGGATAGGTAAATTGCTCAAAATGAAAAGAGTCACTATAATAAAGATAATAATACTACCTAAATTCATGTATATCTAATGGGGGGAGGAGAGAGAGAGAAAGAGAAGATATGCAACAGATGTGTAGATAATCAAAGCTTTCTATCACTATTACATCATACATTTGTACCAGACCTGTGATCTTTTTCCCAGACTCCTTGTTTCTTTATTATTTCTATCCTGGTGGACTTTAGTATACCATATTGTACAGTACACTACGCTAATAATTTTGTTACTTCCATTTCTGTATGCAGTGATCATATCTCCTCATTCTGATTTCCTAGTTTTCTGCAGAAAACTATATCTCCTTAATGTATACTACTCTACTCTTTCATCTATTCCATTTCTTTCAAATAAGGTATACCCTTTAGTGCCATATTCCAGTCATGGGTTTTATCCCCCCAATCCTTATAATTGGTTATTCCCTGATGAACAATGCTGAGGTAGCTACCTTGACTTGATGGCTTCTTGGGAAGACAGAAGTTCCCAAATTTGCTAGATTTGATGTCTACTTTCCACTAGAAACTTATGTGGGTCCCAAAGATACTGCCAAAAGGAACTCAATCTTCTCAGTAAAACAGAGGAACCAAGAAAGCATTGGGGAAAAAAAAGATAAGGAAGTCTTGGGCTAGAAACTAAAATTGTTAAGGACACAGATTCTTTTTTTTCTTTCTTTTTTTTTTTTAATCATATCTAGGGGACAGCTAGGTGAAGCAGTGGATAAAGCACTGGCCCTGGATTCAGGAGTACCTGAGTTCAAATTCTGCTTCAGACACTTGACACTTACTAGCTGTGTGACCCTGAGCAAGTGACTTAACCCTCATTGCCCTGCAAAAAACAATCATGCCTGTACATTGAAGGAAAAGGTTTTGGAAAGCTGGTTGAGAACATGGTATCAGAGAACAGAATTTTGATTCTAGTACTATGACCTAAAGTGTTGTGATGAGATGTTCCTGGTCACAGAATGAATGCACTAAACACTTCTACACACCTATGTGCTTGTAAGAATGCATTTTCCTGAAGTCTTGAAAATTAAGTTTAAAAAGTCTTACCTAAAAAGAAACATGGAGGGGAAAAGCTACATGTTTACATCCACCAAACTAGATACTATAGAGGGTAGTAATGATGTACGAAAAGTGACAGTTGGCAAGGATTTCACAGGGGAAAAAGAAGCTTAAGGAAGGAGCCATTAATGAGAGGAAGGAGTAAGTAAATATGAACTCAGATGCTTATATACAAATGTATAAAGTATAGTAACTGGGGCAGCTAGGTGGCGCAGTGGATAGAGCACAGGCCCTGGATTCAGGAGGACCTGGGTTCAAATCCAGCCTCAGACACTTTACACACTTACTAGCTGTGTGACCCCGGGCAAGTCACTTAACCCCAATTGCCTCACACACCCACACAAAAAGTTTAGTAACTAATGAGATGAAGTATGGATTCTAACACAAGGAAACAGATTTGATCTCCTGGGCATTAGTGATGCTAGGTGACATGAAACTCATTACTAGAATATAGCACTGAAACGGTTTTATAGACCACTCATTCAAGAAATTTGTCAATAAGAATCATATAATTTCAGATTTAGAAGGGACCTTGGGTTCGCTATTTCAACCCAAGTCAAAACAATGATCTCCTCTCTAAGATATCAGACAAATGACCATTTTTAGCTTTTGCTTAGAGATTTCCATTGAGGGAGAAATCACTCTTCCCTGATGCAGCTAATTCCATTTTCAGGTACCCTAATTGTTGGGCAATTTTCCTTTATATCCAACTTGAACTTGCCTCCTTGCTACCTCCCTCCATCGCTCTTAGAGAGGGGCAAGATGAGCAAATTCAATTCCCTTTCCATATGACATTGCTTCACTGAATCAGTTAACAAGCATTTAAGTGCTTACTATGTGCCTGGGACTGGGGTATGTACTGGGAATACAAAGAAAGGCAAAAATAGTCCCTGCCCTAAAGAAGTTTACATCCTAATGATGGAGACAATGTGTCAATAACTTGGTATGTACAAAATGTATACAGAGTAGATGGAAGACAATCTGAAAGGGGAAGGCATTTACAGATGAAGAGACTGAGAAAGACCTTTTGCAGAGGGTGAGATCTGGGCTTCAAAAACTTGTCATATTCTGTTACATCTTCTTATATCCAGATTACCCAAATCTGTTTCTTTCTACTGATTCTCATATGAGATGTGGGTAGATGAGGCAGAAATACTTTGAGTTGAAGAGTGTGTGACCTCAATCTTCTCAGTGAAACAGAGGACAAGGTCATAAATCTGATAGGAGTCCTTCTAAAAGCTCCCCCTCCTCAACCTTCTCTAGTTTCACCTCTCCTTTCCCTCAAGTCCCCAACACCAGGTATTTGCAGTGACTCACCATACACCCCCTTTACTGGATCTTAGAATTCTTCATACTATCAGAAAGAGTACATTCCCATCTAGAATCTTCCAAGAACATAATCTGAGCACCTCTGTAAATCCTGAGAGGTATGCCTTGTATGCCAAAATTGATCTTTTTTGGGGAAAAAATAGTTTTCTTACTATGCCTTACTGCTTTCTGATACAGGGAAGAGGAATAATTTTAACCAATTATTAGGGTCAGACTCCATGCCCATTCTAATTCTCTAATAAAGGATCACATCCCCTGTAGCAGAGTATTGGATAATGGCTCAGGCTGAGAAGTGTACCAGCCCTGGAATCTTCTCACTATTACATCTGCATCCTCAGAACCCTCCCATCTCCCTAGTTAGATCCAGGATCAAGGCTCTATTTCAACATCTCTCTTCTTTTGATCTGAAACCTTTATTTAGTTTCAGGGTCTCTCACTGTTCGAAGACTTCTCTCCCTGACTGCTACATCCTCCGATTGGGCTCTTTCTTGCTTGCTTTGTTGTTCTGTGCTTATAGGCATGGTGCCGGGGGCTGCTGCATTGACATACAGTGGGGAGGATGATTATTTGATCTTATCAATTCAAGAGGAAAAAAATAACACACTATCAAACAGTAGAGCCATAGGCATCCTGATCATTTCTTTTCTCTGAGGGAAGCCTTTGTAAATGGGAAAACTAAACACCAGTCTTAGTAGAAAGGACTGTTTACATAAGATTCACCTTCTTGGATGCCATTTACATGAACAATCTTCCTCACCTTTTCTGGCATGCCCCATTCAACAAACTAATAATAATAGCAAATATTTTCATTGTACTTTTAAGCACTTTGACTATACATATATATATATATACATATATGTGTGTGTGTGTGTTAATATGTACACATATATGTATGTGTAGATATAAATATAATCTCATTAGGCACAATCCAGGGAGGTATGTGCTTTTGGTATCCCCATTTCATAGGTAAGGAAAGGGAGGCTGAGAGAGATTAAGTTACTTATCCAGGGTTATACAGCTTGTATGTGCCTGGGGAAAGATTTGAATTCTGGTGTTCCTGACTCCCTATCCACCATCTGACAGCAGATATAGAAACAGACATGGAAGTGACTCTTATTGTGACTTGTAAGAACCTAAGCCATCTATTAATTCATTGAATGACCTATGATTATGCATCTATAAGGTAAAAGACACCATGCTGGAGATGATGGTTTTTCTTTCCAATTTGGACAAGACCTGCCTGTGAATGGAGTAGAACTCTTGATCAGGAAACTTCCTCCACCAATGCAAACTGTAACGTTTTTTTCTGAAATCTATTGATTTAGTAAGTTGCCTCAGGCCCTGAGTGGTTAAGTGACTTGTCCAGGGTGATATAGTTTATAGGTGTAAAAAATGGGACTTGAACCCATATTTTCTCCATGCTGAGACAAGAATTCTATCCACCATGCCATGACCAAGAGAATATTCCGAATACTCAAACAGATTTATGATCGCCTTGGTTCAGCAGTTACCACCAGATACAATATGTCTGGCCATTCTGGATGATTTTTGTCCATGTCCTTCATGAGTTCATCACAGAGATTCTACCCAACATGCTATTGACCTTCCTCAACTTCTCTTGAAATTGCAAAGCAAAGCAAATTGGCTACCCACCTGTTACCCTTCATTCTTTTTTTTTTTTTGCGGGACAATTGGGGTTAAGTGACTTGCCCGGGGTCACACTGCTAGTAAGTGTTAAGTGTCTGAGGCCTCATTTGAACTCAGGTCCTCCTGAATCCAGGGCCAGCGCTCTATCCACTGCACCACCTAGCTGCCCCATATCCTTCATTCTTGCCATACATAATCAACCATATTTTCTTCTCACTAATCACACAATTTTTTTGGGGGGGGTGAAGCAATTGGGGTTAAGTGACTTGCCCAGGGTCACACAGCTAGTAAGTGTTAAGTGTCTGAGGCCAGATTTGAACTCAGGTCCTCCTGAATCCAGGGCCAGTGCTTTATCCACTGTGCCACCTAGCTGCCCCCAGGTTAACTTGTTTTTTAAGATAGGTAGGTAGGTAGATGGTTGGATGAATGGATGGATAGGTAGGTAGATAGATAGATAAATAGATAGATAGATAGATAGATAGATAGATAGATAGATAGATAGATAGATAGATAGATAGATAGATAAAGTCTATTTAAATTTATTTCATTTCCTTTGTAGTCCTATTTTATCCATTTAAAAATATTATTCTGAGGAACCCATACATTTCACCATACTGACAAAGACTGTTTCAGAACTTGGGTGAAATACCATTTCCGACTCATTTTAAGGATTTTGTTCTCTTTGAAAAAGCACAAAAGAGTGGAAAACAGGTGTAGAATAAGCTAAAACCTGCTAATTTCAGTGCAAACCATTAAAGATCTGACATCAGCAAAGGCCCAGCTATATTGAAGGATGAACTAACAAAACCATCAGTATTGCTGAAATACATCCTAAAATAGATGTTGCAGAAAGGATTAAAAAAGAGGAAGGAGGAAAAGATTTGAATATGTGTGTGTGGGGGGGATAGAGCAACTTTTCATTCATTTAGCCTCCTCTACAAAATAAATAACCTGCCACTCCCAAAATTACTCACTGCCTCTAAAAAAAACCCAAAAGAATGATTGTAGGGGCAGCTAGATGGCAGGGGGAGCTAGGTGGTGCAGTAGATAAAGCAGTTGCCCTGGATTCAGGAAGACCTGAGTTCAAATCTGACCTCAGACACTTGACATTTACTAGCTTTGTGACCCTGAGTAAGTCACTTAACCCTCATTGCCCCTCCAAAAAAAACACAAAAAAGGAACGATTGTAAAGGAATATTATTGTGGTATAAGAAATGACAAGCAGGATGATTTCAGAAAGGCCTTGGGAAGACTTGTATGAACTGATGTACAGTGAAGTGAGCAGAACCAAAAGAACACTGTGCACAGAGACAGCAATATTGTTTGATGAAGAACTTGAATGACTTAATTATTCTCAGGAATACAATGATCCAAGACAATTCCAAAGGACTAATAATGAAGCATACAATCCACCTGAAAAGAATTGATTTTGATTGAATATAGACTGAAACATGCTATTTTCACTTTCATTTTTTCTTTTATTTGAGTCTTCTTATACAAAATAATTAATAGGGTAATGTTTTACATAATTGCACATGTGTAACCTGTATCTGCTTGCTGCCTCAGGGAGAGGGGTGGGGAGGAAGGTAAGGAGGGAAAGAATTTGGAACTCAAAACTTTAAAAACAAGTGTTTATTTAAAAAAAGAATAGTGGTTTTAAATGCATAAATTGAAATGCCTTGGATTACAAAGGAAAACAGTTATATTAAAATGCACTTATCCAAATTTATTTAAAATTCTTAACACACCCCACTACCCCTTGTTAAGAACCTTTTCTATGCCAAGATTTCCTTGCTTTAATAAGATCATGGACCTGGATCAAACACAAAAAGAAACCCCTAAAAACCTACTTTGATTTACCTAACAAGGTTTTAGTAAAGAAATAAAAGATGCAAAAGAAGATGCAAATAAAAGATGCAAAGAAGAAAAGATCAGTGTAATGAGTTTGTCTACAGTTTTCTTCTGTTGTCTTTTTCTAACATTTAAGATGGGAATTAGGTAAACAGATCCAAAATCCTGTAATTCTGATGTTGTGAATGATTTAGGTAATATTTGTTGATTGACTTTTCAGTCTTTTCCCAGTCTGCTTTCCCTCCACCCCTCTCCCCATTGCCTGGCCTTCTAAGAGGGTTTCCTGACTGAGACACAGCCTCAAAATAACTACTTGGAGAAGCTAACTGGGTGATTGCCCACTTGGCACCCAAGAAATAAGATTGCATTACCAGATTTCTAATGACAATTCTCCATTGTCTCTAATCCTACCCTGAGCTAAAAGTAGCACTCGGTTCCCTTCCCCATTGCTGTGAATGCAAGACTCCATCTAGAAAAGCAAACGCGAGGCTTTTTAGGAAGCAAACTTAAAGCAAACCTTACTGCTCTCTATGTGCCGGATTCCATGCTGAGGCATGGGAATACAAAGGCCAATATAGAATAACCTCTGTCCTCTGGGAAGTAACCCAGGGGAGGTGAGATAGGACTTGAGAAGATGCAATAAAAGGCCTTCTAAGAGAATTTAAAGAGAGATAGCATCTTCATCTGGGGGAAGGGGAATCCATATTCCTGAAATGCATCTTAAAATAGATACTGCAGAAAGGATTAAAATGGGAATGGGGTCAAATTGAATGTGAAGGTAAGAGAAAAATAGAGCTGAAATTCTACATGGAGGGAGGCAGCATTGGGAAGGAAGAAGGGAGGGATGTAGGGGGAAATCTGGAGATCTGGGCAATGTAACAACAAAAGATATTAATACACCTTTTAAAAAAACAAAGAAAGCCATTATGACAGTCCAGAAAAGAGGTGATAAAGACCTGAACTAGGTTGGTGGCAATGTGAGTGGGTACCAAAGTGTACATGATAGTTAATAATAGCTAGGCAGCTAGGTGGTGCAGTGGGTAGTGCACAGGGCCTGGAATAAGGAAGACATGAGTTCAAATCCCAACTCAGACACTTACTCATTATGTGACTCCAAGCAATCCACTTCACCCTGTTTGCCTCAGTTTCCTCATTCACAAAATGAGCTAGAGAAGGAAATGGCAAACCACTCCAGGATCTATGCCAAGAAAATCCCAAATGGGGTCATGAAGAGTCAGACATGACTGAAATGACTGAACAACAACAAGAAGCATTTATTAAGGTTTACAAAAATTTCCTCATTTGATCCTCACAACAATTATGCGAGGTATGTCTCTTATTATCAGCTTTTTAGGGATGAGGAAACTGAGACAGAGGTAAAATGGCTTCCCAAGGTGTCTAAGACTGGATTTGAGCTCAGGTCTTCTTGGATATGGGTCCAGGGCTCCATCCACTGGGCTACATAGCTGCCTCTGTGTATCTAGGAGGGATATTATTGCCAGTCCTCGGTAACAGGTGGAAAAGTTTAAGGAGAGAAAAAAATCAAAGATGGTTCCCAAAGACTATCCATTAGAGAAAAAGAACTTAGTATCAAAAAAAGGAGCCCTATATCCTGGCGGCAGAAAGTTCAGTTTAATATAAGGGGGTCATAAAAAGAATAGGTAAGGATTTAAGTCAGTGCTAAATCACCCGAATTACACATACAATGCATGCTATGTCAAGGGAATACTTAGGAGCCTAGTATCACCAAGCACTGCATAAAATTGTAACCACCATCTATGGTTAAGAATGTTGTGAAAATCTCAAGGGCCTCACTCGAATCATAGCATCATTATGCCAGACGTCCAGGTCTGTCTACATGAAAAGCGGCAAATCTTAAACCTTGGGTTGGGAGTAATTTGGGATCCATGTCCTTGATAGCCCTTGCTTCTTCCCCCACTCCCACTCTCTCCTATGCTTTCAGCAAAATGTTTCCTTTCATGGCCTTGGCTGATGGCTGTCAACTGAGCTTCAAACAGTGTCCCCACCTTCTTGCTAACCCTGAATCTCAGGCATTTTAATAACTGAGCGTGACTCTTGGCTTCCTAGCAAGAACAATTCTTGAAATTAGACCCAGTTTAATAAGGTGAAAGAGGCAGAGAGAGCTGGCTATGGAGTGAGGATGACCTGGGTTCAGGTGCCACCTCTGTGTGAATCTAGAAGAGTCACTTAATCTTTCATTGCCCCCAAGTAATGTATAAGACTATCAATTGCAGAACAGTTGCTCATCTTCATTGGTAGAGTTTTCTTATTGGGAGTCCCTTATACCAATACAATAATAGGCCTGGAGCCAAAAAAAAAAAAAAAGGAAAAAAAAGATTGCACTACTGAGTTTGGGGATAATGATGATGATAGCATTATACCATATGATAACACATATTTCATAATAATAGCATTGTATGATATTTGTATTTAATAATGATGATATACATTTCATATAATAGTATTTTTGTTGTTCAGTCATTTCTGTTGTGTCTGACTCTCCGTGATCCCATTTGGAGTTTTATAGGCAAAGATCCTGGAGTGTTTTGCCATTTCCTTCTTCAGTTCATTTTACAGATGAGGAAACTGAAGCAAACAGGGTGAAGTGACTTGCCCAGGGTCACATAGCTAGTAAGTGTTTGAGGCCTGATTTGAACTCAGGTATTTCTGACCCTAGGCCCAGCAGCTCTATCCACGGCACCATCTAGTTACCCCATGTGTATATATTGAATAATAATAGAATTTATATAAAATATATTTACTAATAGTATTAATATAATAATAGCTAGCAATTATATAGTGCTTTGTAGATTATAAAGCAATTTGTAGATAAATGTATTATTTAATAATAGCATCTATATTATATGACAACATTCATATTTAATAATATCATTTATATTATATTTGTATTTAATAATATTCATATTGTGTAATAACAATTCTGTTTAATACTTATATTGTATGATATTTATATTTAACTATAATGATATGTTTATATATTGGGTTGTTTTTTTTTAGTGAGGCAATTGGGGTTAAGTGACTTGCCCAGGGTCACACAGCTAGTAAGTGTTCACCTAGTTGCTCCCTATATATTGTTTTGAGGATTGTGAAGCACTTTACAAATGTAATCTCCTGTTTTATTCTCAGAAGGACCCTATGAGGTACTATTATTATATCCATTTTACAGATGTGAAAAACTGAGGCAGATAGAGGTTAAGTGATTTACCCAGCATGATTTACACAGCTAGTAAGTTTCTGAGGTTGGATTTGAACTCAGATCTTCCTGCTCCAGGTCCACCTAGCTATCAGAGTCTCTCATGTACCAGGGATATATAGATATAAGATTGTAAACACATAGATTTGGAGCTATAAGAGGCCTCATGGGCATCTCTTCAAATTCTTTTAAGATGAGGAAATTGAGGAGAAAGAAGTGATTTGTCAAACAAATGATGGAATCAGCATTCGAACCCAGGATTTTAGGCTCCTCACCCAGGCTTCTTCAAGGATTCAAATGGTTTACACAATGAAAATTATGTGATTAGCCTGGGGAAATGAATTATCTTTAGTTTAGTTCACTGTTACTATCTGGTTAGTCAGATCCAGCCAGGTTTCCTTCTTGCACAGCACGTCCAGCCCTGAGGTATTCAAGTTCAAATGTGGTAGTTCTATTGTCATCACAGATGAGAAAAGAATTACAGATGCCCCGAGTTAGGAGGTACCTTCAAGCCTTTAAATTCAGCCCCTAACTGAAAAAGAATCTTCTCTACCATGTACCCAATAATTACATGCTTGTTGACTTGACTTGATTTGACAAGTCATTCAGCCTTTGCTGGAAGACCTCTAGGGAGGGGGAACACATGACCTTTGAGGCAGCCCATTCAACTTCAGATGGCTCCAATTGTTAGAAAGTTTTCCTTACATTGAGTCTAATCCTGCCTCTCTGTAACTCCCACCCATTGCTTCTAGTTTAATCCTTTATGGCCAAAAAGAAAACATATACATACATACACATATACATACACAAATATATAAAATCCCCATTTCATATGGCAGATCTTCAAATACTTGGAGACAGCTTTCATCCCCACCTAGGTCTTCTTTTCTCTAGACTAATGATGAAGGAGAGGGTTGTCTAAACTGCTTCCCTTCCAGATGCATAAGAATCTAATCAATCAACTCATATTTCTAACATGATCTTAAGTAATAGCTTTTAAATAAGTTACAAGACAGTTTGCAAATGTATTATCTCTTTTCATCTTCATAAAAAAAAACCCAGAAGGTAGGAGGTATTGTTTGTTGTTGTCTTTCTGCCCATCAGTGGTGTCTAACTCTTTGTGACCCTGTGGACCAATTGTCCATGGGATTTTCTTGGCTAAAATACTGCAGTGCTTTGATGTTTCCTTAACCAGTATATTCCTTTTTGCCAGACAATCAGAGGTTAAGTGACTTGCCCAGGGTCACACAGCTAGAAAGTGTGTGAGATAGGATTTGAACTTGGGTTTAACTGAGTCTGAATCCAGCACTTAAATCACTAAAACAAAATAAACAAACAAACAAACAAAGAATGTATTATAGAAGAGGAAGCAAAGGGAGTTAACTAAAGTTGAATACAAATACATTCATGGTCTAATAACTATAGCCCCGGGAGTGCTAAAACTCAGAATGAGTCCAGGGTACTGAAAAAATTCGGGTATATGATTGTCAGCCCTACCAACATACTTTATAAATGCCAGTGAGTCCAGATTACCTCTAGGATCAAATATAAACCTGTTTGGCATTTAAAATTCTTTATAACTTGACCCCTTCCTAACTTAAAGTTGACAATCCAGCCATATGGTCCTACTTGCTACTTATCGCCAAGAACCCTTCATCTCTCACTTCTGTGTCTTTGTATTAGTCATCCCCCATGTCTGTAATGCTCTCACTCCTCACTTTAACTTCTTAGAATCCCTGGCTTCGTTCAGGACTCAGTTGAAATGTTACCTTTCTCACGTTTGTGCCCAGTTCCCCTGATTGTTAATGCCTTCCCTTCCAATGATAACTTGCATCTAATATGTATATATCTTGTACATACATTTCTATGTACATTTGTCTCCCCATTAGAATGTAAACTCCTTGAGGGCAGTGACTGTTTTCCCTATTTTTTTTCATTTAAAAAATTAACACAATGCCTGACACATATTTAATAGACACTTACTGTTTGATTGATTGAATCAGATGATCTGAAGATGAAACAAATTTGGGGAGTATAGCTAATGTGTCAGATGACAAGATAACCACCCAAAAAGATTTTGACAAACTGGAATGATTGACCAAGATTAGCTTAACCCCAATGCAAATAATGCTTGCTGCTGGTTTTAGGTAGATACTTCATACACACACACACACACACACATGCACGCACACACATATACATACATACATATATATCTATTTATATTTTATTTATTTATTTATGCATTCATTCATTCATTCATTCATTCATTCATTCATTTATTTTTGCTGGGGGCAATGAGAGTTAAGTGACTTGCCCAGGGTCACACAGTTGGTAAGAGGCTGGATTTGAATTCAGGTCCTCCTGAATCCAGGGCCAGTGCTTTATCCACTGTGCCACCTAGCTGCCCCCGATGCTTCATATCATTTTAAGGAAAAATCCATTTATACCTATGCTTTCAAGTGTTTTTAATAAGAAGGACTATCGTATTTTGTCAAAAGCCTTCTTTTTCAGCTATTGATATAATAATATAATTTTTGTTATTGATATAATGAATTCTATGGATAGTTTGGCTTATGTTAAATCAGTCCTGCATTCCTGGTATAAATACCACTTGGTCAAAATGTATAATCTTTGTGATCTATGTTTGTGGTCTCCTAGTTAGTATTTTATTTTAGATTTATACATCCATAATTATTAATTAAATGTATCTATAATTTTTCTTCTCTGTTTTTGCTCTTCTAAATTTAGATATCAGCAACCATATTTGTTTCAGAAAAGGAGTTTAGTAGGACTCCTTCTTTTCCTATTATTCCAAATAATTTAATATTGGAATTAGTTGATCTTTAAATGTTTGGCAGAATTCACTTGTAAGTACATCTGGTTCTGATGTTTTTTTCATAGGAAGTTCATTCATAGCCTGTTCAATTTCTTTTTCTGAAATAGGTTGCTTTAGATATCCTACTTCCTCTTCTGTTAATCTAGGAAGTTTATATTCTTGTATTCTTCCATTTCATTTAAACTGTTAAATTTATTGGTACATAATTGGACTAGATAACTCCTTATAATTGCTTTAATTTCATCTTCATTGCCTTTTTCATTTTTGAAACTAGTAATTTGGTTTTCCTCTCTTAAAAATTATAATGATTTATCTATTTTTTTCAAAAAAACAACTTCTAATTTTATTTATTAATTCAATAGTTTTCTTTCATTCAATTTTATTAATCTCACCTTTAATTTTTAAGACTTCCCATTTGGTGTTTGAGTGAAGATTTAAAATTTGTTTCTTTTTCTAGTTTTTTCTTTTTAAATTGCATATCCAATTCATTGGTTTGCCCTTTCTCTTATTTATTGATATAAGCATTTAAAGATAAAAAAATTTTCCCCTGATTAATCTTTTGCTGCATCCTATAGGTTCTGGTATATTGTCTCATTTTTGTCATTCTTTTTCAATGAAATTATTGATTGGTTTTATACCCACTCATTCTTTAAGATGAGGTTGTTTAGTCTCAAATTAATTTTTAATCTGTGTTTCCATGGTTTTCTTATTAAATATAAATTTATTCCACTGTGATCTGAAGAGGATGCATTTAATATTTCCACTTTTCTGCATTTAACTATAAGATTTTATCCTGTAGTATATGATTAATTTTTTTCCTGAAACAAGTATTTTATTATTTTCCAGTTACATGTAGGGATAGTTTTGAACATTTATTTATAAAAGATTTCAAATTTCAAATTTTTCTCCTTCCCTCCCCTCCCCCCCTCCCCTAGACAGCAGGTAATCTGATATAGGTTATACATATACATATACATTTATATATATATATATATATATATAAAACATTAAACATATTTCTGCATTAGTCATTTTATAAGAGAAGAATCAAAGCAAAAATGGAAAAACCTCAAAAAAGAAAAACAACAGCACCAAAAACAAAAGAAGTAGTATGGTTTGATCAGCATCCATATTCTACAGTTCTTTTTTCCCCCCTGGATTTGGAGAGCCTTTTCCTATATGGTTAATTTTTATAAAGGTACCATGTACTAATAAGAAAAAGACATATTCTTTTTTATTCCCATTCAATTCTCTTCTACTTTATCTAAAATTCTATTCATCTCTTTAACTTCTTTCTTATTCACTTTCATTAGATTTATCTAGTTCTGAGGGGGGAAGATTGACATCCCCCACTATAATAGTTTTGCTATCTATTTCTACCTGTAAGACATTTAGTTTTTCCTTTAAAAATCTGGATTCTATAGCATTTGGTGTACATGAGTTTAGTACTGATATTACTTCATTATCTATGGTACCTTTTTATCATAATGTAATTTCT
Organism: Dromiciops gliroides; assembly: GCF_019393635.1. Lineage (NCBI taxonomy): Eukaryota > Metazoa > Chordata > Mammalia > Microbiotheria > Microbiotheriidae > Dromiciops > Dromiciops gliroides. The sequence continues at coordinate 548,992,053 of NC_057861.1, forward strand.
CTGTTTTTCCCATTTAATTAAATCTATTTAAACTTTAACTTTGTCTGAGATCATATTGCTACCCCTCCTTTTTGTTGACATCAGTCCTTTAGTTTTATTCTGTGTGTATTTCTCATTTTTAACTGTGTTTCTTGTAAACAATATATTATTGGATTCTTGTTTTTAATCCATTCTTCTACTCATTTGTTTCATGGGTGAGTTCATCCCATTCACATTCAAAATTACAATGACTACTTATGTATTTCCATCTATTCTATTTTTCCTCCCTCTTTATCTCTCTCCCTCTCCTTTTACCCTCTTTCCTCAAACATTTAATTTACTTTTACTCTTAATTTCTCCATCTTCTAAGAGTTCCTCTGTTATAATTTGCCACCTTTTAAGAATCCCTTCTTTTTCTCTCCCCTCATCCTTTTATTTCTTGTTCTTCACATCCTTCTAAAAGTACTTCCCTTTCCTATTCCCTCACCTTCCTAATTCTCTAGAAGTTAAGAAGACTTTTACATCCTTTGTGAGAAAATTATTAATAATAGGGTCTTTTGGGGACTCAGGAACACACACACACACACACACACAGGCACTCTGACTGGTTTTGTAGGGCCAGCCTAGAGTCAGGAGAATTTCAAGGGATATGTAGATCAACCTTCCTAACAAAAGAAAATTAACTAACTTAAGACCATCTTCAATGTCAATCAATGGATTTGACTATTACAGGCCAATTAGCTTGGATCAAGGAGGAGTGATCCACCCCTAACTGAGACTGATTAAAAACCCTGGAGAGGTCTCTCCCTCTCTTGGCACTCTCTTCCCTCTCCCATGCTGCTCCCTCTCTCTCTCCTCTATCCTAAGTATGTAGGGCTTCTTAACTTTCTGAGCTATGTGGTCTCTTTATTAACATTTAATATACTTTAATAAATGTTTAGTTCCCCCAAACTGGTACAGTAGCCTCTAATTTCTAAGTAACAAATATATTATAAATCCCACCTTCTAGATGGATATGTTATTCCCTCTTTAACCCAGTTCTGATAAGAAAAAGGTTGGGACATTACCAGCCTTCCACCCCCACCTGCCTCCACTGTAACAGTTTTTCCCCCCATTCATGCCTTATTTGTATGAGATAATTGTTCCATTTTACCTATCCATACCCAATTTTATTTTTTAGGATCATTCCATTGTACTCACCTATCTATGTATATTCTTTCAAATTACCCAAGTAATGATAATATTCTTAAGAGGTACAGATAACATTTTCCCATATAAGAAGTAAACATTTTGACCTTATTAAATAATTTATAATTATTTTTTAATGTTTACCTTCTTATGTTTCTCTAGTAGGTCAAAGTTTTCATTCAGTTACGCTCTTTTCTTCACAAATACCTGAAAAGTCTTTTAGTTAATTAAATATCCATTTTTTTTCCACTCAGGATTACATTCAGTTTTGGATAAAGCTGGATAAGTTATTCTTGGTTGCAAGCCCAGTTCCTCTGCTCTTCAGAATAGAATGCCCCATGCCCTTGAGTCTTTTCATGTAGAAACTACTAAAACTTATGTTTTTCTGACTATAGCTTTACAGTATTTAAAATATTTTTTCTAGTTGCTTATAGTATTTTCTCTTTTACCTGGGAATTGATTTTTATTCTTTTAGAAAAGAAAAAAAATAAGAGGAGAAAAGGTTCATCCTTAACCAATGTATCAACTGAGTCTGACAGTATATGCAATATTCCACATCCATAGTCCCTCCATATATAACCTCTGCAAATTGTGTAGGGAGGAACACTCTCTTATCTCTTCTTTAAGATAAAGTTTGGGCATTATAATTACACAGTGTTCCATTTTCCCCTTTTCTTTACCTTATTTTATCCTTTGTGCATATTGCTCACCTGGTTCTACTTATTTCACTTCACATCTCCCCTTTTAAATTTTCCCAAGCTTCTCTGAATTGTTCATATTCATTGTTTCATGTAACACAATAATAGCCCATTACATTCAGGTACCACAATTTGTCCATTCCCTCAAGTAGGCATCTACTTTGTTTCCAGTTCTTTGCTACCACAAAAAAAGGAATATTTTTGTTTAAGACACTTTGCATAATGTAGTGTGATACCGAACAAAGATAGAGACTTAATGAAATCTTAGGATGGTAATGGTTCCCTTTCTTGAGATAATGTCCTCAGGCCATGAATAAGTTCAAGGCTATATATGTGAAGGTAGTTTTTGTTCTGAGAATGTTCAGCCCTCTCACCAAGCAGGTACCTGACAACCTTCAAAGCCCGTTTGTATGCTGAAAATCCTAGAGACTGGTTTAAAGTTCTTTTTGTTTTTATTGGAACTAGGCATGGGAAAATTGGGTGGGAGCAGGGAATCTTTAATGGGTAAAGGTTAGAAAGTCACCCATGTTGCAAATTGAGATTTATTATGATAAGGAAACTGAGGCAGCCAGACATGAAGTGACTTTTCCAGGGACACAGAATTAGTAAGTGAGATCAAATTTGAATTCAGGGCTTCTTGACTCAATACCCAATTCTCTATGAACCACCAAGATGCTTCTCCACTTTCTCATGTGGTCTGATTTAAGGGTCAGTGAAATACTTCAGCACTATTTCCCTCTTTCCGCACTCCCAATGCAAACACGAATAACTCCCCTGTCCCTGAATTTGCCCTAGTTTCTGAAATTCTACCATTGCAATCATTTCTTTGATTTGAATTACTCAAAGAAGCTAGGTGACATACTCGATAGAGCACTTAGCCTGGAGTCAGGAAGACTCCTCCTTCTGCATTCAAATTTAGTGTCACAAACTTCCTAGCTGTATGATCCTGGGCAAGTCACTTAACCTTGTTTGCCTTGGTTTCCTCATCTGTAAAATGAGCTGAAGAAGGAAATGGCAAACCACTATAGTATCTTTGCCTAGAAAAACCCAAATAGGGTCATAAATAGTAGGGGCACGACTGAATGACAACATTGAAGGCAAGTGTTATAATTTAAGCAATACATCGTTATTATAATTCTTTAAACATTTTACTCCAAATTAAATTATCTAATCAATAAAGACCAAGGTCCTAAGAAAATAGGACTCAACAAGTAAACTTTGACCAAAGGAGAAAAATGTCTGGAATACAAGCCATTTGAAGGGAAGATAGGGGATTTCTCATTAGATATTGATAAAATAATAATAGTAGGCATTCATAGACTGTGTCAAGGTTTACAAAATGCTTGATAGATATCATTTAATATTCATATCAAGCCTGGGAGGTAGGTGCTATTATCCCCCCCCCCATTTTACAGCTAGAGAAACTGAGGTAAACAGAGGGGAAGTGATTTGTTCAGGGTCCCACAGGCTGGATTTAAACTCAGATTGTTCCTAAGTCTAGTACTCCATCCACTGTCCCACCTTGCTTTCCAGAGAGGTGGTTGAGAACATAGAGAAGAAAGGGAAAGAGCATTCAGGAATGTCCCTAAGGGGGCAGCTAGGTGGTGCAGCGGATAAAGCACTGGCCCTGGATTCAGGAGTACCTGAGTTCAAATCCGGCCTCAGACACTTACTAGCTGTGTGACCCTGGGCAAGTCACTTAATCCTCATTGCCCCTCACAAAAAACAAACAAACAAAAAAACCAGAAAGGTCCCTAAAAACCAACCATAACCTTTTGGCTGAGGTGGGCTCTGCCCCAATCCTACCCATATCGATTTCTTCAACTGCTGCATCACAGAGATGGCTACCAGGTAGTAAAAATTGGAGGAAGGGCAGGAAGAAATAGGACATATATTTCTTAGCAACTTGCTGCAGGGATGCTTGCAGGGCAAACAGAAACTTCATCTTCCTTGTCCCTGCCCTCCCACTCCAACCCTGAACACAGCTGACTTCCTGATAACTAGGCCTCCCCAGAAGCCAATCATATAGGAAAGGCCTTGAGTTCCCTGGAGGCTCTGCTATCCGTTGACTGAATTTTCTTTCATTCCGTTTCACCTAAATCATCTGAAAACCAAAGCTGAGGTCCCAATGATAAATGAAGCTGCTTCCTAAAGAGTTTGGCCCGGCCCCAGAACATCAGCTCACATACCAGTTTATTGTCCATTAAATCATGTGTGCTTTTTATGACAAAACGATAATGACAAAAATGTAGGTGATTCTCTAAGAAAGTGCAAAAGCTATATTTTTGCAACTGGAAATTAGAAATGTATTATTAATGTTGAGAATTAATTATATATTTTAAGCCTCATATTGTTGAGGTGACAGGGGGCATAATTTTCAGAGTAATGCCGGGCCCACCAATATGTAGCACACTCCTTTTATTACATCCAGATTCTATTTCCTTTGCACATGAATATTTCATTTGGAATTATTTACTCCATCTTGCTATCAGCCATTCTTCCTTGTCTGATACCCAACTTTAGATGAGTCTCTCCTCCTTCTACCTGCCCCCTTCAGCCAAATGTTTTTGACAAAGGGAAGACTTCCTACAGCAGAGATTTACTATTTTAGACAACACCACCATAAATTATAAATTAAAAATTTCTTTATTCACCAAGAAAATCTACCTATACAAATTAGTGGTAATTTCTTCCATGTGCCTACTAAAGGTTATTGACATCTAGGGTCAAGAGTATTCTGCCTAGTCAGGCTTTGTTTTATGCCTTCTTTATCCCAGTTTCATCTTCCAAGGAAGATTAACATCTGCCCTTTGCAGATTCCCTACCATTTTCTATTACTACCACCCCACTGCAGGTCTTTATTGCCATCTGCTTAGACAATTGCCAGTCTTCTCACTTCTAGTCTCTCTTTCCCTCCAATCTGTCCTACTAGCCAATTTTTACATGCATGATAAATACATTCTTATCAAGTCATGCAATTGCTCAAAACTTTTCAAGGGGTCCCCCAAAGCCCAATGAATAAAATCCAATCTCCTTATCCTGATGGTCAAGGCCCTCTATAGTCTATTACTTCCCTATCTTTCCTATTCTGTCACACAATGGATAGTACACCAGGCCTGGAGTCAGAAAGACATGAGTTCAAATCTGGCCTCAGAAACTTCCTAGCTGTGTGACTCTGGACGAATCACTTAACCCTCTTTGCCCCAGTTTACTCATGTGTAAAATGAGCTGGAGAAGAAAATGGCAAGTGACTTTTTTATCTTTGCCAAGAAAATCCCAATTGGAGTCATGAAGAATTGAACACAACTGAAATGACTGGACAACCACAACATCAAGCTCTACTCCATTTACTCTGCGCTCTAACATATTGGACATGTCCCACGCTTTTCTCCATGCCTTTTCTCACTCTTTTGTACCTGGATTATTCCCCTAACTTTTCCCCTATCTCTGCCTAGCTAAATCCTACTCATCCTTCATGATTCATCTCTTCCATGAAACCTTTCCTAATTCTGCCTGTAAAAAATTATCTTTTTATCCTGAGAATTGGTATAACATTTTAATTTTTAATATGCATATTGTGTTCTATTTTGTATTGTAGTTATATACATACATGTGAGCGCGCACACACACACATACACACACACACACACACACACATTTATATCATTCCACTTACCACTCCCTTGCAGGCTCAATGAGGGCAGGCAACCTATCTTACTTATATTTCCACATCACCCAAGTCCATTGCTCTGCAGCTAAATAAATCTGTTGTTTGAAATGAAATGGTATTTCACATCAATCCCAGTAATGTACTTCCAACCAACCTGGGCTAATTGACATCCCCAAATAGAACTCCCCCTCCAACCTTCTCTCTTCTGCTTCCTGCATTTGCACAAATCGACCACCTGACCAGAATGGAATACTTTTTTTATGAACATCTCTCTTAATTCCTATCTTCTGAGGCCAATCATAGGACCTCCTTTTTTTCCTTAGTCTCTCACTCATTCTTTCTGCCATCTCTGTCAACAAGGTGGCCCTTTCGCTTGCCAAGACTAACTCCTCTCCATGTGCCCTTGATCCCCTCCCCTCCTGTTGTCTCCAGGTGATTGCCCCTCAATGATACTTCTCTCTCGCTAATCTTTAATCTTTCCCTATTTGCTAGTTTTTTTTCCTACTCATCATCCCCAATATATGTCCAATACTTTCCTTTCCCTGTATTCTATTCCCTATGCTTAGATCATTCAATCAATCAACCAATCAGCAAAGATTTATTAAGTACCCATCATGCTTTAGGAACACTGGGGGTTCAACAAAAAGAATGAAGCAATCGTAAAGGGATTGTATTCTAATAGGCAAGACAAGTACCCATAAAATATATGCAGAATAAATGTATAGGAAATACACACAAAGATATACAGAGTAATTAAATATAAAGTAGTTTGGAAGGAAAAGCAAAAGTATGCCTCAACTGATTGATATGAGGCATCTCAAACTCAACATATGAAAAACATTGTATTCATGTTCTTTTCCCTCAAAGCCATCCTTCTTATATACTTCCTTTTTTGTTGTTCAAAGCACCATTTTCCTTCTATTCTCTCAGGTCTGTAACCTGTGTTGTTCTGGACTCCTTAGTCTCCTTTACACCATCTAGTATATTCATTGCCTCAACATCTCTCATTAGCTCCTCAACTTTTTGCAATTTTTTAAAAAATCTCATCAGAGGTCAACAGACATGGCTCTTTGCAAAATTACCTGAGTTGAAATCCAGACGCAGACATTTATTAGCTATGTGACCTGGGGCAAATCACTTAATCTCTGCCTCAGTTTCCTCATCTGTAAAGTGGGGATAATAATAATACCTACCTCCCAGGTTAGTGCTGAGCATCAAATGAGATAATAATTTTAAGCATTTAGTATAGTGCCTGGTACATAGTAAGCACCATACAAATGTTTGCCATTATTATTGAGAATGAGATAATTTCATTATTTGTATTTGTATCTCCAGTACCTAGCATAATTCCTGGAACATAAAGAATTCTTAATAAATGCATTTTGTCTGATTGATTGAAGACTTCATCTTTCACTTAATTATAGATGTTTTTAACATCTTCAAGTTACCATGTATTTTCTTCTCATTTCCCAAATTTTATTCCTGATTTTTTCACTCCTTCCCCCCATTTATTCAGAATTTTATTTTTCCCAAATTACATAAAACAATTTTAACATAGATTTTTTTTAAACTTTGTGTTTCAAATCTCTTCCTCCCTCCCTACCTCTTTTAGAATGCAATCAATTTCAATATAAGTTATACATGTGTAGTCAAGCAAAACATTTCCACATTAGTCAGGTTGTGAAAGAACACAGACAAAAAAAAATTTAAGAAAAAAGAACCAAAAAAATTCTTCTTCAATTTGTATTCAGACACCATTAATTCTTTCTCTGTAGATGGACTGCATTTTTTTATAAGTCCTTCAGAATTGTCTTGGGTCATTGCATTGATGAGAACAGCCAAGTCATTCACAGGTAATCATCTAACAGTATTGCTGTTACTTTGTATATAGTACATTTCACTTTGTATCAGCTCATGTAAGTCTTTCCAGGTTTTTCTGATAGCATCCTGCTCGTTGATTTTTTTCACTTCTTAAATCACTTTATATTATATTTATCCATGTACCTGTTGTACCAGGAGAATGTAAGCTGCGAGAGGGTAGGCACTTTTCTACTTTTATCTCAGCACACCTCACTGTCTGGAATAGTGCCTTGCAGGTGGTAGGCACATAGTAAATGTTTATTGAATTGAATTGAATTTATTTAAGTCTGAACTAATGCCAGAAGCCAGAGGTATTGGCCATTTAAAGACAGAAATAGAATATGGCTTGGGAAAGTTTTCTATTTCCATAGGCCAGGCACTGGAAGACTCCCCTACTGTGTTTTCCTGCCTGACATCATAATTTCACCTCTAACCACAGTCTCCAACTGGTTTTTGATGAGCTTCCAAAGGAGACACCGACAATAAGGAATACTATTGAGTATTAATAGATGTAATAATACTGCATTATCAGCCCAGTATCTCTCTGGGAGCATACGTACATCACACTAAACTAAGCCATGCTGACTGCTGGTGGGAAATACTTAAATGAACTAACTGTCCAGGAAACTGTAGGATACAGCTGGCTCAGTCCACAGCTTTAAATCTGGACTTAAAAACATTCAGGGATAAGTGGTACATTGTGGTTTACTCTTGGAGGAAAAATATAAATTAGGAGTGTTTCTTCTATCAATCAATTAATCAATCAAAAGCATTTATTAAGTGCCGATTTTAGCAAAGTGCTAGGTTCTGGGTATTCATGTTAAAAGCTCATTGGTATCTTGATACCATACTCAGTGAGTTCCTAGTCTTGACAGAATCAAGGTCTCCAATCTAGTGAATTGTCTTCCTCAAACAACTTTCCTCAGGGAGATCTAGACAGAAAGCACAGATTCAGTTCTAGTTCATAAACAGATAAGAATAAACCTTTTTTTTTTTTTTTGGAAAAAACAAACAAACACACCTTCCTCTCTTCCCTCTACCAATAACCCCTCAAGATAAATCCTGAGTTCTAGTCTACAGATTATTTTCATCCTATTAAGCCTTTTGACTCAGAAATCCAATTGACTTTAAGGGATTATTTCTTAGAATCTATGTAGGTGTGAGAAACCATGTAATTCAGTGAGTGGAGACTAACCTCAGAGCCAGGAAAACCCAAATTAAGTCCCAAATCTGATTCATTTGGGCTCTTTGACCTTGACGCAAATGTTGCTTAACTTTTCAGTACTCTAGGCAGCTCTCTGAGAGCAATAATTTCAGAGAAGGCACTGACCTGTACTGGTAGAAGTCTCTCTCTCTCTCTCTCTCTCTCTCTCTCTCTCTCTCTCTCTCTCTCTCTCTCTCTCTCTCTCTCTCTCTCTCTCTCTCTCTGGAAGCACCCTATACCAATGAAATACCAGATCCAGTCCCCATCCCAATGTAGGTAAAGTTCAAGGTTATGTTAAGGCCCCAGAAATGTCTTTATGTCTTTATTTTTGGTATCCTATCCCCATTATCTCAGTATTTTTTTATTTTTTATTTCCATAAGAGTGTGCTGGATATGTAGATAAACTTCTTAGAATTAAGGTCCAAAGTCTTCTTAGAAAGTTCTCAGAAATACTTAAATGAATTAATGACTAATGAAGCTGCTCTAGAGTGATTTTCTTCCCAAGGGAAGATGATTAGGAGTGTGTGATTAGGATTCTAGCCCCTCTGAAGAAAGGACACTTCCGGAAAAGGGGGGCAATGTCTATAGTGTGGCTCCATCTCTGAGACTCTTCCTTCTTTCACCAAAGGGTATGTATTGGGGACGTTTAGCCTGGAGAAGGAAAAATAGGATGTAAGAGTGGGAGGAAGGATATAGGCTCATAGAACTAGAAGGGATTTTAGCATCTGCCCCAACTCTTCCTCTTTTTACAGATAAGGAAATTAATTAATACCCAGGGCAGTTAAATAAGTTATTAAGGTCACTTAGGTAATAAAGTTCAGAGATGGGATTTGAACCCAGGCTCTCTGGTTCTAGAATCAATATGTTTTCCCACTTTGCCATTCTACCGTATTTAGGTAATGGGGTTCAAGAGAGTTTTGTCTTATTTTGCTTCTTCCCAATGGGCAGAACCAGGAGCAATGGTTAGAAGGTGCAGAGAAACAGATTTCAGCTTCTTTAAGGGAAAAAGTTAATATTGATGATGATGATAATGAAGATTATGAAAACAGACAGACTGATAGCATTTCTTTGGCACTTTAAGGTTTGCAAAACACCTTACAAATATTTCCTTTGATCTTTACAACAACCCTCAGAAGTAGATGCTATTATTATCCCCATACAGTTGAGGAAACTTTGCTCAGGATCCTTGCCCAATATTTCATAGTTGGTATCAGAGGCTAGATTTGAATTCAGGTCTCACTGGCTCTATGCCCAGCACTTTATCCTCTGTGCTACCTACCTGCTTCAGTTAACAATTAGAACTATCCACAGGTGAAATAGGAACCCCAGGGAGGCAGTAGGCTCCACATCTTTGTAGGTGCTGAATTGAGGCAATCACTACTTGCTTGGGATGTTATAGGAGAGACTCTTGTACAAATTGGACTGGTCTCTAAGGTCCTCTTAAGATTTTGTGATTCCTGAAATATACACCTAGGAGCCAGAAATCACAATGGAAAGGAAGTTAGTTACTAGTTGATATGTTTCAGACTGAATATTGTCAGAACATCATTTAGGAACAGAATAGACATCTGGTGCAACAAAGATGCTTTCTTAGAAGCTCCTCATCTAGCTTTCCAGAACCTCCACAAATAGCAACTTAGTGTCAAGGTTAAGAAAAGCTTCTAGGTTTGATTCTACATAACTAAAGCTGTTTCTGGTAGGGAGAGGGTTAAGATATTCATTGTATTTTATGGGAATAGTTTAGTGAATATAAAAATAAAGACAGATGTAGCCTATATGAAAGTGTTTACTTCATCAGGATGACACATCAGACAAAAACAAACAAAGGCATTCAAAGTTAACATTAATTTTCTCTTCCAAAATCCCTGTGGCAATAGATTAGCTTTGGGAGTGGCAATTCAGGAACCAAAGGGACAGCTTGATGTAGGGAATAGATGGCTGGCTTTGGAGCTTAGGGAGACCTGGGTTCAGATCCTGCTTCTGATACAGCCTGGCTGTGTGACCACAACCAAATTGCTAAATCAGACAAAGCCACCAAAAATTCTCCAAGATTCTAAATTACAGAGCAGTCACTAAATCATTGGAGGGAATTTCCTTGTCAAGACTCCTCCCATCAATGGAATCAGACACAAAATTCTCCTCTTCCATTCAGAAACTACTTTGTTATAGTTTGTTCACCATTAATAGCTGGAAGTATACAATTCTGGACCCCAACTTACTTTAATCAGCCTCTTTGGACCAGCTGATTGCTTAGTACCCAAAACAGCTGGAAGTATCTAATCTTGCCTAAGAGATCTTTGATTCTGACTGATCTCAGAACCACCAGGATGAAGAGTCCCAACAAATGGTGTGTCCAAGTTGGTATTACTTCTCCTCTGGAATTCAATTTTGACATCCAAGGTAGGCAACTCAACATGCATTAAGCAGAAAAGGCCATATCCATTTAGTCAGGTGCCCATTTCCACCTAAGACGGGCTCAGTTTGTGTCTTCTGAGTCCCACATGTCGTTTCCATCAGTCATTGTTGGCTTAGCACTAATGAAAGCCTGATCAAAATAATAGAATTGTTTTGACGAGAGCTTGTCTGTCCATTTTCTGAGAAACCACATTCTCTTTGAGACAGGAGCTGACATTTTGTGAGTACAATAGATGTGCACATCAGAATGCTTAAACCCAGGATTAGGCAAGGAGTAGAGCAGATCGACAGTATATTCTCATTCAATCTCTCTTAAAATAATGATGCATGCAATTTCATGTCATTACTTTTTAATAGTCTTAGCCTATTTAATAGCACGGTAATATTCCAAAAAGGATCAGGGAATTATTTCCACATTTAATTTTCATTGCTAAAGTGAAAGGAACTCCTTCCATGGCAGAGGCCTCACTTGCTGCTTCTCACTGCATTAGCTTTGTTACATTACAGCAGGGCTAATGAAACAAAGCTGAATGATTAGCTTCAGACTCTTCTGAGCATTGCCAAATAATGATTTGACTTGCTACCAGGGACTTGGACATGGGTTTTTCAATAGATGGAGGGAAGTTTGCTTGATTTCTCATAAAGTTGAGGCAAGTTGACCCGCTGATTTGAACTATCCTCTGCACTGAATGTGGATTGAGGAGAATTCATCATGTGTAAACTGGTGAGGGATTGGAGTAGAATTCATTGATTAGTTCAGCAATTCAGAGGATTATAGATTAGAATGGCAAAATAATTTTATTTTTTGCTGAAATCTTCAGGCTTTAAGGATATGATAGAATTTGTGAATTGAGTTAAAGTCAATGGGAAAGGAAACATGATATAGTAGAGAGAACTGTAAATTAGGATATAGGACACTTGGGTTCTAGTTGAAGTTTTCACCCTGATAAAATCACTAATCCTTTCTGGGCCTCAGTTTCCTATTTCGTAAAAGAATACTGTGGCTCTGGGGTTAATAAGAAATGACCTTTGGTAATAGGCTTGGACCAATGGGAGAAAATAGAAGTACATCAGGAAGCTAAGTTCTGGAATGTGTATATAGGTTTATAGTTAAGAGCAGGATGACAAATTATGAAAAGAAATGGAGGTGTTATAAGACCCATAACCACAAGGAAATTGTAGTTATAAAGAAAAAAATTCTGTGTATGTTCATATCTCTATATATGCATGTTTACCTCTTTTTTTGGGGGGGGCAATTGGGGTTAAGTGACTTGCCCAGGGTCACAGAGCTAGTAAGTGTTAAGTTTCTGAGGTCAGATTTGAACTCGGGTCCTCCTGAATCCAGGGCTGGTGCTCTTTCCACTGCACCACCTAGCTGCCCCTTATGCATATTTATTTTCATCTACATCTATACATATATGAAGTGAAATATGTGGGTATATGGTGACTGGGGAGATATTTTAGAGTTATGATAGGGTTTTTTATGGGTTAAAGCTAAATTAGAAGTAAGAATTACACAGAAGTTGTTAAAATAATCTTTTAAACAAGCAGCACACATTTTGTGATGACAGAGAATTTATGAGCATAAATTCTTAAAACCCAATCAAATGTTCTGTGATTAGTAAAAAAGCATAATTATTATCTTGATTCCAATCAGAAATCAAGATATGGAACATGAATACTGATGCTAATATTTTCTGGCCAATTGTATTATCCTCCATTTTAACACAAGCTCCTTGAAGACAAGTACATTTCTGTTTTTGTCTTTGCAACATTAGTTCCCAACACTACCTTGCACATCCTAGGTGCTTAACAAATGCTTATTGGATTAATATGATAATGATGATTACGTAATCCATGATAATTATGTTAGGATTTTAAGAGTAAAAGACACATCTCTCAATAAGTAAAAGGATAAGAATAGATTCAAAAAAGAAAAAAGAAAGCAAAGTTAACACACATAAAAAAATGCTACAAATCAATTACTATTGCACAAATACACATTAAAATAACTCTAAGCTTTCTCTTTACACCTATAATATTGACAAAGATGACAAAAAAAAAGGAAATGACAACAAGTGGAAGAGTTTTGGGAAGACAGACACTAATTTTCTCTTGCTAAAGTTAAGTCATTGGTTCAACCATTTTGGAAAGAAATTTGAAACTATACCTATAAAAGTTACTAAACTATATACAATCTATGATCCAACAATATTATTACTAGAACAGCATTTCAAAAATAAATAAGAGGAATATATCCTCAAATAAAGAGGAAAACGCTAAAAAAAAAGGGGGGTGGGAATTTATACTATAACAACATTGAAAAAAAAAGATTTGAAAAACAAGAACTAGGATCAATGCCATAACCAACTATGACTATAGAGGAATAATAATGAAGCACATTACCCCCACCCCCTTTGTTTTGTTTTTAACCAGTCCTACATTTCTGGTTTAAATCCCACCTAGTCATAGTGTATTATCCATGGTTCATAGCACACCAGGCTTTTCTATCCTCTCCTATCTCTTGAAATCTGTTCAAGTCCATGTTCATTGTTTCTATCACACTAACTACCCACTTCATCCTCTGTGGTCTCCTTTTCCTTCAATCTTTCCCAACATCAGTGTCTTTTCCAACGAGTCCTGTTTTCTCATTATGTGGCCAAAGTATTTAAACTTCAGCTTCAGTATTTGACCTTCCAGTGAATGGCCTGAATGAATTCTATTAAGTATTGACTGATTAACTTGTGAGGGCCAAAATTTGATATATGGAGTGTTATTTGGGTAACTCACCTTAATATTAGGGTCCCGGAAATATGAGGGACCTTTTAGGTTCTCCCTCTGCTCTGAACTGCCCTTTTAGATATTTTTCCCAGGCCAATGAGAAAAGCAGTCTCTAAGCTTTAGTTCACAAAAGGATCAGATTTTATTACTTGGGAATTAATTAAACAACAAAGGTGAAACTAATAAAAATCAAAGATAAGGAAATAGGAAAATAGAAATACAGATAGATATTCTTAACTCTAAACTCAGCCTACACAATCTCCAGATTGTTTTCTAATTTAGCTAGTTCAAAGGAATTTAGGGTTTTCTGTAAGTAAACTCACCAAACAGCTGAACAGCCTGCCAGTCTAAGGTTGCTCACATGCCACCAGGACAGCAGTCCCCAGACAGAGCATGAACATGTGCCGCCAGCACAAGGGCCCAGAAATAAAAAGATCGAGTTCCAGAAGATGCCTAGCATTTCAGAAGCAGCCTGCCTCCCTTCAGGGAGCATTCAATCTCTCCTTCCCCTAAAGGGGAGGTCCTTCAAAAGCTGCCTTTCTGAGCTCAGTAGCATATGTAACCTTGGGGTGGGCCAGGTGTGGCCCCTCCCAAATGAGTTAGCTAAAAACAGGAATATTAATCTTTACCACAAATAATTTTTACCACACAGCGTTACATGTGAAATAAAATTTTAAATTAAATTACAAAAGTCCAACCTCAAGACTAAACTGCTCTATATAGGAGACAATGAGAAAATATGAGAAAAGATAATTTTTGTCTACTATATATATCCCAGGGGATTCTCTGATGGACCTGAAAAATAAAATGCCATTTATTGTAAGGTAATATCTAGAGGACCATCAGATTCCAACTGTTATATGTACTAGCAGGTACATTCTACAACACAATTAGTTAAGTACATAACAAATTTAAAGAGTCCAATTTTGTCCACTTTATTGTTTCATTGCTTAGCTCAGGGCTTCCTCTGCCTGTTTTTTTCTCCTTAGTGGTACCCTGCTTCTAAGAATATGTGGGTAAATGCATAACTGGATCTCCCCGCCAAAAATATATATATGGAAGATATTTTTTTTCTGTTTAATCTGCATTCTTAGCATTCTCTCCAACACTTTAAATCTATCTGCATAATCAACAAAACAATGAATCAAGTCCTGATTTATATCTTTTACCAATTCCAAGGAGCTAAATGCTCACAGTGAAATTTTCACAATCAGCACTTGGACATGCCTACCTCTGCAGCTCTTTCTTTTTTCTTTTCTTTTTTTTTTTATCATAAAAGTATTTTATTGCTTTCCAGCTGAATGTAAAGAGTTTTCAACATTTGCTTTCAAAAGATTTTAGCTCCAAAATTTTCTCCCTCCCTCCATTCTGTCCCCCATCCCTAAGACAGAAATCAATCTGGTATAAGTTATATATGTACAATACATTAAACATATTTCTGCATTAGTCATATTGTGAAAGAAGAATCAGAACACCAAGGGAAAACCTCAAAAAAAAGAAAAAAAAGAAAAAAAGCAGCCCCAAAGTAGAAACAATATTGTTCAATCTACATTCAAAATCCACAGTTCTTTTTTCTGGATGTGGAGAACATTTTTTTTCCTTTAAATTTTCATTTTAAGTAGAATTTTCCCCAAGTTATATTTTTAAAAAATAAAAACAATTTTTTTCACATTACTTTTTAAATGTGTTCTAAATTTTCTTCCTCCCTCCCTCCTCAACCCTCTCTATGAAATCCAGCAATTCAATATAAGTCATACAGGTACAGTTATGCAAAACATCTTCACATTAGTCAGGTTGTGAAAGAAAATAGAAAAAAATAACTTTAGAAAGAGGAGCTACAAAATTATACTTCAATTTGTATTCAGATACCATCAGTTCTTCCTCAGTTGATGGTTTGCACTTTTTATACATACTTCTGATATCATCCTGCTCATCATTTCTTTCACAGTTACTATTGCTAACTGTATTACCCTCCATCTTATTTGTACCCCTTGATATTTACTCTATTTTCTATCTTCCTTCACCCCAACCCTCCTCAAAAGTGTTTTGCTTTTTTCTGCCCTTCCCCCAATCTGCCCTCCCTTCCTTCACTTCTCTCCCCCACCCCTTATCTCCTTCCCCTCCCACTTTCCCTCAGGGAAAAATATATTACTATACCCATTTGAGTGTGTATGCTATTCCCTCATTGAGGCAATTCTAATGAGAGTAAGGTTCACTCACTCCCCCGCTCTTTCCCCATCTTCCCCTCCACTCCATAAGCTTTTTCTTGTTTCTTTTATGTGAGCTACTTTTCTCAGCCCACATATCCCTTTCTCTTTCTTCTAGTGCATTCCTTTTAACCCTTAACTTTATTTTAAAGATGTCATCATGGGTCAGCTAGGTGACACAGTGGACAAAGCCCTAGCCCTGGACCCAGGAGGCCCCAAGCCCTCATCCAACCCCAGATGTAAGCTACCCCACTCTGCCTGCCCCACAAAAAAACAAATATAAACAAAAAATGAATGCTTTACAGATATCATCCCTTCATATTCAATTCACACCTGTGCCCTCTATCTAAGTATATTCCTTTCAGCTGCCCTAATACTGAGAAAGTTATTATGAGTTAGAAGTATTATCTTCCCATGTAGAAATGTAAACAGTTTAACCTTTTAATATCACTCCTGATTTCTTTTTCCTGTTTACCTTTTTATGCTTCTCAGGAGTCTTGTATTTGAAAATCAAATTTTTTATTCATTTCAGGTCTTTTCATCATGAATGCCTGAAAGTCCTCTTTTTCATTGAAGTTCCATTTTCCCCCCTGAAAGATTATACTCAGTTTTGCTAAGTAGGTGATTTTTGGCTGTAGTCCCAGTTCCTTTGCCCTCTGGAATATCATATCCCATGCCCTCTGGTCCTTTAATGTGGATCCTGCTAGATTTTGTGTTATCCTTACTGTAGATCCATAGTATTTGAATTCCTTTTTTCTAGCTGCTTGCAATATTTTCTCCATAATATTCCTGGAAATTTTCCTTTTGGGATTTCTTTCAGGAAGTGATTGGTGGATTCTTTCAATTTCTGTTTTGTCTTCTGCTTCTACAATATCAAGGCAATTTCCCCTGACAATCTCTTTGAAGGTGATGTCTAAACTCTTATTTTGGTCATGGTTTTCAGGTAGTCCAATGATTTTCAAATTATCTCTCCTGGATCTATTTTCCAGGTCAGCTGTTTTTCCAAGGAGATATTTCATATTGCACTCTATTTTTTATTCATTTGTATTTGCTTTACTGTGTCTTGATTTTTCATAAAATCACTAGCTTCCATTTGTTCAATCCTATTTCTTAGGAAATAATTTTCTTCAGAGAGCTTTTGTATCTCCTTTCCCATTTGGCTTTTCAAGCTGTTCACTTTTTTCTCACGACTCTCCTGCATCATTCTCATTTCTCTTTCCATTCTTTCCTCCACCTCTCTAAATCTTCCTTCTACCTTCCCTACTTTCTCTTCAAAGTCCTTTTTGAATGCTTCCATGGCCTGAGACCAATTCATATTTTTTATTGAAAGCTTTGGATGTTGGAGCTTTGACTTTGTTATTATCTTCTTCTGAGGGTAGATCTTCTGATCTACCTTGCCTCCCAAAAAGCTTTCTATTGTCTGCTGCTTTCTTTGCCTACCCATATCAACTCAGAATCAGATGTCTGATTGAAATATGATTCTCTACAGTCAGAAGTTTGGCATGCCTGTGCTCCTCCCCCACTGTGCCACCACCATTAGAGTTGGACCACAGGTTCAGAACCAGGGCACTTCACCCCAACTCCAGCAGAGACCTCAGCCACTTCACCCTGGCCAATCACTGAATCCCCTTATAGGTCCAGGAGCTGAGCATCAGGAGAAGCTTCTGATGCTGAAGACTACAAGGCCCTGGAGGCGATTTCTGTCCCAGGCTGAGTCCACACCACCTGACAAGCTCCTCTCTCAGTCTGAACAGCAGGTGATCCCAGTCACTTAATTAAGCCATCTTTGGCTGGAAAATAGTCTCTCTGTTCTTATGTGAGTTAGGTTGCTCCAGGGGTTGTCTTATGGCATTATTTTTGGAGTGTGCTGACAGGTTTTCAGGAGCTTGGGGGACTGACAGCCTTTCCTCCACCATCTTGGTTCTGTCCCCCTCTGCAGCTATTCCTATCAGTTGTTTGAATCAAATGAAAGAAGGTCCTTTCCTAACTCAGATACCTGTCCATTTTCTAGTTGTCTTGCCATGTTGCCCAATATTTCCCATGTTTGTTCTGCAGAAGGACATTTTGTTTTCATAGAGAATCTTCCTTTCTCTGACTTAAGATTTCTCTCTGCAATGCCCAGTGTTATTGCATCCTCATACACCTCAGAGCACTTTCCCCTTTTTTGCCTATAGGCATGACCTCTTTTTACAGTAGGGTACCTAGGTTTGGCCCTTCTAAAAGAGGAATTGTCTCCTCTTGACAATAATTCTCTTCAATATCCTTACTGTCAGGCGACTGGGCATCCCTTTTCTCATAACCAAGAACTAGTTACACATGGAGACTTACATGCACAAAATGTGACTTTTTTTTTCTTTTCAATAGGTATTTTCTCATTATAAACTTATGGTAATCATAAACACAGAGTGCCTGATTGTGGCACTGATGATTAATGACATTAATTTGCTTGTTTTATGGTTTTATTTCATACATATTAATTGCACATAACTATTACTTCATTGTTTATTATTGTATATGCAGCATGTTTACTGATTTACTTATTATTGTTTATTAAATGAAATTTGTATATCACCATTAATTTAAAAAATAAAGGTTGACACAATTTATAAGTATTATGATGTTTTTGATATGGAAACTCACAGGTGACCTCATTTTAGAAGTGGGTCCCAAGAAGTTTTTTAAAGGACACAATAAGAATATTGAGAAGAAAAATTAAAGAACAGAGTTACAAAATAATTCATAACATAGTCAGGAATAACATAGTCCCTAAATTGCCTGATCTATTGGAATATGGAAAAAAAAACCAGATATGCTAATAAGAGAAAATAGGGCTGATTTCCTAATAATAGAAAATAATACCCATTTACATACCTTTTGAGGAGGAAAAGGTTTTAAGTAGAATAGAACCCTTAAGAAAAAGGTGGGAAGGGAGTTGACATCAAGGACATTAAAATGCCAAATAGAAGATCTTATATTTCATTTGGAGAGAAATAGAAGGCCCTCAAGTATATTGGGTACTGACATGGTAAAACATACTATGGTTTAGAAAATCACTTTACCAGCTAAGTAGATGATGGCGAGGACAGACAAGGCAGGGAAACTATGTAGAAGTCAATTATTGTAATAGTCTACATAAGAGGTGATGGGGGCTTGAACTAAAGTAATGCCCATGAGTAAAGAGAAAGGATGGAAAGAAGGAAGGAAGGAAGGAAGGAAGGAAGGAAGGAAACAAGCATTTATTAACCACCTACTCTATACCAGGTATTGTGCTAAGCACTTCACAAATATTATCTCATTTGATGCTCACAAAAATCCTGAGAGGTAGGTGCTATTATTATGCACATTTTATACTTACGGAAACTGAGTCAGGCAGAGGTTGTGATTTTCCAAGGGTATGTCACTAGCAAGTGCCTAAGGTCAGATTTTTTTTTAAATCATAAAAGTATTTTTATTATTTTCAAGTTACATGTAGAGATAGTTTTCAACATTTGTTTTTATATGATTTCCATTTCTAAATTTTTCTACCTCCCTTCCCTCCCCCCCAAGACAGCAAGTGATTTGAAATAGGTTATATATGTACAATCACATTAAACATATTTATGCATTAGTCATGCTGTGAAAGAAGAATCAGAACAAAAGGGAAAAACCTCAAAAAAGAAAAACAAAAAAGTAGAAACAGTTTGGTTCAATCTGTATCTAAATTCCACATTCTTTTTTCTGGATTTGGAAAGCATTTTCCATCATGAGTCCCTTGTAATTATCTTGGACCATTGTATTGTTGAGAAGAGTCAAGTCTATCACAGCTGGTCAACACACAACGTTGTTGATACTGTGTACAATGTTCTCCTGGTTCTGTTCATCTCACTAAGCATCAGTTCATGTAAGTCCTTCCAGGTTCCTTTGAAATGTGTTAAGGTCAGATTTGAACCCAGGTCTTCCTAATTCCAGGCCCAGCGATCTATCAACTGTGTAGCCAAGCTTAAAGGCAAGTTGATGTGAAAGTAGAAACAAGATTTGGCACACACACACAAAATTGCATTTATGGGCTATATAAAAGAGGTTGTGAGCCTAAGTCATTGGGGAAATGGTGGTGCCCTGGGTAGTAATAGTAAAGTTCAGAAGAAGAAATAGTTTTTTGAGGAAAGATAATGAGTTCAATTTTGGACAAGTTGCTTTTTTTTTTTTTGGTGAGGCAATTGGGGTTAAGTGACTTGCCCAGGGTCACATAGCTAGTAAGTGTTAAGTGGCTGAGGCCGGATTTGAACTCAGGTCCTCCTGACTCCAGGGCCGGTGCTCTATCCACTGTGCCACCTAGCTGCCCTAACAAGTTGCTTTTGAAATGCTTTCTGGGTATCTAGTTCAAGATGTCTAAAAGGTAGATGATGTAGGGCTGTAGTTTAGAAGAAAGATCCAGGAGGATCCAGATCCTAGATTCATGAAGCTAAATCTGGGAATCATCTGAATAGAGATGATACATGAATCCATGGAACCTAATGGGATTATTCGGTGAGAAAGAACAGTGCAAAATTATAAAAGGATACAGGAAAGAGCCTCAGGGGATAACAACCAACCATTATTGGGAATGATATATAAGAAGAGCCACAAAAGGAGTCTTAGAAGAAGCAGTCAAATATTGAGGAGAATGAGGAAAGAATAATGTTGATGATCCTTCATTTTTTTTTTCAGGGCAATGAGGGTTAAGTAACTTGCCCAGGGTCACACATCTAGTAAGTATCAAGTGTCTGAGGTAGGATTCGAACTCAAGTCCCCCTGAATCCAGGGCCAGTGCTTTATCCACTGCACCACCTAGCTGCCCCTGATGATCCTTCATTCTTGAAGAAGACCAATGACATCATGGGCATGATGTCTTGATTTATGTGTGAATTGCTTTCCTCCTGAGTCATCAAAGTTCAGTAGCAAAACAAAATCAAGACAATTGACAATGGCCTATGACATAGTGGGTGACCTTGGACTTTCTAAATTAAGGTCTTTCCCAGGTATAAAATACAGAGAGAAGAGAATATCCAAGAGGAGAATGTAATCAACAGTGAGAAATTTTTCTTTCTTTTTCCTCTTTCTTTCTTTCTTTCTTTCTTTCTTTCTTTCTTTCTTTCTTTCTTTCTTTCTTTCTTTCTTTCTTTCTCTCTCTCTCTCTCTCTCTCTCTCTCTCTCTCTCTCTCTCTAACAGTTCATTTGCAAAAACTGATGAGATAATTTAGCATCATGGGGACACCATGATCAGCACATGATCCCTTTGTTAAGATTATCATTTAATATAAAAGAGAAGAGTTTGCTTAATTTTGTCATTCATATGAATGTTCAACAAGTGATCTAAGGAAATGCTTTGGAGAGTCATTGGACTCACAGAGTTTTGATTTTATATAATGTTTGAAAAATATCCAACCTGGACTTATGAGATAAATCTGTTTGAACAAATGAGATAAACCATTTATCATTAATGGGACAACAAGAGGACAAACATATGACTCATCCCTGTCTTATCTTTTAACCTTTTTCCAATCACTTTTTCTTGGCTTACCTTCTCTGATTACCTCTTGTTTGTTTATATGTACCTCCTCCTATCTATCTGAATCCTGACCTTTCTGTCCCTGATATTCTTCTGTTCCTCAGCCAATCATCTTCAAACACACATATATACATATACATACATACATACATACATACATACATACATACACACACATATCATTTTGTAAACCTCAAAGTGCAAAACAGATGTTTGCTATGATTATAGCACATTAGCAATTCACATTTACAAACCCCTGCATTTTCATTGAATGTAGCTAAGATGGTTTCTGTCCAAAGCAAAAAATTACATGCGCAACTTGAAAAGAGGTTATTCATCAGGAGAACAACAAAAAAGCCTGGACCCCAAACTTTGATTTATGGGATCCATTTAGATTTGGCCTGTGAGCAAGCCTTAAATGCTCAAACTTATCTTCTGCTTTCTAGTCTGATATCCTACACAAACTATTGATGCAACTAGGCTGATCTAGTCACCATTTCATAAACACTCCTTGCAGTTTTCCCAACTGTAGCGTTGTTCATGCCATTTATCTTTCCTAAAATTCTCTCCCCATTCTCCTGTGAATCTCCAAATTATTTCAAAGCCTAGCTTTATGATACCATTTTAAAAAGTATATATTGAGGCATTTTCTTCTGATACAAGAAAAATCCTTGTAAAATATATCCCCCAAAAGACAACTTATCAGCTGTTATCAGAAAGGAGGTATTTGTCTTTTAACTTTGACATTATGGTAATAACTTATACTGTTATATTTAATGAGAGGCTTGTTGCACCTCCATTTTAATGTGTGCATGCATATGTGTGTATACA
The DNA here is from genome assembly GCF_019393635.1 of Dromiciops gliroides. Lineage (NCBI taxonomy): Eukaryota > Metazoa > Chordata > Mammalia > Microbiotheria > Microbiotheriidae > Dromiciops > Dromiciops gliroides. Next base: position 549,014,413 of record NC_057861.1, read on the forward strand.
CACATAAATATATATACATATATGTACATATATATGTGTGGAGAGTAGTCATGCATGCTGAATCTGACTGAAGTCCCTTGGCAATGATGTCTCTTCGTGACTTCTGGCAAATTTTTCTTGTGCTAGGGAGGTTGAGAGCTTTGCAATCACATTTCTGAGTGTCTTCAATATGGTCTTCATTGCCCATGGTGTACTTGACATTCTTTCTAGCTATACTTAACTCCCTGGTTTTAATATTTCCAGAAAATCTTCTAACACACTTTTATAAAATATGATATTAAGAGGTTGTTTCTTTCATCATGTTTGTCCAGGAAGCTAATTATTTTTAAATTTTCTGAGTCCTGATTTTCATGTCAATTTTTAAAATTGTAGATGTTGGGGCAGCTAGGTGGCACAGTGGATAAAGCACTGGCCCTGGATTCAGGAGGACCTAAGTTCAAATCCGGTCTCAGACCCTTGACACTTGCTAGCTGTGTGATCCTGGGCAAGTCACTTAACCCCAATTACCTCACCCCCCCCCAAAAAAAATTGTAGATGTCTCAACTATTCTAAAAGTTTTGTATTGTTTGGGCTTTGTTCTCATATTACTTGTATCACTCAATTTTTAAGTTCTGTCTCCATATTTTTAAAGTGGGGTTTATTCAGTGTTCTACTA